>NC_090735.1:137652257-137684757 GCF_036898095.1 Palaemon carinicauda | reverse complement strand
CTACATGGGATCAATCATAGCAGAGGAGGGAGGTACAGAGAAAGCAGTAAGAGTGAAAGAAGCATGTCGGAAATAGAGAGAAGAAACTGAAATGGTTTTAGACAAGAAATTGCAATTAAGGCTCGAAATGCAGATCTATAGGACAGATATCAGGGGCATACTATTACATAGACCAGAAACTTGGCCTCTTAAGCGGAAAGAGTAGTGACTATAGGAAAGAACCGAGGTGAGGATGGTGAGATGGGTTGCTGGAATATCACAACCGGAAAGGAGGGAAAGGCGAGATATAAGAAGAATGTTTGTTGTATGAAATGTAAAAGATAAGGCTAGGGAAGCTCGTCTGAGATATTATGGATTTGTAATATGTAGGAAGTGGAACCAGTCAAGAGAGCTGAGAATATGCCAGTGATGGGGAGTAGTAGTGTGGGGTGTCAGTGGATCAGATGGATGACTGTGGTGAGGAGGGATATTGGTGTGGTGGAAGATGCAAAAAATAGAAATATTAGATGGAGAAAGTTGACTCGAGCGGCTGACGCTGCTATACAGTGGGACTAATAAGGTCGAAAGCAGAAATTAATAAAATGAATGATTAATAACACATACTCTCTCTCTCTCTCTCTCTCTCTCTCTCTCTCTCTCTCTCTCTCTCTCTCTCTCTCTCTCTCTCTCTCTCTCTTTCATCGCCATGAGAGCATCCTTCTCGACTTCCATGCATAAAAAGCATGTTTTTTTCACTAATATTCTCTGCTCACGATCAGGTATAATCAACAACTGAAATTAACACATTTTTGTAAGCATATTTTATTGGTTCGATCTATCCATTCCACTTTGCAGAATTTTGGTGTTGGCTTGTTCGATAAAGTATATAAAGCAACTGGATAAGCTTCAAATAAATATAAATTTTATTACGTTTCTATTGAAATATCTGGCATTTAATAAAAAGAAGGCAATCACCACCACAATTATTTTTACAACACACAAATAACTTACAAGTTTTCAGTCCTGATTTTTCAGTTAAGATTGTGAATGAAAATGTATACTGGCTATGTCTGCTATGGCAGATTGTTAGTTTTATAAAATGTTAAAAACATAAGACTTAGTTTAGCTTGTTATAAAAGGAGTGTTGGGGTGAAGTTCTGAAATGTTGGTGATCAAGATGAAAGCGTATGCAAATGCGATCACATCAACGCATACGTGTGTTTCGTAGAGAAAATTAGATGCAAAATAGGACTGAAAAATAGATCGATTTAGGTTGGAAATTATTTTCCCGAGGTCCGTTTTTATACATCGTACCAGCAAACATGTCGGTCGAATAAAATAAAAGAAGAATTAAGACTTTTATGCACGAAATATCCTCTTTCACAACATATTCATATGATATGAGGAAGTGTGAAATGTGAAGTAAATTCTTGTTCTCCTTTTGGGGGTTACGTAGTAATTCTCTCTCTCTCTCTCTCTCTCTCTCTCTCTCTCTCTCTCTCTCTCTCTCTCTCTCTCTCTCTCTCTCTCTCTCTCTCTGTACTAGATTCCTCGTGGTCTGTGAATATCTTCGAAATACTGTTTCAAAACTTCCGAGAAACGTAATGAGTTCGTTGATATGAATGTATTAGTGCATCTGTGTCTCTTTCCACTTAACCATCAAACTCCTTGAATTCTACCTTGCTGTATATACCTTTCAATCAAGAACCAATCTTCCATTATGGCCACTGGAGAACCAGGAATAAGGAATCAATCGGCTCCTTAAACTTATTCATGATTTTTCATAAATCTGGTAATGCTTTGCATTCAGATCTACCCCGACTGTACCATCTTGTACTTATTACTAGTCATGCAGTTAATTCTAATACTGATGTCTTCTCCATCATAACGCTTAATACTATCTAATATTCTAGAAGTTTTATTCCAGCTTCGACCAGAGTGTGGAATGATCTTCCTAATCGGTCAGTTGAATCAGTGGTTCTTAATAAGTTCAAACTTGCTGTGATTGTTTTTAATGTTGAACAGGCTGACATGTCTCTCATAGTTTAGCCTATATATGAAAGCTATGTGCTAGCCTTTTTACTGATCTAAAGGTATTTATAGTCATTATTCATTACGGTACTTCTCATATAGTTTATTTATTACCTTATTTTCTTCCCTCACTGGGATATTTTTCCATGTCGAAGCTCTTGGGCTTATGGCATCGTGCGTTTGGGTTGTGGCTTACCTATAGTAATAATGATGATAATACTCTGTTGTTAACGATGCTGAATAGTAGGATGGAATTTGCTCGCTATGGACCATAACCAAAATCGCTGAGATGGATTCCATGGAATGAGATGGTTCATTTACTGTTGAATGTGATGAGATCTTCTGCATTGTCTTTCTTTTCGTTTTGCTTCTTTTACTTGTTCCTTTTCCCCAATTCTTCGTCTTACTTTGGTATTATCTACTTAAGAAAGATGTGGGGAGGAGTGAATTTCAGTGCTTCTGGATTTATTCACAATCAGGAGTTAATTAATTAAAAATGAAATCGTTATGCAACGATTTTACTCTTTTATTAAGTGTGACCCTATAAGAAAGATATTTATTTGCCAGCCCCAAAAATACCAGAATTTTTATGTATTTTGAACACAATAAATGGAAACCGGATTGAGATTTTTTGTTTAATCACACAACGATTATAAAACTTCTGTATGTTGAGAAATACTTGAGCGAAGTTATAATAATGACCAATTCCCAGAAAGGACAAGTACAGACTCCCTATTCACCGTTGCATTCTGAAACAGCTGTTTTGATCCATCCTGTCTGTCTGTTTTCAAACCACTGCAGCAGTCGGCTGCCTTCCGGTAAAACGAATATGTTCATTTGTTGTCTTCTCATCAGGGACTAGGCACCAAGTAAAACATGTCCGAAATACGTACTAATTGGTTTTTCAGCGTCCGTCCATATGTTCGGAAGCCGCTCACCGCTTTTAGCTTACGATTGTTTTCCCTGGATTTTTTTTTTCATGTAGTGCAGCTGTAGGAAAAGATAACATGGCTACTCAGCCGTGACCTCTGCTAAATCCCCCCCCCCCCCCTCCGCTCCCTCCTAACCAAAGCATTCAAAGAATGACATTGTTTTTGCCCCCCATATTCGAGAGTGGAACAGAACGACGGAATTTATCGATATAATTGCCAGATACTGCTGGAGAGAACTATTATAGCCAGTGTTATGACGTCATCAGTGGAATGTTACATAACTTTGCAGTTGTTTTATTTTAGACCAAAAACATACTTGTAGACGATCTCCTTTTTCTATGCAACCAAAATAACTTTGTTGAAAATTATTTATGGCTTGGATCAAGTTTCCTTTTTTTTTTTAAATCATAATATTTTTGTGATTTGGAAATTATATATATATATATATATATATATATATATATATATATATATATATATATATATATATATATATATATATATATTAATCGTGAAAGATGTACATATTTATGGAGAACAGAAGTGCAGCCGACAGTCAATACCAATGTGGCATCGTTTCTGATATAAAAAATAATAATAATAATAAAAAAAAAAATTCAGAACGAAATTTTAACGATTAGTGATTCCAAGTTGCAGCGTTGAAGCTCAGAAAAGAATTAAAATGAAACAAAATGAAAACATCAGAAACAAACGGGAAATATCGGCTTAAACGAGCACGAGAACAAGAAACGAGAAAGGGGTGAACTGAACGCACGAGAAAATGAAAATGTAAAAGGGGAACTGGAAATATTAACATGTAAAATTAACGACCTGTACACGTACCGGTGGAATGGAAAGAGAATTGGATAAAAGAAAGAAAAATAGAAGGGAGTTGGTAGAGGCAGGTGAAATTGGCTCGCGGGGACAATAGAAAAATGGGCAGGGACCTAACCAAGCTCATGTTGATATAAGGTCAGTCGGTTGATTTCCAAACCAGTTTCCTTACAAATTTAGAAATAGCAGTTTTGGTTAGATGTGGATTTCGGGTAAGTCTTTCTGTCTTTTTTTTTTTTTTCATATTAGTAATCGGTAAAATTGTCCTTTGGATATTCTCTTTGTTGATTTTAAGAGCTCAACAGCATCATTGCTATACAAGATTATAAAAATAATTGTCCCCTTGATATTTTTCATGTAATATACATACGATTTACAGATATATATATATATATATATATATATATATATATATATATATATATATATATATATATATATATATACATATGTGTACTGTATATATGTATGTACATATATGTATATATATATAGTGAGAGAGAGAGAGAGAGAGAGAGAGAGAGAGAGAGAGAGAGAGAGAGAGAGAGAGAGAGAGAGAGCAACATGGATATGAGAGTAACAACATGTAAGAAAAAAATGGACATACGTAGGATATATAATGAGAATAACAGACAAAAGATGAACATCATGAATAACAGAATAGGTTCCTAGAGATAGTAAAAGAAGCTTGGGATGAAAGGAAAGACAATGGGTTGACGAACCAAGAAACTATTTTGGGTGTGGACTGGCACAGAAAGACCATAAATAGATGCAAGTGAAAGTACATGTCTGAGGCCTTTCTGTGTTCTGCAGTAGACTAGTAATGGCTGATGATATATATATATATATATATATATATATATATATATATATATATATATATATATATATATATATATTTATATATATACTGTATATATACAGTATATATACAGTATATATATAGAGAGATAGATAGATACATACATACATACATACATACATACATATACATTATATATACATAGGTAAATAGATAGATAGATATACACACATATATATGTATATATATATATATATCTATCTATCTATCTATATATATATATATATATATATATATATATATATATATATATATATATATATATATATATATATATATATATATATATATATTGAGTTTGTGAGTACGTATCTGCAAAGTTTTGTTCCATCTTAATTCCATGTGCTAATTCATTCAATGCATAATGAAGACAGATACTTTTTTAT
Organism: Palaemon carinicauda; assembly: GCF_036898095.1. NCBI lineage: Eukaryota > Metazoa > Arthropoda > Malacostraca > Decapoda > Palaemonidae > Palaemon > Palaemon carinicauda. Next base: position 137,679,733 of record NC_090735.1, on the reverse strand, counting down.
GTTTCGATTGTTTTTATATAAGTTGCAACCACATATCGCCCCAGCCAACCCACTAAAAAAAATACAATCTGAGAATAAAGAAATTTTCCAGATATTTCTCTGGAAATATAATTGGCTTGTCACAAAGTGATGTTCAGTCGGATGATGATCTTCAATCTGTGGAATACGAGTCCAACGGAGATGAAACCAATTTCATGAAAGGCTCAGACACTAAGGTAGTCTGTTTATTGCATTTTATTCAGGCATTTTACAGGTATTCTGACATTGGCTTCATTGCATAAAGACTTAAGATTGTGTATAAACACACAATGTATATAGACACTGTATATACTGTACATAGATATAATTATTTTTATTTATAGTTTACAACATTCATCACTAAAGTTACCTCAGTTTTTATCTTATCAATGACACAAGTGTCTATTTAAGAATAATTTCAAAACAGTAACCGTTGAATCTCGTTTCTTCTGCTGACCTCAGCACTCATTTCCTTCCAGTAAGATTGTACTTCACCGTCTGTGAATTGCAAACGCTTATTTTAACTCACATTTAGCTCATAGAAACGCCCTTACTTTTGTTTAGAGTAAGTACTCTTCTTGCTTACATTTTGTTGAAGTCAGCATCCACTGTGTCTTTTCAGTGCTTGTGTATACAAAAGTATTATTCTGTTGCAAAACTTTTTTAATTCAGTATTTGCTCTAATAATAATTTTCCTTGAAGGTGTTTTACCTCAATTTGAAATGCAGTTTAGGTTTAAACGTTCCTCATGAATGGCAGAAACAAGGGACAATGCCCTAGACAGTAATCATATATACATTTGATCAACGCCCGAGCCCCCTCACCACCCAGTCTAGGAACAGGGAGGGCCAAACAATGGCAGGTAGACATACAAGCTCCCCCAAACCTCATAGCCCTTGTTTACAAGGTGCGGTTGGATGCGCTACAAGAAATCGAGCTTGAGCGTGTCGCTGAACACCCTAATAGGCCCCAACGCAGGGGTATATTGGCCAAATCCATCGATTTATCCATTCATTTATCCACAATTCTTTCTGGATATGAATAAATTATCAATCCTTCTCGGGGTTGTTTCTCATTTGTTTGAGTTGCGTCCTCTTTTTGCTCAACAGGATTATGTAAGTTTGTACGTGTATAGATTTTATGTAGTGTTTACGCCAACAAGGGCTTTTGCCCTTGGAAGCGCCTGCAACGCAAAAGAATTGAACCATGGGTAATGTGTAAAATCTGTGACCCCAGTCTAATAACTTTCCTTGTCCGTTTTCATTGAAGTTTTATTCAACGTCGATGACCAGAAGAGTCTAATAGTATCTGTATTTAAGCAGGAAGGTGATGTCATGGAATGCGGTAACTACTGGGGACTTGAACTAATAGAACATGATTCGAACGTTTTTGAGAGGGTCCTAGATAAGAGATTATAAAGATTGGGAAACAGCAGTATGGATTTGTGAGAGGGGGAGGGACTGTGGATGCTATTTTTTATAGTAAGGCCGCTACAAAAAAAAAGAGACTAGAGGGAAACCAGAAGCTCTCCTGTGCTTTTGCAGAACTAAAGAAGGTTTATGATAGAATATCAAGAGAAGTGGAGAAGTTGGTTAGGATGGTTGAGATGCTGTACAAAAGAACAAGAAATAACAGCAGGTGGGAAAAACAGAAACCTTTGAAGTTAGTGTTGGATTACACCCTGCATCAGGATTAAGCCCGTTTTTATTTGTAGTGGTCATGAATGTATTAAGTAAAGAGATCAGAAAAGAAGAATTGTGGGATGTGTTTTATGCAGGTGGTTTGATGATTGTAGCTAAAAATGTGAGACTTATAAAAGAGGGTTGGGGAGTGGCAGAAGTCCATGGAGAGGGGAGGTTTGAGGGTAAAGGTGATATAAGACTGAGGTTATGTGAACAGTTAGGAAGGTAGGGACAGGATGTACCTTTACACGAAAGTAGAGGCTTGGTTATAAAACAGGTGGAACAATTTAAACACTTGAGATCTACAATAAGTCAGGAGGGAGGGTTTGAGACTGATGTTGAGAATAGGATAAAAGCGGCCTGGGGGACCTGGATGGAGGTAGCAGGGGTGGTATGTGATAAGCAAATGCCAATCAAGATAAAAGCCAAGATCTATAGCACTGTGATAAGACCAGTGTTAATATATGGATCGGAAATTCGGGCTCTGAGATGAAAAGAGGAAGCAAAAGTTGAGAAAACAGATGATAATGCCGAGGTGGATTATGGGAATATCCCTGAAAGATTAGAAAATAATGAAATAAGAAAAATAACTGACATAGTAAAGATTACAGAAGTGATAAAAGTTTCACGACCGAGATGGTGTGGGCACGTGTAAAGGATGGATGGTGGGGAGGGAGGAGTAAGACCTTGCAAGGGATGCGAAAGTTAGATGGCAATATATGGTGAAGGATGATATGGAGAGAAGAGTTTTAGTGGAAGAGGATGCCTCTGATAGAAGGCCTTGGAGAGGGCACATCAGGCAATCGACCCCTTGATGTAGGGATAACGATGGGAAGGAAGACAATGATGACCCGATATTTGCATGCCACTCATTCATCTTAATCATTCCTCTTGCCCGGCATTAGGGGACTACAATTACTGCTTCAGTCACTGTTCTTTCGTTCCGTTTTCTTCTCAAGTAGCCTCGTAACAGCCGTTTGTGTACCACTTCCCACATTTTCCAGCGGAAAACAGTAGTCCTAATATTGTTATTATGTGGGACTCTTTATTTTCTTCCGTCAACGTCGTATGAATGATCTTTTTGTTCCTATGTACCGCGAGATTCGCATAACCTTCCAACTTACAGGATTCGAGTCTATTGTTATCTAGGCAAGGCTTCCTTTTCTGTTCTTCCCTACGTATTGTTTACAACAGACTTGGGCTGTGCAAGGCCATAGTTTCCCTTCTCCATCTTCCCTTGTATTGATAAAATAGTAAAGTTATTTCCTTAATTTCTTATGGCTTATGAACATCCTTTAGTTATCTTTATGCATATTGCTCATATCTTCATGGAATTTCCTTTAGATCTGACAGAAATTGTGGTTTTCTTATATGGTTATAGTATGTACACCGTCTTATTACATTGCTTCTTTTGCCATTGTGCCATACGGCATAATGTCTTGCCTGCTGTGTGGTTGTATATAATGGCACAAACTGTTTTATCGCTTTCTTGTGAATTGGTATTCCCAGCAGTAGAGCACTTTTCTTAACACGTCTGCAAATAAAAAGAAAAAATGCCATTCTCATTCGTCCCCTTTATTTTGAATACTGATCATTCTTTCTCGTCATATATTAGTTTTTTTCCGACTATAAGCTGTATTCTCAGTGGATGAATAATAAGAAAATATACACTAGTGTTACTCCCCCTTTTATACATTGAGTGGTGAATCTTTGATGTGATGAAACTTACAATATTGGAGGTTTTATATGGCTCTACAGAAGTTTCACCAGCAGCAATCCATCAAAACTCCTAGTACACATTGCACCCTTCACCTCATCTCTCTCTCTCTCTCTCTCTCTCTCTCTCTCTCTCTCTGTGTGTGTGGGTGTGTAACCACAAATGATCTTGTTGTTACCCATAGAGAATAGCCCGCGTTTATCCAAGCTTGTGGGGCATTACCAAGTGGTCCCGTTTCAGACAAAATATGTTGATCCTCTGGTAATAGTGAATTGGTTGACCTTTAGTAGGTCTCCGTCACTCCATCTCTTAACGATTTGCTGGAGAACCTGAAGGCTATGTATGTGTGTGTGGAGTGTGCTTATGATTTTTCCATTATTTGTTCCAAATTTACTATTCCTGGTTTGAACTTGATTGTCTGGTTCCTTTGGCCAGACACGGGCATTCATGTCACCTACTCAATCTATATTCAACGGTTTAAAAGGGTCTAGTGTAGACAACCGATTAGCAATCTCAGCCCCACCTTTGGCCCTCTGAAGATTTGTCAGGAAGGTTCCCAATATCTGTCTAATAAGCCATTCACGTTTTGGTATTCTCATTAAAATTCTTTATTCTCCTATTCATCTTACGTTTTCTCTTATTCCACCTTCCACCAAAAAAAAAAAAATCCCTGTTATTCATTAATGTATCATTTTTTAGTTATATCTTCAATTAGTGTTTAGTCCTTAGCTCACCCGAAAAAAAGGAAAGTTTACATTATAGTAATCATGAAGATTACAAGAAAAGCACCTACTGAAAAATTAACATTGTCTGTGACTAAATTCCGAGTTTCTTATCAGGATATTCTATCATTCTTCTCACTCTTAATAGTGTGTCAGTCCTTACAGATAAGTGTGCAATTCATCCCCCTTTAAACCAATTTGAAAGCTCGATTTAAGTCAACATAGTTATAGGAATCTCTCTCTCTCTCTCTCTCTCTCTCTCTCTCTCTCTCTCTCTCTCTCTCTCTCTCTCTCTCTCTCTCTCACCTATCTTTAGGTGCCAATGCTGCAAAATCAGCATCCATTATCTTTGATTTATTGATCGTTAGCTCCCATTGAATTCCAAAACCATGAAAGTGCGCCATTTAGAATGGAAATTATGCGATTAATATTGAACAATTACTACTAACAATTATCTAATTAGTCATAATTAAATTATTCCAGGAGCCTTGATGAAACATCACTGTGAAATTTCATGCTATTGGAGGCTTTAAGGGATGGTTATTCAATTTGTAGATTCTGAGGAACAACGCTCAACAAAACCTGTAGATACGCACACATACTCCAAACGCTCGGAATTGAAATGAGAAATTTTTGTTGTATGTGTATGATGCATGGTTACCTACCCTGCTATACAATGTGTATGCATGTTTATATATATATATACATATATATACATATATAATGTATATGTATGTATGTATATATATATATATATATATATATATATATATATATATATATATATATATATATATATATATATATATATTTATGTATGCGTATATACATGTATATATATATATATATATATATATATATATATATATATATACATATATATATATATATATATATATATATATATATATATATTTATGTATGCGTATATACATGTATATATATATGGATACCTATACATAAATAAATATATATATATATATATATATATATATATATATATATATATATATATATATATATATATATATATATATATATATATATATATATATATATATATATATATATATATATATATATATATATATAAGTATATATATATATATATATATATATATATATATATATATATATATATATATATATATATATATATATATATATATATATACAGTATGTTTATATGTGTGTAGATACATGAGTGTGTGTTTTGGTGCTTAAACCCCTTTGACGCCTCTGTGATAGGGCGGTGGGCTGGCGACCCTAATTTGAGCAGTATAAAAAAAAAAAAACCTGGCGATTTTTTTTCTTTTTAGATTAGTTAGTTAACATTTAAAGGAAAGAGCACTGTTGAATCAAGATCTCTCTCTCTCTCTCTCTCTCTCTCTCTCTCTCTCTCTCTCTCTCTCTTAGTAAAAATATATATTCTAATTGCGAGCCATTTCCCATTCCCGTCACATCACCTTAATCGCTTTATCCGGTGTACTGTGCACACTCGCACTCGACTTATATTAAAGGTATAAAAATGGGGTTTTGATTCGGTTTCTTTTGACATTTTTACATCTCTGAAGCTGCCTCGTCTGAGCCTTATTTGTGTGAAAAAAGAGGTAGGCCTAATGGTAATTTCTACGTATGCTAATCATCACCTTCGTCTCCCTCACGAAGACCTAGGCATAGATCCTTAAGAATCATCCGTCATACCCAAAGCTTGTAGGATGAGATTGCTTCCTCTCTCTCTCTCTCTCTCTCTCTCTCTCTCTCTCCTCTCTCTCTCTCTCTCTCTCTCTCTCTCTCTCTCTCTCATTTGGTAAGTCTGTCAGTCGTCATATCTCTTTGAAAAATCTGATAGGTGAATAAAGGCGTCTCTCTCTCTCTCTCTCTCTCTCTCCTCTCTCTCTCTCTCTCTCTCTCTCTCTCTCTCTCTCTCTCTCTCTCTATCAGTGATATTCTGTGATTTCACTTTTGGTTTGCAAACTCTCTCTCTCTCTCTCTCTCTCTCTCTCTCTCTCTCTCTCTCTCTCTCTCTCTCTCTCTCTCTCTCTCTCTTGGTAAGTCTGTCATTTGTCTTATCTCTTTTTTTTGTCATAGAGTTGATTTGAAAAATCGTATAGGTGTATAAATGCGTCTCTCTCTCTCTCTCTCTCTCTCTCTCTCTCCTCTCTCTCTCTCTCTCTCTCTCTCTCTCTCTCTCTCTCTCTCTCTGAAACTAATTGGGAAAAAAGTTGAGAATCTAATAGCAACGCTCTCTCCATTTCTCCCTGCCCCTTTCTTTGGTCATAAAGCTAATAGGAGGAAATTGAATGAAAGAATAAAACTTCCTCCCTTTCCTCCTCCTCCTCTTCCTCCTCCTCCCCTCTTCTTTGATTGAAGGTTTCGACCAAAGAAATCTATTTCCTGTATTTCTCCACCAAACAAAATTTTTTATACAAGCAAAATTATTTTCTTTACTAAAGTTACAAGAAGAAAGATCGCAAGTATAGTTATTTAAAACAAAAGAAAATTATTTGAGACGACATTTACTGGATTTTAAAAGTATATTAATCATATACCCTTATTTATTGATCAAAAAACGAAAAATAAAAGTCTTGGACTTGGTATCTGTATTTCAGGAGTTACTGATGTAATTTAACATTATTTTTATTATCATTTCCAGTATTATTATTATTATTATTATTATTATTATTATTATTATTATTATTATTATTATTATTAATAATAATAATAATAATAATAATAATAATAATAATAATAATAATATTATTATTATTATTATTGGTAGTAGTAGTAGTAGTAGTAGTAGTAGTAGTAGTAGTAGTAGTAGTAGTAGTAGTAGTATCATTATCATTGATATCACTGTTATTATTTCTACTGATTTAATAGGTTAAATACACGAAACAGGGAAGAAGAAACCAATAAAAGAGATATCACCACAGATAAATATCAACACAAGACCTTGCAAGAAATGAACAAGTGGTGTTTACGTAGTTGACCCTTCAAATGAGAAAATACCACAGCAACGGCCAAAACTGTGCATAACATCTCGATTTCCGGAAAGTGATGTTTTTATATCTAAACTTAACTGATGACTTCCATAACGAGTCTTCAAGAGTGACCAAATTTACCCCCGGTTAAGTGTTAAAGTTTTAACAAGTTCTTGCAAATATTTCAGATATGTATATTGGACCAAACTCGGACAAAGAACGTGAAGGGATTTGAGAGAGAGAGAGAGAGAGAGAGAGAGAGAGAGAGAGAGAGAGAGAGAGAGAGAGAGAGAGAGAGAGAGAGAGGATGGGGGTTCCCTATGCCATTTTCGTTTTCATACTTTCTTTTTCATATCTTGTTTGTATTTTAGAGTGTATAATTGGTTTGATTTCTTTGCATCTTGATTAAGGAAATTATTTTATTAATATATATATATATATATATATATATATATATATATATATGTTTTATTTAGTTTTTGTAATCTTTTACCCGTTATTATTATTATTATTATTATTATTATTATTATTACCTCCGACAACGAAGTTGGAATGAGGTTATATTTTCGCCCCTGTTTTTGTGTTTTGTGTGGGTGTGTTTGTTTGTTTGTGAATAAATTCCTAGCCACAATTTTAATAGTAGAGTAATGAAACTTGCAGGGATTATCTGTTATGTAAAAAGCTGTAAATGATTAAATTTTGGAAGGTTAAGGTCACGGTCAAGCAAAACATTCATATAACGTAATCAGCCATAAGTTTGGACATCGTTGTCAGAGAGACTTCAAACTTAGTTCATATTTGAGTATATGAAAATCCACGCCAATTAATACCTGTTTGAGTCAAAGGTCATGGTTAAGGTCGAGCAAAAGGTCTATAAATAAGCTGCCGTGGGAGAGGTCTTCGCTCTACTGAGTGCCCCTGTAGTTATTATTCTTATTAACGATCCCCTAGTTGGAAAAGAATCAAACTGTAAGCCTTTAGGACACTAAAAGGGAAGGCAGCCCTGTGCAAAAAAAGAAATCGAAGTAAAGAATTGATTATTAAAGGGAAGTAAGAAAAGGGTAGCAATATAAATATGAATACTGCCTGAAGTGAATATTGTTTTATTGTGAAAATTTTAAATTTCTTAGGGTTTTTAAGAGTACATTTTCCTGTTGTAATTCATAGGAGCACAATCCTCCACACAGCTTCGCCATGGCATGTTTATCCTTTAAATTTCGGTCTTGTGCCCTGGGAAACAGTTAGTGTCTATGCTAAGTAAGTATATTCATTAAGAATATCTAGAGATTCGTCCATAACCATTATTTGTTGGTTCTGCCTTTCCATTATTTTATGGTGGTGAGCACGTCAAGGTGCTAAACATTTCCCCGTTAATCCATCCAGATTTTTTTCATACCTTGAAGGTTTTCATTCCATTGGACGGAATACTTGGATATTAACACCCCCAACTCTGTAAACCCTTCGGTAGGACAAGTTATGGAAAGGATGTCTTGTGTCTCTATCTGTATTAGTTGGTTGAGCGTTAAAGTCTATATGAACCATCTTATGTATTCTATTTGAATGTATAAAAATCTTTTTAATCAAGATAATATGCAGTCGTTAATATTTATTATTGAAAAGATACTATATATGGTTCAAGAAGGAATAGAAAAGATTGATATATCTACCATCGTGTTTGATAAGTTTGTTTAGCTGGTATCTCCGTTGTTTAAAAGTTTAAAGGTCAATTATGAATGACAGAGGCAAGGGACAGGACAGTGCACTAGAGACTGACCATATAGACGTATGACTAGCGCAAGCCAACTGTCCATCAAGCTAGGGCCAAGAAGGGCCAGGCAATGACTGCTGATGACTCGGCTGGTAGATCTTATAGGATCCTCCAATCCCCCACCCCATACTGAGCTCTAATGAATGGTGAGGTTGCAGGCACTTAAAGAAACAATCGAGCTTGATCGGTTCTCGAACTCCAGTCCAACAGACTGCCAGGCAGGGACGGTTCTAATAGACTATCATCTTTAGTATCTATCTGTAACTAAATTTTACTGTCACAACCATATGTATTTACTTTTACGATTATACATTTTCTTGGCCAGTTTCTCAGAATAGTATCAAATGGAATGACATAAAAGTCAACTCGAGAAAAATATGGTCATGGAAGTTTTAATATTCAGTTCAGTAAGAGTCACGTACAAACATCATTGCGGTCCACTTATGCTCTCCAGATAACTCATTGCAGGGATTCTTTCATTCTGATTTGAAAGTAATTAACTAGTTTTGAGAATTTTGTAAGAAGCTGTCTTACACGCAAGAGGATAGGAAAACGTTGGGGAAAATTTCGCATGAAAAATAAATTCATAGTTGAGGTACTGTTGAAGGTAAGGGTGGCAATACGTGAAGATGGTTCGAGAAGTTGGTCATCCAAGTGGAAAGGAAAAATAAGCCTGTGATGGACATATATATATATATATATATGTGTGTGTGTGTGTGTGTGTGTGTGTGTATGAGAGAGAGAGAGAGAGAGAGAGAGAGAGAGAGAGAGAGAGAGAGAGAGAGAGAGAGAGAGAGAGAGAGAGAGAGCGCAGCAGCAAATGTTTGCTGTAAAATACCCTTCTTTTTACAATACTGCCGTTCTTTGCCTATCTTTGAAAGTTTATAAAATACTGATATGCATAATAGGAAGAATCAGTGAAAGATTAACTTTATTTTCAATTCCCTTCTACAGCTTCGATGGTAACTTGTTCCCTAAAATGTAAGCACATTCTTCTGGTTCTATAGTGAATTCGAACATCAAAATATGAAATTTTCAAAAACCGAGTTGTTCAGGGAAAACATGAATTTGACTTTCAATGTTGACATAACACATAAAATAGTGTCTCAATAAAATGTTTTCCGTTAATCATTGCAACGAAGGTTAATAATAGATGAACTAATGAATGTTGTTTATATAAAGAGTAAATAGCTATCCTGAAACTTGAGTCACTTATGAAGTAAATCTTCAATAGATGTAATTCAACACCGCCCAAGAGTTTCGCTAGTTCTAATACATTACGTCTGATAAATTTGCAGTCTTATAAATTTACATTCCTGATTTCACGATCCAATATCCCTGAAATTTCAGATCCCGGATATCAAGAGCTTTTTAGATTTTTCATTATTTCACGTTTTCTTAAAGATTTTTTTACACAGGGTAGACGATTAAATGAAAGAAGAACGTTAATGTATTTCTAAGTAATATTGACAAAACTATCAGCAAACACTTGCGTTGTGGTACCCTATTGGAAACGTCCCTGCCTGACAATCTGTCGAACAGAGGTTAGAGACCCGTTCAAGCTCGATAGTTTCTAGTAGTGTCTGCAACCTAACGATCATTGTGAGCAAGAAATGGGTTTGGAGGTTACTGTAGGTTATCTGTCTGTCTGCTGAGTCATCAGTAGACAGTGCCTGACCCTTCCTGGTTCTAGCTTAATGTCCTGTCTCTTGCATCTGCCATTCATGAGCGACATTTAAACCCTTTAAAGCTCCAAAGAAATTAATATTTTTAAGAGAACCCCAAGATTTGTGTTTCTCATAGCGTCGACGTTAAGTTGAACAATAACTAAGCCCTTCTCTGTTGCCTCCCGGTAAAAACTTTATCGTCATCATCATCTCTTCCCACGCCTATTAACGCAAAGGGCCTCGGTTAGATTTCGCCAGTTGTCTCTATCTTGAGCTTTTAATTCAATACTTCTCCATTCATCATCTCCTACTTCGTGCTTCATAGTCCTCAGTCATGTAGGTCTAGGTCTTCCAACTCTTCTAGTGCCTTGTGGAGCCCATCTGAACGTCTGGTGAACTAATCTCTCTTGGGGAGTGCGAAGAGCATACCCAAACCATCTCCATCTACCCCTCATCATGATCTCATCCACATATGGCACTCGAGTAATCTCTCCTATAATTTCATTTCTAATCCTGCCCTGCCATTTAACTCCCAATATCCTTTTGAGGACGTTGTTCTCAAATCTACTAAATCTATTGGAGATTGGTCCACTGGCATACCATAACTCATGTCCACAGAGTAACACCAATCTCACTAAACTGATATATAGTCTGATTTTTATTTGTAATTTCAGTCGATTGGATTTCCAAATTTTACTTAACCTACCCATTGTCTGATTTGTTTTTGCAATATTTCACTAAACTCTAATTCTAACGACCCTATATTGGAGATCATAGTTCCATAATATTTAGATGATTCTACCTCATTAATCCTTTCTCCGTCCAATGATATTCCATCTTCCATTGCATACTCCGTTCTCATCATCTCTGTCTTTCTTTTATTTATCTTGAGCCCAACCTTCTGTAATATTTCATGCATTCCGGTAAGCAAGCATTGCTAATCCGGTGGTGTTCTACTAACAAGGACATCATCATCAGCATACTCTAGGTCTGCCAATTCCTATCACCAATCCAGTCCAATCCCTCTCCACCATCTCCGACTGTTCTACGCATTACAAAATCCATGAGGAGGTTAAACAGCATAGGTGACAACATATTCCATTGGAGTACTCTGCTGTCCACTTGAAATTCATTTGATAAGACTCCGTCAACAAAAACTTTATCAATATAACTTTATTTTTTCGTTTCGTATGAAAATTAGTTCTATCAGCGTAATAAACAGAAGGCAAGACAGGGAAATAAATAAATGTAGCATTCTTAAACATTCATCCCAGACTAATCCCGGGTAACCTGTGCTCTCAGCTATATTCTACTTGTCCATCAAGGAACCTGAGGCATTTCAAACCACTTGTTGTGCAGCCAACACAAGACCAATGGAGAAAGTCTCCGTGTTCCTCTGGGTTACGTCTAGCTGTTAGTGGTCGGCGAAGGTCGTCTGACACTTTCACACACCTGCTTGCAGTACCTGCATCATAGAGTAGTTTCTCTTGAACACTAGGGACGTGCTGATGCCCCTAACGTCAGGAGCTGTAGGTCGACGTCCAGGAGGGTTGGGATTCAATGCATGGTCAATGACCCTGCAAATCCAAGCCGAGATGGTGTTCGTGACCCTCTTCTGGACCAGGGTTAACCCTGTTCTGGACCTTCTCTGTGCTGACGAAGAGTGCGAACACTTGGGGGTGAGCTACTGCTGTGCGTTTAAGGTGATGCCTCAAACTCCTCACTGGATAAAGTAACAGTTGATCTGGATTATCAGTTACAGAACGAAGACTCCCAATCCGGAAGGGCCCAAATCAAGGATCCGCTACTCCTGGATTGTGAGTCTTAGCACTAAATTCAGGGAGGAAGCTGAATGTTACCTCCCCCCATCCCGTTGAATGGGCAATGTCGTAGGTTAGACCATGAAGTTCGCTAACTCTCCTGGCCAAAGCCAAAGTGAGCAGGAACACCGTCTTCAAAGTAAGGTGGCGATCTATTGCCTGGCGTAATGGTTCATAGGAAGTGCCCTTCACAGATCGAAGGACGCGAGCCACAGAACTTCCAACTGGGGGCAAGTATGAGAAGAGATAACTTCAACGAAGAGAAAATATCAACTACCTTCATTCTAAAGGTGATGCTCAAGGCTAAGCGGTAGCCTTTCACCGCCGAGACTGAGAGTAGCTTTTCCTCCCGAAGGTAAACAAGGAAATCAGCTATTACTGAAATAGTAGCATCAAGGGGAGAGATACCCCTTCCAAGACATCAACCACAGAAGACAGTCCAATTAGCCTGGTAGACTGGAGCCAAGGATCTTTGCAGGCATCCAGACATCCTCGCAACTTGTTGAAAAAAGCCTCGCTGAGAGAGGAGATGCCGGATAGTCTCCTGGCGTGAAGATAAAGTGAAGCTACCGCCTACCGCCCTGTGGAAGAGGTTCACGTGTGGCTGTTTGAGTAGATTGTGTCGTGGAGGGAGTTCTCTTGGGAGCTCCGTCAGGAGCTGCTGAAGGTCAGGGAATTACTCTGCGTGATGCCATAGCAGAACTATGAGCGTCATGGATAGATTGTTGGATGCTCTGGTCTTGTTGAGCACCCTTCTCATCAGACAGAACGGGGAAAGGCATGCACCTCAATGTTATCCCACCATTGTTGGAACGCATCTAGCCAGAGAGCCTCAAGGTCCGGGACTGGAGAACAGTAGAGCGGCAGCTTGAAGTTCAGGGACGGTGCGAACAGATTTACAGTCTGAGAATCCCACGAAGGCAGAACTTTGTTGGCTACCAGATGATTCAAAGACCACTCGGAATCCACTATCTGAATAGCTCTGTTCAGACTGGTCGCAAGCACATTCCTCTTGCACGGTATATAGAAAATTTGGCATTTCCGCGACGCCAACGACTTGTCTACAGAGAGTAGGAGTTCAGAAGTTGTTGAAATTAGCCAAAACTCTTAAATCAGCAAATTGCAGTAATCAACCAATGACGTGAAATTGCATAAGAAGCGACGTGGTGAGATTAATGTTTCACGATGTAATTCAAACATAGCGTTATTTCTATGAGAATTCAGTATTTATTAAATAACGCAATCTCAAGCTTTCAACATTCAATAAAGAGAAAGGAAAAAAATATGATTAGTTAAAAACCAAAAGCCGGTAAGGCTCTAAAAGTTCTAATTAGTAATTAAAAAATTGTTGAGTGGGAAGTCAGTTTATTAGAAGTTATCAAAATTTGGCTGGCTTCGTTGAAGTTTTTACTGCAACTTCCAATTTGTAATACCATGAAGGTATTGAATGACCACCCCGGTCCCAGCACCGTTTAATATGGCCATAAAATCCTATATATCCATTCATATATTTATACAATTCCTGTAATAGGACGGATCAAAAAAAAAAAAAAAAAAAAAAACTACATTAAACCTGATTTGACAAAAAACTACTCATATTATATAGAATTAATGGACGAATAAAAGTAAATATGAAGAAATTCGAATAATTTATTTATTCAGACTGCAAAAACATAGTCTTTAATCCTGAATGAATAACTTCGAAGTGAATAACAACTAGCATTGTATGAAAAAAAAATAGAAAAAAAAAATCTTGTATGTACCGCCGAGCCGATATACTCGCCTTTTCAAAAGCCAGGAAATTTGAAGCGTCTTGTTCCCGAAAGAATGGAGATTGTTGCTGGGCGTGAGACCTCAGTGCCAAGAACAGGCACTGAATGGAATTACTCATGTGTAGAGGCGTTTCGTAAGAGATTGCTTTTTTGGCAGAGAAAGCATCACAAAAACATATCCACAGTAGAAAGGAAAATCCCCAAAACAACCAAATGATATATATATTTTTACAGGAAGAATCATGTGCACACATTCACACACAGTATATATATATATATATATATATATATATATATATATATATATATATATATATATATATATATATATATATGTATATATATATGTATATATATATATATATATATATATATATATATATATATATATATATGTATATATATATATATATATATATATATATATATATATATATATATATATTATGTGTGTGAGTAAGTGTGTGTGTTTGTGTGTATTTACATATATATACACATATATTTATACACACACGCACACACCATGCATACTGTATATATGTGGAAATAGTTTTTTCGCGTTTATTCGCTTTACCTATTCATTAGACAAAAGATTAGGTTTTAAATGCATTGCTTAAAGAGCTTTTATTTTTACATAATTAGGAATGCATAACCTTCATTTAGAAAAAACTATTTCATTGAAATTTAATTTAGATATGCCTCCACTGTCCATAAAAGCACAAGATCATTCATCCGTTTTGCATAATCCGCCTGAGATCAGAGTAGAATTATAGTGGTTCAAACTGCTATGACAGTGACAGACGCATGTTGACAGTCTAGAATTCTGACTGCTACTTTGCGTCGGCTCATGATGTATGCTGACCATTGCATAATAACTGGTTTAGGGTTTTATTAATTTTTTTATGCTGACTGTTTTGTAGTGGTTGTTACTTTATAATTTCTGCATGTTGTCTGTAGAAGTAAACTCTTGACCCAGTAAGATAAAGACAACGTTATTATTCAGATACGAAATTTATAACAATTATGAAAAATTAATAACCAGAAAGTTAAAACGTGATGAATTCATATAATAGAATAATTCAGAGAAAAAAAAAATCAATAGTTTTAGGAAATTTTCCAAAGTTTAATTGCATGTTTATGCCACCTTCTTGAAGGGCCTGAGAGAAACGCAGATTTCCTTAACAGATTAAATCCACATCTGCAATGACAAGAAGCTACGGATCAGGGTGAGAAAAAGGTGGAAGATTTGGCAACCAACAAACGTTTTAGGGGAATCGGGAATTATTGCCTGGAATGGGCGTATTCATTCATGAGGCAACCCTCTGTGGAAGAGGGCCATTTGAATATCAGAAGGAATTGAATATTCCGTTGGAAGAGCGGGATTTGGCCAACTGCGAATAGGTAATATGTCTCGCTCGTCTGCAAACGTTTCCCGCGATAATTGACTTCGTTCGTGTGCAAACGTTTCCCTCGATATTTTTGTTGAATGTCAAATGATGAATTAGAAGTTCCATTTTTATCCGCTTATAAAACTCTACACCAGAATCCAAAAGATATACAAATAAAAGTTAATGATTTTCTTTTAACTAATTATTTACTTGTTTTGTAATGGTTTCTAAGCAGTTTTTTCCTAGATTGATTTAAAATGATCATCTTGAATTGTTTTTAGAAGTCTTATCCGTAATCTAGAAAAAATGTCAACTTATTTTCATGTGATTTTTGATGCTTTATTTTTCCAAAAACTATCACCAATATAAAATATAAAATAAGAAACGTTTTTACCTATAAGCTTAGTTACTTTGCTCTGATAATATCAAAGTATTAATGTATGGGATTTTCATGAAGTAGCATCGTTTTAATGTCATTATCCACATTGGTTGATCACATCTTTGCCTCCTCGCTTAACTTTTTTATATTACGTCTTGTTGCTTTAGTAATTAAATAAATAAATAAGTATAAAAACCAAGTCCACTTTACCGATTTACTGTTATTCGAATTTCAAGTATCTCTCTCTCTCTCTCTCTCTCTCTCTCTCTCTCTCTCTCTCTCTCTCTCTCTCTCTCTCTCTCTCTCTTTTTTTTTTTTTTTTTTTTTTTTTTTTTTTTTTTTTTTTTTTTTTTTTTTTTTTTTTTTTGAACTTCAAGTATCCAGCAAGTTCTCACGCAATGTCATCAATAATTTACATCCTCTCATTAAAAAAAGAATAAATAATAGGATGTAGAAATACACGACTAGTTGGCGAAGAGATAACCTGTTTCCACGAACCTTTTATTGTAGAACACCATAGATATGCATCACAGCTTATTGTATAAAGACGATCAATCATATCAACTGGACTTAATAGGCTTTCCTGGTATTGCTTTCCTGACGCTGAATTTTAAAGTCCACCAGTTTGGGAGGACTTCTCTACTCACCAGATTACAATTAGTTGGTTATTTCTTGCAAAAAAAAATGCAATTTTGAGGTAAGGTTTGAACTTAGCCTTGAAATAAAATAAGGGCTTATTATTGTAGATATACGAGGAGTTAGTTATTTCCTTCACTTGAGGAACGCCGGATTCTCAGAAATAGAAAATTAATCTATTGTATTTCTTTAGAATTTTAAAACCGAGATTCTAAATTTTCCAAAATTAAGGAAATATGAATTTAATGGAAAAAGGTGTAAAAAATATACCACTAGGAAAATTACTATTATTATTATTATTATTATTATTATTATTATTATTATTATTATTATTATTATTATTATTATTATTATTATTATTATTATTATTATTAAAAGAAGAGGTAACTCCAATACAAAAAGTAGTGTAAATGATTGAGGAAAAGCTGTATATTTTTATAACGATATATGGTAATGAAGCGATATTGAGAACAAAAAAAAACCAAAAAAGGAAACAAGAAGAAAATGCTTTAAGGGAAAGTTGAAATTTCTCGCAAGGAGGAAAATTCGCTTTTTTTCTCAAACTCGTATTTTTTTAAATTTTAACTATGTTACTAATCAAAATAACTAATTTAAGAAAACTAATTTTAAATGGTCACATCAAAAGTCGAAAGTTAAATCGCGTAGAGAATTTAAGTAGGCCATGAACGAAGTTTTAAAACTTAAGTGAAAGCCGATTCTTAGAAACTGTAAATGGTGAAGATATGAAAACCAAAGATTGTTCTTATAACTGGAAGAAAATAATGGTTTATATTTGATATTTTCAAAGAAAACGAGCTTTTTCCCAACTTGAAAAAAAGAAAGTTTGCATTTTTACCCATCATTTATCTTAGATGTTCTTTCCGGCCAGTTAAGATATTAGTCTCACTGCAGAATTATTTTTCTTTCCCTCGTACAGCTATATATTTTCATCTGAGAAACAACATGGCCTAGATTAGGCGTATGACGTCACCGTGACGTCAGAAGGCCACTCTCCAGCTATTACTATTTGCTTAGGCAAATATAATTAGATTCATTACACGTGGGTTTCTCTGGAATTTTTTCTGGGACGTCGGAGACATTTCTAATAGCAAGATTTCTTTTATCTCGTCTTTATTTTTCTGTTTATTAATTTGAATTTGTGCTCGGTTATTTGTTTATGCTTATCTGTCTTCGTTAATAATGAACATTTACCCACTCGTCATCATCTGCTCATTATTATTTTTACAAGCTAAGCTACAACCCTAGATGGAAAAACAAGATGCTGTAAGGCCGAGGGTCCCAACAGGGAAAAAAAGCCCAGTGAGGAAAGTAAACAAGAAAATGAATAAACTACAAGCGAAGTAATGAACAATTGATATAAAATATTTCAAGAACAGTAACAACATTAATATAGATCTTTCATATATAAGCTATAAAATCTTCAAAGACATAAGAGGAAGAGAAATAAGATAATATTGTGCCCGATTGTACCCTCAGGCAAGAGAGAATAACCAAAGAAGAAGACCGTGGTACAGAGGCTATAGCGCTATTGTTTCATCATGATGATATTCTACAGTAAGATTGAAAGAGAATTTGGTTCTCATCTACAGGAAAACAAATATAATCACAGAAATGAGACGAGCGTAAAAATTATATCAAGGATGCGGTTACAGCAATGAAGAAGAGTCAGACCATTGTTTATTTGGTTTTACTCCACCGGTTTCTGACATTAATTATAAAAAGGGACTTTAGATCTAAAATTTAAAATACAAAGACTTCCATCTCTCTCTCTCTCTCTCTCTCTCTCTCTCTCTCTCTCTC
Source organism: Palaemon carinicauda (assembly GCF_036898095.1). Taxonomy (NCBI): domain Eukaryota; kingdom Metazoa; phylum Arthropoda; class Malacostraca; order Decapoda; family Palaemonidae; genus Palaemon; species Palaemon carinicauda. The sequence continues at coordinate 137,661,359 of NC_090735.1, read as the reverse complement.
TCTCTCTCTCTCTCTCTATATATATATATATATATATATATATATGCATATATATATATATGCATATATATATATATATATATATATATATATATATATATATATATATATATATATATATAAGCGTATGGCGAGGTTGAAGATGTTTTATAGTGTATTTGACATTTTTCATCTTTTTTTAAGATACTACAAAATAGTAGATTATTTAACAAACATATTATGATAAAGACCAGCTGGCTCAGACGTACACATATATGACATCGACATTATTCACAGTAACTGTGCCCTTTTTTTTTTTTTTTTTTTTTTTTTTTTTTTTTTTTTTTTTTTTGAGATAAACAGTACGACGGGAATTATAAAGAAACGCAAATAATATTGTGGGGGAATTTCAACTTCTGACTCACGGTACGTCAAAGACTTTTGGACATTTGTGGTTAATGACAAATCCTTTATTTGGTTGGAGCAATAGAATGGGGGTCAAACCGTGAATGGGAATTTATGATTATATATAATTATTTTGTATTTGTATGAGGAGGAAAATTAGTTATGAAATAAACCATTCCAGGTACTTCAAATCTGAGCTGTAAGTTTGATTTGAAGCCGATTGTGTTGTGTTGAAATGGTCATTTCAGTTTTTGTAAGCATTTAGAAATAAAGTAGATTTTTGAAGAAAACATTCGATTAAAAATACACGAAAGGAGAATATTTGAACTCTAGCAAAGAGTATACCATTTTCCGGAATTATTTCTTCTTTCCCACTGTTATGCGTACATTAAGGGGTCGGTTGCCTGATACGTCATCTCCAGTGGCTTCTACCAAAGGCAACCTCTTCCACCAAACCTCTTCTCTTCATATCATCCTTCACCTTATCTTGCCATATAATTCCCTGCCTCTCTCTCTCTCTCTCTCTCTCTCTCTCTCTCTCTCTCTCTCTCTCTCTCTCTCTCTCTCTCTCCTCCCTTTAACAGGTTCCTCCCAAGGCCTCCTCATTCCCTCCTCACCATCCATCCAGAATTATTCCCCGCAGCCAATTCACCGTAGTTGAGATGACTCTAGATTCTCCATATTTCCCTGTGCTAAGCTTAAGACAGCTAGAGGGTATGAATCTCCCATCTCCTCTCCGGGTTGCCGTAACATGCGCGATGATTGCAGTAATCCCACGGAAGCCAGTGATGAGACACTGGTTGATAGCGACGGCAATAGCGATCAAAAGGTCCCGCCGCCTAGCTGTAATTTAGTCCTAATGACCAAGAATAGAAAAGCAAGATTAATTAAAAGGCATTTAAGGTTTTGTATTCAGCCGTGTTGCTTCTAGTGGGTGTTGGACGGAGGATGAAGCGCTCTGAAAATTAAAGTAGGGGAGAGAGAGAGAGAGAGAGAGAGAGAGAGAGAGAGAGAGAGAGAGAGAGAGAGAGAGAGAGAGAGAGAGAGAGAACACGTCTCATGTTCTATACGCCTTGCTCATTAGTCTTCGATTTTTTCTTTTCTCTATAGAAAGGAAAGATATTGGATCATCTGTATCCAAAACTTGAGAAGTGATAATTTGACATAATGAATAGTTGAAAATACTAATTAGTGCTGCGTTTAAGCGATCTCTACATTTTTATTACGTTACATCGTTAGTCTTACCGAAGAAATAAATGGATATAGAGAAAATTAGCCGCAAAATATATCAATTTTTTTTCCTTTTAAAGAAAAAAAAAAGTATCCAATTTAGATCTGTAAACAATTGATGTGGGTAAATTAGCTGCCAAAAATATATTGTACTTTTAGTTTTCAAAAGGAGAAAAACTTACTGTATATACTGTAGATTATTTCCATATGTTTTGTCTTTTTAAAGGAAAATGCACTTTCTTTTGTTTTTATGTTTGGTATTATTATTATTATTATTATTATTATTATTATTATTATTATTATTATTATTATAAATGTCCACACGCTCATCTCCCCTAAATGATAAAGTGTATGTAATATATATATATATATATATATATATATATATATATATATATATATATATATATATATATATATATATATATCATATATATATATATATATATATATATATATATCATATATATATCATATATATATATATATATATATATATATATATATATATATATATATATATATATATATATATATATATGAAATAGGAAATTAGCTGACTGACACTGCTAAGAAGCCGTAATTTCAATTGGAAATTCTCCGTAAAATTATTCGGTTCTCAGCCGTATTTTCAAAAATACGGGTGACCATAATATTTACCATAATCTGTTCTTATATTTTATGGGTTGGTGACCGTAATATCACTCTTTAACGTCAATATATCCATATTAGAACGGTAATTGCCTGGCAACATTTATTTTAGTTTTTTACCGTTTTTACGGTAAATTTTAACAGTGTAGAGCATCCTGATAATTCTGTCCTTGTTAGTAGAACACCACAGGATTTGCAATGCTTGCTTACCAGAATACATAAAATATCGCAGGCGATTGGGCTCAAGATAAATATAAGAAAGACAGAGATGATGAGAAAGGATTATGCAATGGAAGATAGATGAAATATCATAGGAAGGAGAAAGGATTAATGAGATAGAATCATTCAAGTATTTAGGAACTATGATCTCCAATACAGGGCCATTAGAATTGGAGTTTAATGAAAGATTGAAAAAAAGCAAATCAGACAAGGGCTAGGTTAAAAACAATTTGGAAATCAGATCGCATGAAATTACATTAAAAAATCAGGCTATATATCAGTTTAGTGAGATCGGTGTTACTGCGTGGACATGAGTCGTGGTATGACAATGAAACAATCTCCAACAGATTTAGTAGATTTGAGAACAAAATCCTCAGAAGAATATTGGGAGTTAAATGACAGGACCGAATTAGAAATGCCATATGTGGATGAGATTATGGTGAGAGGTAGTTGGAGATGTTTTGGGCATGCTCTTCGCACTCCCAAAGAGGTATTAGTTCACCAAACATCTAACTGGGCTACACAAGGTATTAGAAGAGTTAGAATACCCAGGCCTACATGACTGAGAACTATGAAGCGCGAAGTAGATGATGATGAATGGAGAAGCATTGGATTAAAAGCTCAAGAAAAAGACGACTGACGAAATATAACCAAGGCCCTTTGCGTCAATAGGCGGAGGAGATGATGATGTCATATACTCTGTCTGTGTGTGTATATATATATATATATATATATATATATATATATATATATATATATATATATATATATATATATATATATATATACATATATATATGTATGTATATATAGGCCTACATATATATATATATATATATATATATATATATATATATATATATATATATATATATATATATATGTATATGTATATATATATATATATATATATATATATATATATATATATATATATATATATATATATATATATACACCCCTTGGGTAGGGGAGAGGGAGTGGTCATAACCTGGCGAGAAGGTGTTACCACGAGACAAAGTAGGTGGAGGTAAGAAGTGTTGAATCTGCGTGTGCTCTTATATGTGCACATCTATCTAAATATTAAGTCGTAATTTTTCACGGGTCGCGTACACTAGTGTGGAATAAACTCAAAGCACCAATAACAAGTGTCGAGAATCTCGCGACCGGATGAAGGTTTACATAAAGATTACATAACGAATGTAATATGTAAATTCAAGTCAGTAATGAAATATGTACGAAAAGAAATTGAATGATTGTAAATGAATAGATTGCTGGAGGAGGAAAGCCGGAAGTTATTCCCACCAGCTGCATTAAACGTATTAATACACTTTCTTAATTAAATTCCGAGGAGAGCCATTATGCAACATTTTGTTACCAAACAGCTATTACTTAGGAACAAAGCCGACGCTAAATATATAGTTATTGGCAAACCTTGCAGTATGAGCAAAGTTACTTCGATTATTAGATATTACATTGATAGTAATTGATTAAGTTACATCAGAATTTCATTCATCTTTCTATCGTGTTTATGAACAAGCTGCGATTATTTTTATAGCTTAAATTTGGCAATCTAGTTACTCATGAAATTGTATAAATGCAGTGTTGTCACATTTTGAATATGCTTATTATATTTGTAAAATGTATTTACAAAAAAAATACACACATCTCTCTCTCTCTCTCTCTCTCTCTCTCTCTCTCTCTCTCTCTCTCTCTCTCTCTATATATATATATATATATATATATATATATATATATATATATATATATATATATATATATATATATACATATATATATGTATATATATATATATATATATATATATATATATATATATATATATAAATATATATACGTATGTATGTATACATACACATACGCGCGCACACACACACACACACACACACACACACACATATATATATATATATATATATATATATATATATATATATATATATATATATCAGTTTCATATATGTTGTGGGCCAAACTTTCATGTCGCAACTTATACCACAGTTCATGAAGAAACATATTTTGTACGTTTCAAGTTACAATGGTAACAACTCACTTGACATTGAAAGTCTAAGTGAGATATTTATTCAGATCATCGAGTGATTTTTACTCTTTTGATTCAGTCATATTTGTTCTATTAATAATGCGTAACTGATAAACAATGTCGTTTGTATTTTGAATAGGAATATTACAATAATCTCTTATATTATGATTTTCTTTAAACTTGATTACTCCATCTGATTAGTGACCCCAACAATTTTCCATTGTCTCCTTTTACTTCAAGTGAGAGCTATAAGTATTATATGATTAAAACTTCTCAATTTGTAATGCTTTATATAGTCAGACTTTACTTTTCAAACTTTTTACTTTTTTAACTTTAATTTATAATAATGCGCTTAGCTAATTATCCTCCGAAACTTACACTGATAATTTGCATGGATCAACTAGCTTCTCGTATCTTCTCTCTCAGATTTCTGTCGGGTCTTTCCTAGCGGTAAACATATGCCAGATATGTGTCCAACCAAGGAAACTGTCATGTCAGACAGTCGTGCGCCCACTCTGCTTTCAGTTCCGGCTGTAAGATCCCTTTGATGCCCTCCAGGGGTTGCGACCTTTGACTCTTCCCGGCCATCATACTTGCATCGTTAGTCCACTCGCCGTCTATTTCCGGCAGAATGACATAAACGCCGACTTTGCTCTTTACAGCATATCACGACTTTGCTGAACTTTTGTTGGTATTTACCTGTTTTCTGTCTGAGATAATATGGCTTTAATTCCAATTAAAGGTTAAATGAATTATATAAAAATGAAATGGCTTAAGCAAATATGGAGTAAATGAATGAACTGCGGGTTCGGGTTAAACAAAGATATGTAAAAGAAGCTGTTAAGGCGCTTATGAAATTCCATGGTATTGTCATGAGGATAGTAGAGGAGTGTGTGTGGGTTTAGAATGATAAAACCAGTGAGTCGTGGGATGAGCGGTTAAAAGGATAAGTGGAGGGAAAAGGAGAGTACTTTGATTGATTCGCAGGATATGAAAGAAGGCCGTGTGCAGTTTTCGATCGATGGATTGAGTATTTCACAGGTTGGTCTGAAATTGAGAATACATGCTAAGGTTATTGCTGAGAATGTAAGGAAGGCAGTAGTGAAGTTTGGGAATAGAAAAGTTAGCATAAATTAATTAGATTACAAATGATTCACTGCATTACGTTGGAGATAAACTAATCAAGTGTTTTTTATTTTTGAGCCAAGTATAAAAAGTTGGTATAAAAAATGGTGTCAGAAATATAGATGAAAAATTATTATCGTTTGGAATTAATAGATCTCAGTATTTTTCAGATAGTGTTAGGGCATATAGTAGGAGGAGTAATCAAGTGGTTTTTCTTTTTGAATATATAGTATAAAAATAAGATAGCATAAAAACTTGTGTGAGAAATATGTGGGGAATAGAGTTTTGTTGGGAATTAATAGAGCTTGGTATTTTTTTGATAGTGTTAGGGCGTATAATAGGAGGAGAAGACCTAAAGGGGCTTAGATAGATTGTAAGAAAGACTTATTGGAAAGTATTATACAAAAAAAAAAAAAAAAAAAATACGCTTCCAATGAACCTTTTCATAGAAGCATTAAAAGGCTAATTTTATGGAAGTTTCTTTGTAAATGTGCCCCCCCCCTCCCCCGCCTCGGTCTTATAATGGAAGTATTAGTTTGGCAGTGACTGTTTTATCATAATTTCTTAAAGGCTAACTCGTGCTGGGGGAAAAGACCATTGTCAAAGTGTTACTTGGCATTAATGGAATGGTGATTTAGATGCAAAAAAATCATAACTCTTTGATTTATTGTCTTTTTTGCTGTTAGTTCTTTATTTACAATTTTTCTTCTGCTTATTTACTGTGTGTTTATATATGCACACATACATACATGTGTATATTCCTTTGTAGGGAGTAGTTGGCCAAGACAGCAACCACCCGTTAAGATACTACCGCTAGAGAGTTATTGGGTCATTTGACTGGCCAGATAGTATTACAATGCAGCCCTCTCTGGTTACGGCTCATCTTTCCTTTGCATACACATACACTGAATAGTGTGGCCTAGTGTTTCCACATTCTCCTCTGTCCTCAAGAGTGCCAAACAATTCTTCGCTCAAGGGGTTGAATACTGCACTGTAATTGTTCAGTGGCTACTAACCTCTTGGTAAGGGAAGAAGAGAGACTTCAGCCATGGTAAGCAGCTCTTCTAGGAGAAGGACACTCCAAAATCAAACCATTGTTCTCTAGTCTTAGGGTAGTGCTATAGCCTCTGTACCATGGTCTCCCATTGTCTTGGGTCAGTATACTCTAGCACTATTCTATCCGTGTCCTTGTTTCCTTTTCTCACCGGGCTATTTTCCCTGTTGGAGCCCTTGGGCTTAAAACATCCTGCTATTCAAACCAGGGTTGTAGCTTAGCTAATAATAATAATAATAATAATAATAATAATAATAATAATTATGCATCATTGCTAATCACTTGTAACTATTAATTTTGATTAGTCATTTAAGAATATGATCTTTTGAAAATAAATTTTTTTAAATGCACTGCGTCAATAAATATATATATATTTATATATATATATATATATATATATATATATATATATATATATATATATAAATATATATATATATATATATATATATATATATATATATATATATATATGTATATATAAATTTGTATATGTGTATATATATATATATATATATATATATATATATATATATATATATATATATATATATATATATATATATATATATGTATATATATAAATTTATATATATATATATATATATATATATATAAATTTATATATATATATACATTATATATATATATATATATATATATATATATATATATATATATATATATTATATATATATATATATATATATATATATATATATATATATATATATATATATATATATATACCAGCGTGTTCTTTTACTATACAAGATTTTTTTTCTCAATTGAAACAATGACTGCCTTAAAATACCTATGAAATTTTGTAAGGTGAACTATTTTGAGCGAAACCCTTTACTGTAACTTTAAGTAGTTTAACTGTAAATCACACATTCCTTTCAAAGGCATTCAAAGCCATGTCATATACGAATGCCAGTGCTATTGATTAACTCGTAATAGATTAATTAGTCACCCGAGAAATTATGTCGGTTTCTTAATGTATCCTCTATCCTCCTCATCTTTCTCTTGTTTCCATTTGATTGGTGCTTAAAGACTTTCTGTTCTCTCTAATAAAATGCTGGAAAAGAACCAGTTAAGAAACAAATTATTCTCGTACAGCGAGTCGAGTATTCAGAGTGGAAAAATGGACAACAGAAATGAGAAAACTTTCTGTGAAAAAAGTTACGCTTGTCGTAAGATGAGATGAATCGTCCAAATTTGGAAGATTTTTTTGTTTTATAAGAATTAAAGTGTTCTTGATATAGACGTCATGTGATCCTCGGCAACCTTTTTTTTTTTTCTTCTAGAACCAAACTTTGGAATCCTCTCCCTGCTTCTGTTTTCTTGGTTCCGATAACATTACTTCTTTTCAGAGGCTACCATCATGTTTTTCTTCAAAGTTATTCCCCGCCCTTTTTCGCCTTTTCCTTTTTTTTTTTTTTTTTTTTATTTGACCCTGGACTGGAAAAGAAAAGGTATTTAGTTGTGTTTTTACCATGACCTTCAACGCTTAAAAAAGGACTATGAAATGCATTAAGGGCGAAAAGCATAATTCCTAAATTGCATTATCATCCTCATATACATCTACCCGGTTGCGTCCGTCAACATTATTAGCCTTTGAACTTGGTCAACAACGCCGTAATTAATAAACTAATAATGGTTATTGACACTGAATAATAAAGCTGGATTATATCATTTGTGCCTGTGACCCTTAATTATTATGGGGATTAATTGCCATATTAACAATAGGCGAGATTTTTGTGGATGTTTTTCTTGTTGAGGGAATGTATTTTATTCATTCCGCAGAGTTTAGCTGACCTGCTTTGAAAAGTCATGAAAATGAGAAATATTGTAATTATTACGATTTTTATGTAATGATACCAAATCTACAGTACATTACCGATATATTCTTAGACTATCACTTTGTTATTATAGAAAAGCTTTACTCATGCAAACAGGGTACTTAAGAAACTTTTTAACAATTGTTTTTACTTAATAAAAAAGGTATTGAAATGACGTTCGGAAGATTCCTTTCGCACAAAAATAAAGCACCAAAACACACACACACACACACACACACACACACACATTGCCAAACAAGACACGAAAGCAGACTCAGTAGGCGAATCCTCCGACGGGAAACGAACCTCCAAACTGACTTAGGCTCCTTTCTTTTCTCCCAGCAGCTTACCGCCTCACCAGCTGTCTTCCAGCGCTCTGATACCGGACACCCCCGAGACAGAGCCTGGTCTGGGAAGCATGGATATGTCAGCGACCGACCTCATGAGGGCACGCCAACCACCTCCTTCTGTCTGGGACTGTTTGGTCACCTGCCACAACAGATTAGGACAGAGGCTCGCCAGGAAGAGGGTTAGTT
>NC_090735.1:137637257-137647257 GCF_036898095.1 Palaemon carinicauda | reverse complement strand
AAATTAATTCATCTTAGAATAATTCAGACCTATTTTCTGAACTATCTTATCACTCAGTAGAACAAAATTCTATTGTGATTTTCGGTGCAACTGAAACATTTCTGGTCGTGCTCCAGCCAATTCCAGATCCGACCTGTCCAGCCATCAACCAGCTCTTCCATCTGCTTCGCACAGACTTGCAACCAGATATACTCTCCCTCTATTCTGTCCCAAGTTTTATGCAAATGCTCCTTTTGAGATCATGTGTTACTTATAGCAACGAAACTTTTCATAGAAATGAATGGATTCTGCGAAAATAAAAGGAGGTTGTCTGATTTCGTTTGCAAATTTAAAAGTGACAACCACTGGAGGCAAGGAAAGAAATAACATGTTTAAAGAGAAAATTATTAGGTTTAACGTTAAAGAAACTGAAAAGGATGATTATTAGAAAATAAGTCACTTGGGAGATATTTGAAAGAAATGTTGAAGAAAACCGAACAGATGGAATCGTGAAGTTAGGAAATACTACTTAATAAAATCTCTCTCTCTCTCTCTCTCTCTCTCTCTCTCTCTCTCTCTCTCTCTCTCTCTCTCTCTCTCTCTCTCTCAAATCACGAGTTATTGGTAAAAATATAACACACACACACACATATATATATATATATATATATATATATATATATATATATATATATATATATATATATATATATATATATATATATATATATATTTCAAATAAGCCATATATATTAATACATTAAAGTCTGGATTCTCTTAACGAAATTTATCATATATATATATATATATATATATATATATATATATATATATATATATGTATGTATGTATGTATGTATATATACTGTATATATAATATATATATATATATATATATATATATATATATATAAATATATATATATATATATATATATATATATATATATATATATATAAATATAGACTGTATATATATAATATATATATATATATATATAGATAGATAGATAGATAGATAGATAGATAGATAGATAGATAGATAGATAGATATGATAGAAGGGTATTTTTATAATACAAAAAGATATTCACAGTACTTGCTATCCAATAAAACTCCTATTAGTTATTCGTTTCGGCTTTTGCGTGATGCTAATAAAAATTCAAGGAACGGAAAAAGCCTCTCTTTTCCATTCTTAATTTTATGTTACATTTCATTCGATTTCTGTAATCGCAGTAAACTAGGTACGTTCATAATCGCACACAAATATTGAACATAAATAAATATTTCTGCGTTGGAGTCTAGCCGGAAATTTGAGAAGTATTTCAAAATGTTTCATTTACTTAACCCGACCGGCATATCACCTCTTATTTCCCAGGAAATATCATAATTAGGTCTCGGCATTGCTTGCGTGCTGTGCATTTCTCATTAATCCGGACGTTCAGTTCCAGTAGACATCTTTCATTTTAAATAGGACTTGGTGGGCAGTAGCTGTTTCGTATTCACGTATTCACGGAATACCAAATGAAAATTTATGAGGGTTTTCGATTAAGGAGAGAGAGAGAGAATACGTTCTCCTCAGAGAGAATGCGTTCTCCTCATGCTGCCAAGAGGAAGAGGGAGCGAGAATTCTTAGGCTCCATCTGGAAGGAATTCTACATTTTATAAGAACAACAATTTGTGATGGATTTAGTTATCAAGCAAAGAAAAAGAGATAAGACCATTTTTATAATTCCTAGTATGCTATAGCTACTTCAGTATCTTTATTTGTGGATTAATGAATACATTTGGATAAAGTTTGTAGGGAGGAAGTAGTAGAATCTTGAAGGAGCCCATGTTGTAGTTCAGTTTTGTATAATAATAATAATAATAATAATAATAATAATAATAATAATAATAATAATAATAATGATAATAATAATAATGATAATAGATGCCAACTTTACATAACTTTGACTCAAGCTTTTAATTGTGTCTGTCTGTCATAGACTTTGATTTGAATATTTTTGTCAACATTGCCAAATTAAGACAAAGGTTATCTACTTTATTTATATAGTTATCAAGACTATGATAACCAGAAATTGAAGAAGCACGGCAGTTCATCAGACAATTATGATCATTTCACTTTACATTTAAGGTTTGCCATTAGTTTGATGCTTTACATCTCCCATTTTCATAAATTTTCTAATCGGGAAGCAGTAATATACGTCCATTCACATATGATATATTAACCTTTTTCTTATTTTATGAAATAGGTATAGTTGTCTTTTCCTCTGCTGTTTGCACAGATCATTACCTCTTCGAAAATGTTGTCCATTACCAGATCATAATTATAAAGTCACGGGACAGATCAGGGTTTACCCCTTGACCTCAACGTGGGCAAATGAGAAGTGTTGCTTTAGTATAACTTCCTTAGAAGGGTGATGGCTATTATTAATGTATATTAGTACTGTATAAAATGGCAGCCAAATATTAAGATAGATATGCACACACACATACATTCAGCCCTTCTCACCTTCTACCCCTTTCCTAACTACAAACCGAGACACCAAGTAGTCATAGGTTTGCTAATGCCACTCAGCGTGTCATGGAAGATATATATATATATATATATATATATATATATATATATATATACTGTATATATACATATTATATATATGATATATATAATACATATTATGTACATATGATATATATATATATATATATATATATATATATATTTATGTATATATATACGTATATATGTATGACCAGACACTTGCTCTATATAGGGGAGGATATACATACACACATACAGTATATATATATATATATATATATATATATATATATATATATATATATATATATACATTTATATATATATATATATAGAGAGAGAGAGAGAGAGAGAGAGAGAGAGAGAGAGAGAGAGAGAGAGAGAGAGAGAGAGAGAGAGAGAGAGAGAGAGAAAAAAAAATTCAGGCTAAAGAGGTCAACCTTTCCAAAAAGACGCATTTAAGAGAGCTTTTCTGGTTCCTTTTTTCGTTTTCAAAGAGACCAGGTCGATTTGCTAGTTCCCCTGAAAAGGAATGTTGACACACGGGTTATAAATATGAGTGGCATTTCAGGAGGCGGTTCATTCGTCTCAAATGAACTGTCGTTGAGGTACGGGGATCATTTCGCGTTTCGAGCGTGTGTATAAAGGGAAAAAGGAACGAGCAGTCCAATCAAATGTTTTTTGATATACCATTCCTCAGTGGGGTTACGGTTTCTGTGGTTTCCAATCTATTAAACACCATTTTAACCAGCTAAATTGTCCTATTTTAACATCCTTTTTTGTTAATGTAATAATTTTCTTTTAATATATAACCGGTTTTCATAAAAAAAAAATAAATTATGAAAAATCTTATTTGAATCAATTTAATTATATATAAAATATACATTATAAATTGTAAATTATTCATCAAGGAACAATTTCAAAGAAATTACGTCATCATTATCACTTTTTTTGTTTGAATTTAAAAAAGGTCTTGGTAATTTTAAACTTTAAAGATATCTCGATATAGCTACCACCTACCCCCTCAAGACATAAGGAAAAAGGAAAACTTATATTTTGAAGTCTTAAACGGAAAATTACACTCCTGGAAGAGAGCAATGGTGTGCGAAAAATGCCAGAAAATGTGAACGGGTCTGCAGCTGTGTGAAGCACGTAAGCGGTTATTTGTAAACAGAACTCCCTTGGACATTTTAAAGATTTTCTAAGCACTCAACGTCTCTCTCTCTCTCTCTCTCTCTCTCTCTCTCTCTCTCTCTCTCTCTCTCTCTCATAAGGGATGTTTAACTCAGTCTGATAACGGCTATTCAATTAAGTCGATGTTAGTCTTATAAAAAGATGTCTTCAAATCTGGGATGAACGCTTAATGAAATAACGACGTAGCACTTTGCAGCGAAGCCAAAAGCTTAGTTAAAATCCTGCCTGTTATTATTATTATTATTATTATTATTATTATTATTATTATTATTATTATTATTATTATTATTATTATTATTCGATAAGCTACAACTTTATTTGGAAAAGCAGGATGCTAAAAGTCCAAGGGTTTCAACTGGGAAAATAGCCCAATGAGGAAAGGAAATAAGGAAACAGCTAGAAAAGCGTGCCTGAGTACCCTCTAACAAGAGAATGCTTACAGTAGAAGACCATGGTACAGACTACGGCACTACCCAAGACTAGAGAATTATTTTGAAGTGTCCTACTAGAATAGCTGCTTGCCATGGCTAAAGAGTCTCTTCTACCCTTTTACGAAGTGGAAAGGAACCACTGAACAGTTTACTCTACTGTGCAGTAAACCCCTTGAACGAAGAAGAATTTTCGGTTATTTTAATGTTGCCCTGTGTATAAGGAAAGTGGAGAATGTGTAAAGATTAAACCAGACCATTCGCTGTATGTGCAGGCAAAGGAAAAATTAGCCGTAACCAGAAAGGGAACCATTACTGTACTATCTGGCCAGTCAAACTTTAACTGCCTTCAGGTATAGTAACAAAAGATTAGCGATACTGGAAACTTAAGAAGCATTACCCATACAAAACAAATCAATACGAGTGTTGCTGTATTACAAACCTTGTTTATCGCTAACAGTCATATAATAATAAGAGCCGTAATATAACGAGAGACGTACTGAGGCTCCCCTCATTCTAAAACCAATATTCGAGAAAGGGGAATCTCTATCTGCTTTTCCCCTCATTAATATCAAAGAGGAAATTCTGTAATCTTAGTCTATGCTAATTGGAATACGATGAAATTGCCCCGCTTTTTTTTTATCTCTTTATACCCTCAATTTCATTGTAGAGTTTAGGAGTATAAAACCAGGTAATTATCATATCTGTTGAATTTAGGTTCTATATAAATTGTGAATTGTAATGGAATTTATGCTCTCTCTCTCTCTCTCTCTCTCTCTCTCTCTCTCTCTCTCTCTCTCTCTCTCTCTCTCTCTCTCAAGTAGGAACGCCGAAACTTTGTGCTTATGAATGTATGTACAGTTGGCTTCATTAATTCCGGTACACTTCACGGGAAGCTAAAGGGACGTCAGTGTACCTGAATTAATGAAGCCAACTGAACATAAGAGTGTGTGTCTGTACATGCATAGATATTGTTATACAGTATATATTCGTATATGTATATGTATATGTGCATTTACATATACACATTATATTTGTGCGCCACTGTATACATACACATACACAAACACACACACGCGCGTATATATATATATATATATATATATATATATATATATATATATATATATATATATATATATATATATATATATATATATATGTATGTATATATATATATATATATATATATATATATATATATATATATATATATATACATAAGCAATAAATGCAGCCATTTATAGTTCACTACAGGAAAAAGGCCTCAGACATTATTTGGTCATATTTGGGGTTTGGCCATTTTCATCACCACGCTGGCCACTGCGGATTGATGATGGTGGGAGACTTAAGTCTGATTTCTCACAGCAAACCAACCTAGTATGGTTGGCCCTGACTAGTACAGCTTTGCTGATCATGGCGATACACAAACCTTTTCACCACATACACACACACACACACACACACAAACAAATATGTGCGTGTGATTCAAATTAAGCTAGTTTTACTAGCATGTATAATACCATTTGCAGAAATTAAATAAATAGTAAACCTCCCAAAAGCAATTAGCTTTGGAGTATTAAAAAAAGAAAATGTTCGGTATTATATTCTTTCACTAATTGCATCATATCCATTCATAAAATATTCAAGGGCTATTCAAGGTAATAGAAACTTTATTCTTTTTAGTATAAGTAGTAGAGTGACATTTAGCTGTAAGTTTTTATCAAGGTATAAAACGTTAGCACAAAAATTCAGAAGTAAAATGTATGTGGACTGGAATTAGGGCTGGTACTTAATCAGTATTCACGCGTACGCACACAAGATCGCGCGTACAAGATTCAGGGTAAACTTTATGAAGACCGCCTGTCTTGGCGTTCTGTCTTTGAGGCAAACAGTTTATTGATTAAAAAAATAGCTATCTATCTATCCAATGTTATATCTATCCATCTATCTATCTACTGATATATTTATCTACCCAATGTTATATCTATCTAATGATATATCTATCTATCTATCTATCTATATATCTATATATCTATCTAATGATATATCTATCTACCCAATGTTATATCTGTCCCTCTATCTATGTAATGATATATCTATCTATCTATCTATCTATATATCTATCTATCTATATATCTATCTAATGATATATCTATCTATCTAATTATATATATGTCTAATGATATATCTAGCTATCTATCTAAGGATATATCTATCTACCCAATGTTATATCTATTCCTCTATCTATCTAATGATATATCTATCTATCCAATGTTATATCTATCCATCTATCTATCTACTGATATATTTATCTACCCAATGTTATATCTATCTAATGATATATCTATCTAACTATCTATCTAACTATCTATCTATCTATCTATATATCTATCTAATGATATATTTATCTATCTATCTAATGATATATCTGTCTAATGATATATCTATCTAACTATCTATCTATCTATCTATATATCTATCTAATGATATATCTATCTATCTATCTAATGATATATCTGTCTAATGATATATCTAGCTATCTATCTAATGATAAATCTATATATCTCTATCTATCTATCTATCTAATGATATATTTGTTTAATGATATATCTATCTATCTATAATGATATATTTATCTAATTATGTATCTTTCTATCTATCTAATGATATATGTCTAATGATATATCTATCTATCTATCTCTAATGATATATTTGTCTAATGTTATACCTGTCTAATGATATATCTATCTAACTATCTATCTATCTATATATCTATCTAATGATATATCTGTCTAATGATATATCTAGCTATCTATCTAATGATAAATCTATCTATCTCTATCTATCTATCTAATGATATATTTGTCTAATGATATATCTATCTATCTCTAATGATATATTTATCTAATTATGTATCTTTCTATCTATATAATGATATATGTGTCTAATGATATAAATATAGGCTATATATTTATCCAATGATTTATCTATCTATTTATCTCTCTATTTAATGATATATGTCTAATGATATATCTATCTATCCATCTCTAATGATATATTTGTCTAATGATATATCTATCTATCAAAGGTTATATATATCTATATATCTAATGATATATCTATCTATTTCTATCTATCTAATGATATATGTGTCTAATGATATAAATTTATATATTTATCCAATGATTTATCTATATATTTATCTCTCTATCTAATGATATATGTCTAATTATATATCTATCTATCTATCTCTAATGATATATTTGTCTAATGATATATCTATCTATCAAGTGTTATATCTATCCATATATCTAATGACATATCTATCTATTTCTATCTATCTAATGATATATGTGTCTAATGATATAAATTTATATATTTATCCAATGATTTATCTATCTATTTATATCTCTATCTAATGATATATGTCTAATGATATATCTATCTATCTATCTCTAATGATATATTTGTCTAATGATATATCTATCTATCAAGTGTTATATCTATCTATATATCTAATGACATATCTATCTATCTATATATGTACATATGTACATTCTTATAGCTATTTGAATACTCTACATTTATGCTTGTGAATGTGTGCTCACGCACCACCTCTTGTGCCTCGGTAGCTCCCAAAGATTTGATATAAGTTTTCTTATTTGCTTGCAAGGTTCCAAAGATAGATAAGCGGATAAGAGACCCTTGAATTCATTATCGACTTTCACGCAGATGTTTTTGCTTGATGTTAACAGCTTTAGATAAGAAATTTTTTGGTTATTGATATCTTTCTGTTCCTTGATGGCAGATCATAACAGTACATAATGTACATACAAACACACACGCAGACACACACACACACACACACACACACACACATATATATATATATATATATATATATAATATATATATATATATATATATATATATATATATATACATACATATATATGTATATATATATATATATATATATATATATATATATATATATATATATATATATATATATATATATATATATATACTGTATATATTAAAAGTAAAAGGAATGGAAAGTCCCTTATAAACGAATAAGAACCGAAGTGTAGTACCTTTGCAATTTTTTATTTAAGTATTTATGCAAGTATGTATGTACACATTTTATGTTATAATGTTTTCTACCGAGAGAGACTAAGGAGTATCCCTTTGTAATTGCTTCATTTTGCTAACCATCCATCACAAGAGGGAACGAAAGCTCTGGCACGAGATTGAGATTAAAGATGATGTATTCAGTCAAGCATTTGTTGTAAGAATACTTCCTCCTCCTGCCAGTCGCTGTCTCCTCCTCCTCATCCTCCTTCTTCTTCTTCTTCTTCTTCCCCTGTGTTCTGTACTGATGCTCACAACACGGTGATATAGTGAGAATATTGAGGAAATTTACTTTATAACGAAGTGTCGAATTAATTCAAATTTGCACTAAATTCATAGTAAAACTTCGTACTTTGTTTTTGGCATATGCCTTTGCTTTTTTTCCAATAAAGCATTGATGTTCTATTTATACTATGCACGTAAATGCACGTACTTTCTTTATATGTGTATCTCCTGGTTAGTACAGTGATGACGTGTTTGCTTAGCATTCACATGGCAGCAGATCGGGACTGTGAGTTTAAGCTTTTACTGGGGAGGCTACTGCTGTGGTTGGGCACCACAGGAGG
The DNA here is from genome assembly GCF_036898095.1 of Palaemon carinicauda. Taxonomy (NCBI): domain Eukaryota; kingdom Metazoa; phylum Arthropoda; class Malacostraca; order Decapoda; family Palaemonidae; genus Palaemon; species Palaemon carinicauda. The sequence goes on along the minus strand of NC_090735.1, from coordinate 137,638,410 downwards.
TGCTGGACTTTCCCGGCTGACGTTCTGGTGAGCATCTATTCTGATGAAACTGGAACTGAAACCAGACACCTTTTCCTTTATTGTGAATTCACGGAAATTTATTGCTAAGCCTTATCAGAATATGAACTGCAGGAAGTATACATAAAAGTAGAAATTGATTGTCCATGATTCAAACTCTTAAGTCGAAAAAGTAGGCAAAATTATAAGTAGTATATTTATTTATTTACATACATACATACATACATACATACATACATACATACATATAGATAGATAGATGGATAGATAAATAGCATCCTATTGACGTAGCATACGAATTATTTCGAAAATATTTTTTATTTGCTAAATGAAACTGCAGTTATGTTAAGCTACTGTACCAACCGTGTGTCACACAATTGTACATAATTATTTTGTATATATTATGCTTGTATCTGCGCTCTTCCCTCGCACTTAAAAGAACCTGAATGATCATGTCTCCGGTTTTGCTCTGTAACATTGTCTGTCTCTCGAACATGTTATGTCTTGTTGCCTTGAGGTTTTGTATATAAAGGAGAGTGTTCCTTAATAAACAACTCAGTTGATTGCATCCTGCCTTTGAGTTCACAACCCTCTCTCGGCCCGTCACACTACTTACTTAACTGAAAATGTCATACCCAGCAGTAATCACTTGAATTGTAAACACTTGCGTCATCATCATCTCCTCCTACGCGTATTGACGCAAAGGGCCTCGGTTAAATTTCGCCAGTCATCTCTATCTTGAGCTTTTAATTCAATACTATCTCTATTGGAGAGTGCGAAGAGCATGCCCAAACCATTTCCACCTACCCCTCATCATGATCTCATCCATATATGGTACTCGAGTAATCTCTCTTATAGTTTCATTTCTAATCCTGTCCTGCATCTCAACTCCCTATACCCTTCTGAGGGCTTTGTTCTCAAATCTGCTAAAACTATTAGAGATTGTTTCATTATCATACTATGACTCATGTCCATATATTAACATCAATCTCACTAAACTGATGTATAGTCTGATCTTTATATGTAATTTAAGGCGATTTGATTTCCAAATTTTACTTAACCTAGCCATTGTCTGATTTGCTTTTTTCAATCTTTCAGTATACTAAATTAATATAAAAATCGAATTGAATAAGGA
>NC_090735.1:137517257-137629757 GCF_036898095.1 Palaemon carinicauda | reverse complement strand
ATAACACATACAGCAATGTGTTATACTTGCCATAAAATAGGTCGAGGTGTTAAAGGAAAGGTAAAGGCGGCTGGTCTTAGTTCAGTATCACCTTTATAGATGCTCACCAGAACGTCAGCCAAGCAAGAACAACCACAGCAGTGGTCTTCCCAATAAACAGCTTAAACTCACGGTCCCAGGCTGATTACCTTCAGTAAAACTATTAAGACGCTTTGCCAAAAGACGTTCAAAACTTTAGATAATATGGGAATCATGGAATTTGGGTGGTAATCAGTTGGACTTGAGGTACCACAAACACATTTACATAGTGGAGTTACATTACCAATTCTCCAACAAGTACTAAAAGTTCCTTTTTTTTGGTAACTTGAGCAAAATAACAGATAACTTTGGAGCTAAGAAATCTGCAGTCTTTATAAAAAACAAAGGAAAAATACCATTTGGGTTTACACCACCATAAGCATCAAGGTCCATCAAGAAAACTTTAATTTCATGAGATCAAAAAGCTAAACTAGTTAGTTTAGCCTCAGGAAAACAGAAATGAGGAAGTTCGAGTTTCTCGTTACTCTGCTTACTATTAAACACATCTGCCAAAAGGGTTCCCTTAACCATTGGACAGTGAGTGACAGAGCGATCTGGTTTAAGTAAAGGAGAAACAATTGCATCTACACCAAAGAGTGCATATTTAAGGGTAGTCCACCACTTATGCTCCTGGGTTGTGCCAGAAAGGGTTTATTTTATGGTTAAATTGTATTCCTTTTCAGTTGAAGCATAAACTCTCTACTTAAAAGCTCTAAGCTGAGTATAGTTATTCCAGGTCAAATCTGATCTGTTACCCTTTCAAAGATGATAGGCCTCGTGCTTCTACAAATAAGCACGTCTACAGTCATCATTAAGGCTATTCCCCGTCAGGGTGCAACTGGGAATAAGTGTCCTATTTCATACATAATATAGCTTTAAAAGGTAACCAATGCTGCTCAAAAAATACTTATTAACTGTTGTTGACTTCCTAACGTTTGTCTGTACCTGCGTAGCTTATTCTATTATTTCAATTACTTCATCATATGTCTTGTGTTAGGGTCATATCCATTTCATGTTTTACGAAGTCACCACTAGATATCAGTCGAATTAACTAATGATACATTCATAAGGAAACAGACATAATTAAAATGTGTTCTTTTTTTATCTCTAGCGTAGTTATATAATGTTACCTTTGGATACAAGATATTTTCTGAGTTTAAAAAAAAAACTATAAATCACTTTTATAATGATTATTAACAAGTTTTCTTGTGTGACTTACATTCGTTCATTGTTGAAGTTTTCACTTGCTAATGTCCCTTGGTTCCACAGAGAGATGCTAGACTTCGGCTTCCAACAGCTAGACATTGCCAACGAAATGGATTCGCCCATGCTGCGCGCCGAGGCTTACTTGACACTGGCCCGGGGTAATGAACGTCTGGGTAACCTGGAAAAGGCCGTTTCTTACTGTCGTCACTCTCTGTACAACCAGTGTGATCAGTCACGTACTACAGGGTATGTCCATCTTACTCTCGGCAACACCTACCTCGTTTACTCCAGCTTCAGTAAGTCGATCGAACACTATGAGCTAGCTTTGAAAGTTTCCAGAAGCATTCACGACACAGCTCTGGAACTGCAGGTGTACTGTGGGCTCGGGAGCACCTTCTGCCTCCTGCAGGACTATGAAAAGTCCCTCTCGTTTAGTGCCAAGGCCTTTGAGCTCTCGAAAAGCTTCCATATCGCAGACCTGAACGCCAGGTTTCAAAGGCTTTCCTTAGTTACTCTTGCTACACCCCTCAGGAAGCTCGGAAGACTTCACGAAGCTAGAGACTGCTGTCAGGTAAGCTATTTGTTTGAGAAATTCCTTAGTAGCAATTGAATTTATTATTGGTGTATCCATATTATGCTATCATATAAAAGTTATTCTGAGTATTTGAATTTAGTTTGAAAATGCCTGCATGTTACTTTATGGTGGCAGTATTGTGCATCATACCTGATGATATTTTAGATGCAAATTACCTTTGTCATATGTATTAAAATATTGCAATAGCAATTCAAATTCTGTAATTACTTGTTCATATATTTAAGCAAATTGTTTGGATTTAGATAGAAAATTTATTCAGCTTGCAAATGTCATGGACACGAGGTTATTATCACGGCAATATTTAGTTCTTAGAAAATACCACAAAACTTCTTTAACGATTGATTATGGAGTTTGGCCTAACACCTCCCCCCCCCCCCCCCCCCAACGGCCTGGGAAAGCCCTGTAGCGTAGACATGCAACATCTGCACTGTGGTGTAAAAGTTGAAAGACGTTGAACTGCAAGATGCAACAGATGTAAACTGAAAAGCTAAAATGTTGGAACAGAAGAGCTGCTAAGACACTTTATTAATGCTTACAGTGCACCGCATGTCCCCGATTTCAGTGGTATTGTAACTGTCTTTGTAGGACGCTCTGAAGATGGCTCTAACAGCGGGAGACCGGCCCACCCAGGCAAGATGCATGACCATCCTAGCCGATATTCATCGCCAGTGTCTTGATGTTCAGGCAAGATAAGACCAAGCAATTATTTGTTTTATATTTATTACATCTCACAGTAAATGCATCTGTCATTATTTTGGAGCTAATGGTCAGAATATTTAGTTCTTAAAGTTAAATTTTAGTATTTTATACTCTTTTCTTTCAGAGTAGAAAGCATTTTACACAGTAGATGCATAATTAATTTGTCAAGTGATGGCTGCAAGAAAAATGTCTCAAGATCTATTTTTTTATAGGAATTAGTAACTATTTACTACACATATAACCCACATTTTCGTTGCAGGTTTATAGTCTTCAACACATTAATGTACAGTTTATTTGTTGATATATGTAATATTCTCAGTAACTATTTTAATTTTAAATATCCGAATGTATTGTGATTCTCAGTAGTTTTGTCATTATACTACCTCATCAAGCATTTAACTCTCAAGTTACTGTGAAATTCAGTGTTCGAATTTTTTACCCCATGCAATGTTGTTTTGCACAATCACGTGGTTGGCATTCTCACCACCACAAATAATTGTAGTTTTCTGATCTAATATTGAAAGGTAGCCGACATGACATATTTTTAGAAATGGCCAATTAATAGCTGCGCCATCGAATAAAAAAAAAAGATACTGTATTTCGTTCCAAGTATCAGTATTCTTTGGATGTCGATATAGTAGTTTCCATACTTTAGTGATTCAGTATATTTTATCCACCTATGATTATATATATATATATATATATATATATATATATATATATATATATATATATATATATAAATATATATATATATATATATATATATATATATACAGTATATATATATATATATATATATATATATATATATATATATATATATATATACATATACATATACATATATATATATATATATATATATATATATATATATATATATATATATATATTATATATATATATATAAAATGTGTGTACTGTATGTATTAATTAACTTTGCGAGATATTCCCATAATTTTAGATGGATTCTTTTGAAATTTGGAGCTCGTTCGAGATTTAAAAGAAAAAACCAAGCTATCATTTACTAGAAATTTGTCATTTTTACTCGAGGTATGTCGGTTGCTGTAAGTAATCCCCTTAGTATAGTCTTCAATATCTTGGTAGTAAGCAATTCATGGCCTTGCATACAACATACATTATTTACACTTGCCATGAATATAGTATCATATTTACACGTGAGAGAGAGAGAGAGAGAGAGAGAGAGAGAGAGAGAGAGAGAGAGAGAGAGAGAGAGAGAGAGAGAGAGAGAGAGAGAGAGAGAGAGAGAGAGAGAGAGAGAATTTAATGAAAAAATATTTCCACCTTCAAATATTGCAGAGAGCTTACAAGCGTTATGAAGCAAGTATGCAGCTGATGGCCCATCTAGAAGACCGTTATGGACAACTTATTGCCCTCAATGGCATGGCCAAGACCCTCGGACTGATGAGACGCCAGTCCAAAATATGCGACTGTCGACCTCTGGAGATTAACAACAAGGTCATCGACCTAGCCTCTACCCTCGGATGCAAAGTAAGACCACACAGTCGAAGTTTCTGTAGGGCAGCATTAACTGCACTTTGTTATTTACTGGCAATCCCAAATGGTTTTACCTCTAATTAACCCTTCAAAAATTTGTTTTGCGTTAATCTATTCTCCAAAACTATATATATTTATATATATATATATATATATATATATATATATATATATATATATATATATATATGTATATATATATACATATATATATATCCCTCTTTTCTCCTTAGTACTCAAGTTTCTGCCCCATATAGTATACGCCTGATAGCTTGACTTCCTTATAAATTTTAGTTTTGGTGTAAATGACATTTTCTCGTCTAAAACAACTTCAGTTACTTCTCTCCATTTTCACCAGGCTTCTTTCACTCTGTCTCACTGTTTTCTCAGTACCCCCTCCCGTTTTTATTATTGATTCCAAATAGTTAAACTCATTGTTTTAGCGCTATACCATCTACTATTCGAATGTTTACTTTTTCATGTCCTCTACTTAATTTATTAGTCATTATCTGTCATTCGAATGTTCACCTTCAATCTTTAAAAGGCTTCATGCTATGGTAAAAACCTTTCTTGCAGTTCTTTTGTGTCTTCTATAATGACTGAATCATCAGTAAATATAATTCCACTCAATTCTTGATCGTTCCTTAATTTTGATGAAAGTATCAATAACGGCGAGCAACAGGAGTGGACCGGTTTCCCCTTATAATAGGAGTTAACTTAAAAAAAAGAACAATGCATTAGTCATTGTCACATTCATATTTCAAATGCAAAATCAGGGTTAAACCCCTTTTATAGAAAACTTCAACAATAAATGCTCACCATTAGCACAGTTAACCCTTATTTTTATTATTATTACTTGCTAAGCTACAACCCTAGTTGGAAAAGAAGGATGCGATAAGCCCAGGGGCCCCAACAGGGAAAATAGCCCAGTGAGGAAAGGAAACAAGGAAAAATATTTTAAGAACGGTAACATTAAAATAAATATTTCCTATATGAATTATAAAAATCTTTAACAAAAGAGAGGAGGAGAAATTAGATAGAATAGCGTGCCCGAGTGTACCCTCAAGCAAGAGAACTCTAACCCATGACAGTGGAAGACCATGGTACAGAGGCTGTGCCGCTACCTAAGATTCAGCGAACAATGGTTTGATTTTGGAGTGTCCCTCTCCTAGAAGATATGCTTACCATAGCTAGAGAGTCTCTACTATCCTTACCAAGAGGAAAGTAGCCATTGAACAATTACAGCGCAGTAGTTAACCCCTTGGGTGAAGAATTGTTTGGTAATCCCAATGTTGTCAGGTGTATGAGGACAGAGGAGAGACTGAAGAATATGCCAGACTATTCGGTGTATGTGTAGGCAAAGGAAAAGTGAACCGTAACCAGAGAGAAGAATCTTGCTTTACCGAGATATTGAGGGCCTTCTTTTCCTCGGTTAACAATTCCAAGCTGTATATGTTTCCAATGAACCTACTTTCCTTCCCACATAATCGAACCATTTCATATACGTTGATCCAGTGTGTCGCTCAAGTTAACCTTTGTACCAAAATTACGTCTTAACACTTTACTTATTCTTCCAGGTTTTCATACACCTATACCAAGTAAACTTTGCGTCAATAGGCGTAGGAGAAGATGATGATACCTAGTAAACAGTTGAGCAATTTCCTTTTTTGGAAAACTTTTTATTGATGAAAAAATTGATACACTATTCCCTCTGACTGTGATTGTTTACCTCTGTCTTTGATCAGTAACTCGCATTTAAAAACTTTTCTGAATACAGTACTCTTGTTATTACAGCTGTCCTGAATTATTTCAGATGGCTTTTTTTTGTCATTTTGGATATTTCATTTAAGATTTAATTGCAGTTATTATTATTATTATTATTATTATTATTATTATTATTATTATTATTATTATTATTATTATTATTTGCTATGCTACAACCCTAGTTGTAAAAGCAGGATGCTATAAGCCCAGGAGCTCCAACAAGGAAAATAGCTAAGTGAGGAAAGGAAACATGAATAGATAAAGTATTTCAAGAACAGTAACAACATTAAAATAAATATTTTCTATATATAATATAAAAACTTTAAAAAAAAAACAAGAGGAAGAGCAATAAGATAGAGTAGCGTGCCCGAGTGTACCCGCAAGCAAGAAAACTCTAACCCAAGACAGTGGAAGACCATGGTACAGAGGCTATGGCACTGCCCAAGACTAGAGAATAATGGTTTGATTTTGGAGTGTCCTTCTCCCAGAAGAGCTGCTTACCACAGCTAAAGAGTCTCTTCTACCTTTACCAAGAGGAAAGTGGCCACTGAACAATTACAGTGTATTAGTTAACCCCTTGGTGAAAAATTGTTTAGTAATCTCAGTGTTGTCAGGTGTATGAGTACAAAGAAGAATACAGTATGTGAAGAATAGGCCAGATTATTCGGTGTATGTGTAGGCAAAGGGAAAATGAACCGTAATCAGAGAGAAGGATCCAATGTAGTACTGTCTGGCCAGTCAAAGGACCCCATAACTCTCTAGCAGTAGTATCTCAACGGGTGGCTGGTGCCCTGGCCAACCTACTATCTAGGTATGACTAGTTCCCTCTGATGAAAAGATTCCAGATTTCCCAAGAGAAAATTAATAATTCAAAAGCATATTTTCAAGAAATAACAAATCATGATCTTTGGTAGGCAAAAAAAAAAAAAAAAACCCCAGTAACTATAGAAGGCATTGGAAGCTAAAATGACCTTGGCTTGCATACTAAGCCTCTTCCCACTAAATTTACTTTCTAATTCTAGAGCTATTAACATTTTTTTAATGAGCTTAAAATGAAGATTTAAATAGGACCTTAATACTATTACAAGAAATAATATAAAAGTTTTCTTTCTTCCAAAACTACATTTTTTGTCTTTTAAATTTAAAGAAAAAATCCAGACAAGCAGAATTGTGCAGTATGATTACAGTTCATATGGGTTATACTGTAAAAGTCTTGATTGCAGTATTTACGGTACTATTTCCATCCTTCTAGTGTTCATTAAGTTTAATTAGAGTTTATTTTAATCGCCTTATGGGGGTACATGACATCCAGCCAATTTCTTCTTAGCAGCAAATATTCCTTTATAAAACATAAGCATGTAATGTGATCTAGCTAGTTTCATACAATTCAATCTAGAAAAACAGATCCAGTTTAAACTCCTGTACTTCAGACATTTATTTTAAGTCTGCCTTTAACCCTGGATACCTACAGAAAAGGTTACTCTTTATCTCCTTCATAGGTTAGTAAGTGACTAGCACCAAAGTAGTAGCTGTTGTAGTTTGTATTTTTTCTTAAGCTTAACTTAAGCATTATTAGTTAATCCTCAAGGCAGGCAGTTAATTCTAATAGCCAGGCCTTCTCCATCGTGAGGCTCAATACTACACAGTATTCTAGAAGTTTTATTCCAGCTGTGACCAAGTTGTGGAATGATCTTCCTAATCGGGTAGTTGAATCAGTAGAACTTCAAAAGTTCAAAGTTGCAGCACATGTTCTGATGTTGAACAGGCTGACATAAGTCTTTTTATAGTTTATTTATGACATATCTGTTTTGACGTTGATACTGTTTTTAGAATGATTTATTGTTAATTTGTTCTCCCCGTTTATTTATTTCCGTATTTCCTTTCCTCACTGGGCTATTTTTCCCTGTTGGAGCCCTTGGGCTTATAGCATCTTGCTTTTCCAACTAGTGTTGTAGCTTGGCTAATAATAATAATAATAATAATAATAATAATAATAATAATAATAATAATAATAATAATAATAATAGTGTTCCGAGATCCTTGACATCGTAAACTTAACAGTTACAGGGTTTGATTAGATTTGTGACATTGGGACATATTTCCCAACACATTCGGCACCAGAGTGTAAATTGAGAAAAATTCCAGTGTGCTTTGAAGTAAAAGATAATAGAGTTGAAGGTATACTGAAAATAACTTTTTTTTAATGCCTACAGTGTAACGTGTGAAGTCTCTGAATGCGGTGCATTGACGGTATTACCCTCCAGATTATTGATAAAGACAAGAGAGGCCATAATAGATATTGAGGGTTATTACAATCATTTGCTCTCTCAAATGAAAATACAATTATCCCATTAGAGATAAAGAACAAATCAATCCATAGTATAATCAGTAGGGTGCGATTTAATCATATGAGCCCCAGGATGAATAATTATCCAGTAATTATTCAATAACTACATTTCATGAATTGAGAATAAAAAAAAAATACATAAACAAATACTTTCATTGAAATGACTGTGGTATCTTTACTTTTCATGTTAGACTGTTAGAGGCTATTAAATACTGTCCTCACTTATTGTGAAAATTTTACAATATTTGCAGCCACCTTAAGCTTCAGGTTTCCTTTTTTTTATTAGCATTTAAATATATATCGTCAAAGCTTCCTTTATTAACAGAGGTACTATAGTTTAACATCACTTGCTTTTATCATTATTGGAACTTTACTTTTCTATTTTTAAGACAGTTTTACTTTTCTATCTTTAAGACACAGTTTTACTTTTCTATCTTTAAGACACAGTTTTACTTTTCTATCTTTAAGACACAGTTTCTCAAAGTGAAGATTTCTTTTTATTAATAATGACAATAATACTTTAGACCATTGCCAAAATAGCTTCCCTTTTCTGTTCATTGAATAACAACTTATTTTCTTGTAACAATAAAGTTTGTGAAGATTGGATTAATATAATAGAAGTGCACATGAAGTTTCTACTTCGCTTTAAAATGTTTTTTTTTTTTTAAACAAACTTTATTCAGTAGTTTTTTAGTCATGTATACATGAAAATCATGGATAAAATGTCATTATTAAAAATAAAGTTTCAAACTATATTTGTCAAAGGTGTGGGCCTACAGGACATAATATGTAAACTATCATATGATAATGCCCATTATTACTCCTAATACATCATCATTATTCATGAGTAGGCTATTCTTACCTGCTTAATGGTCCGAGAGATCAAAAATTTGCATGGCAAACATCCATGAATGAAGGAACAGTTTGAAGTTTCAAAGGCTACTCATGAATGGCAGAGGCAAGGGACAGCGACATTGCCGTTTCGCGGAGGACAATACATATGATCAGCGCCTCCTTACCCAAGCTAGGACCAAAGAGGGTCAGGCAATGGTTGCTGATTACTCAGCAAATAGACTTATAGACCCCCACAAGCATGGCTAGGTTGCAGCGACCAAAGAAACTAACGAGTTTGGGCGGAACTCGAACCCCAATCTGGCAGTCACCAGTCAGGGACGTTACCACATCCGCCACCACAACCTTAAGTAAAGGATTGCCCTTAAGTAGTTAATGTATAATCGATTACAAATACTGTAATGAAAACTAATGTGCTGTCACATGTGTAATGTGTATGCGTGTTGGTGTAAGTGATTGTAATGTTTCTTTCTGTTCATAGACTCGAAATGTGGTGTAAGTTATTTTATTTTCTCGACTTGTTACCTTCATGTGTTTTTACCTTTTATGTAAGTGCGTTTAATTGATAACCTTAGTAAAATAATAGCCAATGATACACTTTTATAAACCATTTTGACGGAGATTCACTACCAATTTATCATTGTTTATATCTCGGGATTCGGGACTCGGGAGTGAGGTGCTAAGTTTTATCACTAATGGGAAGAAGGAAATTCTGAAAACAATTATGCTGGATATTCAAGAAAAAGAAGGAAGATGTTGGAAACAACCAGTAGAGTAGAATTAATTATAAACATAAGACAGATGAGAAGAATGAACAAAGCAGAATTAAAATCGGAAACCAGAAAGTGGGACACTGAAAAGTGGAAAGAAGAGATAGAAAGTAAAGTGAGCTTAGAAATATATAGTACGTGGAAGAAAGAAATTAAAGAAGAGGAATTTTATTATAATACATTTGCTACATTGATATTTTTAAGAGTAAGAACTAATACGTTAAAACTAAATATTGTACACAGACCAAAGGGGGGGGGGGTGTAAGCTGTAATTTTTTTGGAATGAAGAGTAAGCTTTTATACATTTTTTGTTATTTTGCCAGAAATATAGAAAAAGAAAGGAATGAAATAATTGAGCTACGACAACCATACGAGGAAGACTTAAAGAAAATGGTAGGATTATTTTCATTTAGTGAAACAACTATAGAAAAGAAAAAAGAAGCATTAAACCTGGGGTGGAGGAAAAGACAAAACAGTATAAGATAAAACTCTGGAGGCGCCGTTGCAAAGGCTATGTCTCACCCCTGAACCTGGGAGAAAGATTACATTTTTCAAGAGTCGGCGTTGTCAGAAATTACTCCGGTTCTGTAGATATTTTAATCCTATATTACTCACGGCATCATCCGATCATGGAGTACTTACGTATTAGCCAATTAAACGAAAGTAGAGGTAACGCTGCTTTATTTTCCACATACCCAAAACACATCAACAACAGAACAGTAAGTACACGCTGTGTTTTTTATTTAGAAATGCGGCCTAGATATTGCCAGCTCTAGCCTAGCCTACCTTGGACTGATGGTCTCGGGCTACATCGAGCTAGACTAGGCCTAACATACATGCGACTTCGTTACTCCAGTATCAGTGTAGTTTCTCATTATGACAGGCTCATCTACTACTGCTAGACTTAAGCTAGGCTAACACTTTTACGACTTCAGTCGTGCCAGTGCACAAACTAGTCGTAAACTGGCGTGAAGTGTGCCTAAACCCGTCGTGACTGCGTGCCATGTTGGAACGAGAATTTTGAAATGTTCCAAATTTTGGTTAACGGTAAAATTTCGCAACCCGGGGCGTGAACTATGTGCAAACTGTGTGAACTCATCGTGCCAGTTTGTGTTAATATGGACACTGAAGCTAGGCTGACCCTTGCCCGACTTTTGGCCACGATTTTGTTGTAGCAAGTCGTGCCATTTTGGGCCACGAACCGGGAGGCTCCCGCACTGTTCACGATGAATTCACGAATAGTTCTCGAATGTGTGCCCATCATTGTCCACATTGACACAAACTGGCACGACGCGTTCACACAGTTTGCGCATAGTTCACGACCTGGCCGCGAAATTTTGTCGTGATCAAAATTTTGAACATTTCAAAATTCTCGTCCCGACATGGCACGCAGTCATGATGGGTTTATGCACACTTCACGCCAATTTACGACCAGTTTGCGCACTGGCACGACTCAATACGTGCCACAGAATCGTGCAAGTGTCAGCCTAGCTTGATAGGCACGCATTTGTGAACTATTCGTGAACTCATCATGAACTATGCGTGAACTAGTCGTGAACAGTGCGGGAGCCTCTCAGTTTGTTCCGCAAAATGACTACTTGCCACGACCTAATTGTGGCTAAAAGTCGTGCAAGTGTCAGCCTAGCTTTAGGATATTGATAGAGAATGGTTACTGTCGATTGTGAATGATACTTTAATATTTATCCCAATACATGAACCATATATTTTTCGGTAAAATTATAGAACAATACGCGGTTTTATCATAATTACGGTTGATAAAAGCATTTCTACTAAAAACAAGTGTATCCTATAGAGAAATGTCTGTTTTCTTTGAAAATGGCACTTATTGTCACTGCAAATAAAAACTTTATTATCTATGAAATAATAATGGGGTTCGCATGCGCAGCTCAGTATGTACTGCTTGTCAGTGCATAGGGAGATTGAAGTTTTTTATTTCCTGTGATGGCGGTACAGTAGTTCTAAAACAATTAGATTTCTAAAAAAATATCCCCGTTCTTAGATGGTCTTAACAGGTTTTTGGTTTGTTTTCTTTCGAAATGAAGGTCAAATTCAATGAAAGCACATTATTTACTACAGGATTAACTATTTTCTTTCTGTTCAAAATGTAGTTCCTTCCGTAACTATAATTTTACCCATTACAGAAGAATAACGTTTCTATAAGTGTAGCCATTACACTTGTTTAAGAGATGCTTCATAACAACACAACCAAACAGTGGGTAGCCAACAAAAGAACTAAAAGGGGCCCAGAAACAAACTAACAGGAATAAGTTAATTCTATTGGTAGAAAGAAAATGGGGAGTGGCTAATGTTCAAAAAGATTAACGTGATTAAGACACAACAAGGTATTCAGGCCTACTCACGAACAAACAGGACCATATACGTGCAAATGTTAACAAACAAATGAGAACTAACTTGGGAGCATATGATGCCAATATTTTGAGTAATTTCTTGTGAATTTATTATGCGTCCGAGAGAATAATCTGTAGAGAAGAAAAGGTTAGTATTACCATTGTTTATCGATTCCCCAGTAAATTTTCCTCACCTAAAGCCCCTGACCTCATTACTGTAGGATATATTAGGGTATATCTTATTGTATTAACTACTTATTTGCTACGGGAAAAAAGGTAATTTTCGTAGAAAAATTTTTTTGTATACAGTATAGTAATGCATTGCTTTTTCTGTAAAGCTTTCCCGTGTTGTTCTATACAGTAATAGTACCCTTACAAGCCCTATATTTTTTTCCTACTAGTTACCTCATAAATATTATTAATTTTTGACCATTATTATTGCTGTAAATCACTTTTGTTCCGACACATACAAACCTTCGCTATTTATAGGGTATTACTTTTGGAAACGCTGAAAACCAGCCAAGACAATTTTAGTGAGGGATAATTACCCCATCCGCTAGTTAGCTTGAGGGGGTTGGGGTTTATTTATGCTACGCAGTTTGCGCTCTAACGTTACGATGGATAGAAGAGGAGAGAATCACGGTTTCACTTTGCAGAAAGAGTAAATCGATTTTGACGTTTTGTTCATTCTTCTTACAAACTGAAGTTTTTTTTAGATACTAATTTAAAGGAACATGTTAATTTTCAATTTCTTAGTCCTTTTAGTTTTTTCCTTTAGTCAAATAACCTGTTTTTGACGAAGAGTGAGTGAGCCCTTCTCTTGTGAGTGACGAGAGAGAGAGAGAGAGATAGAGAGAACGATCCGATCTTTATTCTCGTCCCAAGTCTCTGTATAAGGAGTTTGGGAGCGAGTAACGTTGTTCTCGATTCAGATTTTTACTCTCGCCCCAAGTCTATGTACGGGGAGAGAGGATAAAACGTTTTAGTTTTTATTCTCATCCCAAGGCACTGTACGGTGAGTGATTGAAAACGTAGTCCTTGGTGAACTAGTTTTAGTCTCCTCCCCAGTCACTGATCTTTTTAACTTTATATATTTCCGTTTTATTCGATATATATGTATATGTTTATTAATTTTTGCATGTGTGTTTCATTTTGTACTAATGTGCTTACATTATACGACATATTTCGCAATTCTAACCTTTTGATTTAAGGGAGAATTGCGTGCTTCAAGTAGAAATCAGCTTTATTCATGTCTAATGTGAAATTATTAAAAAATGCGATATCAGTGAAGAAAGTGTGAAAAACATGTTCAGTGTTGCGAAGGGTTCGTTTGTTCGTGCTTGTCGCTTGCCTAGTCCGAGACCTCTTTCAGGCTCCCCTGCACCAGGGAGAAGGAATGTCGTAGGACCTAAGGGAGTGAGAGGTCTAAACCAACGAACAGACGTTCCCTCAAAGGTATCAGACGTTGCTCGTCAAGCACGTCCTTGCCATAAGACAGGAGAGACGAAGTTCTCCTCGTCTTCCGATGATTCGTCTCTTTAAAAACCTGGGCGTAAGGTTTCGAGACGGTTGAAACGTTAATTAGTTCCTTCAGAACAAGTTCAACGTCCTAGCTGTAGTCATCATGAGAGTCCCGTTCATAGCGATGACGTTCATGTACAGACGTTTCCGACGTCACCATCTATTCAGAGTGCGCAGCGTGACGTTGAGCTGCAGTCACCGCAGACTCGGCGTGACGTTGAGCGGTAGACACCGTAGACACGACGTGACGTCGAGTGTCAGTCGCCGTAGTCACGATATAGCATCGATCAGCTGTCACCGCTGTTACTACGTGACGTTTGAACGTCAGCCACCGCAGTCACAGGTTGATCCGAAGTTAAGTGTTTTGCAAGATATGCTGTTAAAGCTTTCTTCTTTAATAGAAGCTTACGATCCTGTTCCTGTGCGAAAGGATTCTTTGCTTTTTGTACGTCACGGTTCTGGGATACGTGATTCAGGTCTTCAACCTTCTAAACGAGCTTTGTTACGTCACGCTGACGTTATCCCTAGTGTCAGCTTTGCTGTTAAACGAGATGCGGAGCATATTATTATTATTATTATTATTATTTGCTAAGCTACAACCCTAGCTGGAAAAGCAAAATGCTATAAGCCCAGGGGCCCCAACAGGGAAAATAGCCCAGTAAGGAAAGGAAAGAAGGAAAAATAAAATATTTTAAGAAGAGTAACATCAAAATAAATATTTCCTATATACAGTAAACTATGAAAACTTTAACAAAACAAGAGGAAGAGAAATTAAATAGAATAGTGTGCCTGATTGTACCCTCAAGCAAGAGAACTCTAACCCAAGACAGTGGAAGACCATGGTACAGAGGCTATGGCACTACCCAAGACTAGAGAACAATGGTTTGATTTTGGAGTGTCCTTCTCCTAGAAGAGCTGCTTACCATAGCTAAAGAGTCTCTTCTACCCTTACTAAGAGGAAAGTAGCCACAGAACAAATACAGTGCAGTAGTTAACCCCTTGAGCGAAGAAGAATTGTTTAGTAACCTCAGTGTTGTCAGGTGTGTGAGGACAGAGGAGAATCTGTTAAGAATAACTTTGATCGCTTTGTACGTCAGACACCGCAGACACGACGTGACGTTGAGCGGTAGACACCGTAGACATGACGTGACGTCGAGGGTCAGTCACCGTAGTCACGATATAGCATCGAACAGCAGTCACCGCTGTTACTACGTGACGTTTGAACGTCAGTCACTTCTGTCACGACGTGTAGTAGAATAACATTCTCTGCAGTCACAACGTGACATCGACCCTCCAACTTTAACTTCTGTTCATATACAAGTTGATGTAGCCTGTCAGGCTTTTCCTTCACATCATTCTGAATATAAATCTCCTTCTCGCAAGACTTTAGATTTATCAGATGATGTGCCTTCTGAAGAAGTTGATGACCCCCTTTCAACTAATGTACCTTTGGGGAGTCATTCAGAAGAAGAGTAACCTAGGGTGGTCCAACAATCCCTTGTTTTATAATTATAAAGTTTTTTAGGGAAATTTTGTCTTACTCGTTTTGTAACGGCTGCTCCGCTGTCTGAGTTTACTCTTGTCATGACTTTCTTCGACTCCTACATTTACGAAGTCAGTTCTCTCATGTTCTTCCAAGAGAGCCATGCTCTTACTGGGAGACTGGTTGGAATCCAGGAGAAGTTTAGGAAAGTCTGCTTTTGCTTTTCCTCCTTCTTAATTAGCTTCTCGCTCTAGCGTCTGGTGTGACACAGGAGAAGTTCTCGGCTTGGGAGTACCTGCTTCTGCCCAGGGAGACTTCTTAAGCTTAGTGGACTCTCCTCGTCGTCTAGCCATGAGACGCTCCAAGATTTTATGGTCTGCTTCAGAGCTAGACCCTCTCCTGTTAGGAGTTTTTTCGAGCGTTTGAAGTATTTATTTGTTGGATTGGTCCCTGGGAGCCTTAAGTAAGAAGGTCTCTCCAGCTGTCAATGTATTGCTGTACAATTATGTCATGCATGAACAAGGCTATCAGGGATGGCTCCAATGAACTGGCAGCCACGTTCACTGCAGGAGTACTTAAGATGTAAGTGCGCTCAATGTTTTCATTGTCAAGACAAAGTTCACGATGAAGACTACCAAATCTGTCTTGGCAGCAGTAAGGGAAGGCGACTGGATGGTCTCTCTCGACCCTCAGGATGCATACTTCCACATCCCGATTCATCCAAACTTTCAACAACATCTGAGGTTTGTGGATGGGAAAGTAGTGTACCAATTTCGAGCACTGTGCTTCGGCCTCATTCCTGCTCCTCTTGTTTTTACAAGGCTCTTGCAAAAAGTAGCAAGCTTTCTATATTTTTTGAGGATTCAGAGCCTCCCTTTATTTTGACGACTGGCTAATCAGGGCGTCGTCATTAAATCGCTGTCTGGAGAGCCTCTAATGGACATTAAACCTAACCAAGGAGCTAGGTCTCATAGTAAACGTAGAGAAGTCATAACTTACAGTACTCCATCCCAGACTATTCTTTATTTGGGGATGGAGATACAGTGTCGAATTTTTCGGGCCTTTTCGTCTCCCACAAGAATGGAACAAGCTCTGTTAAAAGTCCGTCACTTGCAAGAGAAAAACAGTTGCTCTGTAAGAGTTTGAACGAGCCTCGTGGGAACTCTTTCATCACTGGAGTAGTTTATCTCTCTGGGGAGACTCAACCTTTGCCCTGTCCAATTTCACCTAAACCATTGGAACAAGGAGAAGGGCTTAGAGAGTACAGTATCTCTATCCCAATCTCCAACTCAGTCTAGACATGTCTGACTTGGTGGGACAGCAACATCAGACTTCGAGAAGGTCTTTCTCTTGCGATCAAGAACCCAAACCATGTGTTGTATTCAGATGCATCGGATTTGGGTTAGGGAGCGCCACTGGACAGTCTGGAATGCTCGGGTCTTTGGTCCACGGATCAGAAGGAACTCCATTTAAGGCAAGTAACATCTCTCTTTTGACGAGATTTGTGCAAGGAGAAATGAATGTCTTAGCGGACTGCCTCAGCAGAAGAGGACAAGTCATCTCCATGGAGTGGACGTTGCACAAGACTGTGTGCGAGAAGCTATGGATGACGGGGTCAACCCACCATAAATCTTTTTGCGACTTCACTGACAAAGAGGCTCTCGACTGACTGCTCTCCAGTTCCAGATCCAGAGGCAGCCCACATAGACGCTTTCCTGCTGGACTGGTCTCGCCTAGACATCTTTGCCTTCCCACCATTCTAGATCCTAGACAAGGTTCTTCAGCAGTTCGCCTCTCACGAAGGGACCAGGTTGACGTTGGTTGCTCCCCTCTGGCCCGCGATTGAGTGGTTCACAGAGGTACTTCTATGGCTAGTAGACATTCCAAGAAGTCTACCGTTGTGGATGGATCTCCTGCGTCAGCCTCACGTAAAGAGATTTCATCAGAGCCTCCCCGCGCTTCGTCTACCTGCCTTCAGCCTATCGAAAGACTCAAGAGCTCGGGGGTTTTCGAAGGAGGCAGCTAGAGCGATCGCGAGGGCTAGAAGATCCTCTACCATCAGGACTTATCTGTCTAAATGGGTGGTATTTAGAGACTGGTGCAAGTCCTCCTCTATTTCCTCTTCCAGTACCTCTGTAGCGCAGATTGCAGATTTTCTGCTTTATCTGAGAAACGGTCGCTCCCTTTCTGCATCTACCATTAAAGGCTACAGAAGCATGTTAGCTTCTGTTTTCAGGCATAGAAATTTGGATATATCTAATAACAAAGATCTTTAAGACCTTCTTAAGTCTTTCGAGACTTCCAAGGACCGTCACATTTCTACTCCTACTTGGAACTTGGACGTGGTCCTACAGTTCCTTATGTCAGACAGGTTTGAACCGTTAAGTTCGGCCTCCCTGAAGGATCTTACCCTCAAGACACTTTTCTTGGTGAGCTTGGCTTCTGCGAAAAGGGTTAGTGAGATACATGCTTTTAGCAAGAATATCGGCTTCTCCGCTAATAAAGCAGTATGCTCTCTTCAGCTTGGTTTTTTGGCCAAATATGGACTTCCGTCTCGTCCATGGCCTAAATCGTTTGAACTTCCCAGTCTATCTGAGATTGTTGGGAATGAAGTTGAAAGAGTGCTGTGCCCCGTTAGAGCTCTTAGTTTTATTCATCTAGAACTAAACTGCTGTGAGGTTTTTTCAGAGGCCTTATGGTGCTCCGTTAAAAAGCCCTCTTTGCCTATGTCGAAGAATGCGTTGTCTTATTTTATTAGACTATTGATTAGAGAGGCACACTCTCATTTAAGTGAGAAGGATCGTACAGTAATTTGCTTAAAGTTAAGGCTCATGAAGTTAGAGCGGTAGCAACTTCAGTAGCATTTAAACAAAATAGATCTCTTAGAAGTATTATGGACGCGACCTTTTGGAGAAGCAAGTAGGTGTTCGCTTCATATTACTTGAAAGATGTCCAGACTCTTTATGAGGACTGCTACACGTTGGGACCATTCGTAGCAGCGAGTGCAGTAGTGGGTGAAGGTTCTACCACTACATTCCCTTAATCCCAATATCCTTTTAATCTTCTCTTGAAATTTTTAATTTTGTTTTGGGTTGTACGGGAGACTAAGAAGACTTTCGCAATCTTTTGATTTGGCGGGTGGTCAAAATATTGTTTCTTGAGAGCGCCCAGATTAAGGGTATTGATGAGGTCCTGTTGTAGGGGTGTTCACCCTGATTATAACAGCTCCTAGAAGTCTTTCAGCATCCTGAGAGGATCGCTGGGCTTCATAAGGATAGCGGACTAATGAGTCAGAGTATTCATCAGAGTCAGCTTCCTTATCAGGTTTGTTTTTTGAATATTTGTCAAAAACTCTTGAGCATATATGCCTTTATTGTTTTAATACTGGTCTCTACCCACCACCATGGGTGTGAATCAGCTATTTATATATTCACCGGCTAAGTTTAATATTTAAAAAAGATTTTTATGAATAGAACTTACCTGGCAGTTATATATACATAGCTAATTATCTCTATTTCGGCAGAATTTTTCTAAAACTAGGCAACCGCCTTGTGGTGGTTGGGTGGTAACACCCGTTAAAGGGTGGTAGGAGGAATCATTCCCGTTTTCTGTTCTTCAGTTCATCTCTGCCGGCCAGATCGACAACACGTTGGTCCGTCATTAAGAGTTTTTCTTCGCTTTCCCTGCTCGGTGTACCAGTCTGCATTTTTGGTGAAGTACTCTGATTTGGGGTTTTGGTGATCGTTGTATTTTGTTTTCTCTTAGATTTTTTGCTGTTTTTCATTATGAGTGAAAAGAGTCATTACCGTATCTGTGCGAATGAGGAATGTAAGGTGAGACTACCGAAAATGGCGGTAGACCCTCACACCGTTTGTTCTAATTGTAGGGGTTTTGTTTGTGCCCTTGATAATAGGTGCGGGGAATGTAAGGTTTTGGATGAGAAAGATTGGTTAATTATGAAGCGCTATGTGCGTAAGCTAGAGCTCGATAGAGTTAGGAGAGCTTCTAGGTCTAAGTCTATGTCTGTTAGTGGTAAGGAAGACGAACTTAGCGTAGATTTATCTATTGATCCTATTATTGATTCCTCTTTGGAAGTTGATCCTTCCCTTGAGGTAGTAACTCCTGCACCTCCTACAGGTTCCGTATCTGCGGATGACCCTCGGTACGCTAGCCTGGCGGCCGAGTTGAAGGCCATTAAAGAACAACTGGAGGCCTTTAAAGGTAAGGAAAGTGAAAGTGCTTGTGTTAGTGCAGTGGAGGTGGCGACTGACCGAATCTGTCATACACCTAGGCCTAGACCTCTACCAAGCTCCCAGGACCAAGGGAGAAGGTACGTCGATGACCGAAAGGGGGTGAGAGGTACGTACCCTCGGTCAGCCGTCGCCTCAGACAGTCCTGTTGTCGATTCCCAGGCTGCTCTTGACCGTCACGGGAAAGACGTGTCGGATGTGTTGTTTTCTTCTCCGAATTCGTCCAGACGTAAATGGAAGTTTGAAGCTTCAAGACCTACTAAGAGGAGATGGAACCGCGACGAACGGTCTCGTTCTATCCCTCCCGGTTCTAGCAGTTATGAACCTTGTCCGTCGGAGGATGATTTCGACTCCGTGCCTGTGAAAAGGGCGAAGCCTGCTGCCGAAGATCCTCCCCCTTCTACGAGTGTTATTCGTCAGCCCCCCCTTCGGGGCCGCAAGACCCAGCTGATGTTGCTAAATCCTTTATGTCTGTCATGCAGGAACAACTTTTGACTTTAGTACAAGCCTTTAGCCGCCCTCACGCCCAGTCTGACAGACGTAAAGACGACTCGTTGCCGATTAAGAAGTCTGCTTCTAAGAGAGAACGGAGTTCTTCTTTAAAGAAAACTTCTCCCTCTCTACGCCAGGATGAGGAATGTGTGCTTTCGCCAGGCGATACTTCTTCGCGATACCAGGGCGATACGTTTTCTCGTTCTCGATACCGGGACGATACCTTATCGAACGATGCTGCTTCTCGTTCTCGATGCCAAGACGATACCTCCTCCCGTTCACGTTACCAGCACGATACCTCCTCTCGTTCGCTTCGCCACGACGATACCTCCTCTCGTTCGCTTCGCCACGACGATACCTCCTCTCGTTCACGACGCCACGACGATACCGACCCTAGTTCTCGACGCCTCGACGATACCGCCTCTCGTTCACGACGCCACGACGATACTGCCTCTCATTCTCGCCGCCACGACGATACCGCCTCTCGCTCTCGACGTCAGAACGACTCTGCCTCTCGTTCTCGGTCCCAGGGCGATACCACCCTGCCTCTTCGGGACGATACTGCCTCTCGTCCCAAGGATTCTTCTAGCGCGGGACTCCAGGATGCAACCCGTCTTTTGCAGGATGATGCCTTTGATTTGCCCTTGTCGGGTTCTAAGGATCCTTCTTCTCTTTCGAAGGATATTGCAGATGTGGATCAGGACCTCGAGGATGTTTCTGATGACGATGATAATCCTGCCGACGCTGTGGGAGATTACAAAGTTCTCTCTCGCTCCCTTCTTGAACTTTTTGGAGAGGAATTCCAACCTGCTGCCCCTCAATCTCCTCAGTCCCAATTTAACAGAAAGAAGGCCAAGAAACAGTCGGCCTTCATCAAGATGAAGCTGTCTATCTCCGCAAAGAAGGCTCTCACGAAGATTGATGACTGGATGATGGAGCGGAGACAAACAGTTAAGACTTCCTTCTCGTTTCCACCAGCTCGTCTTGCTTCAAGAGCGGGTATGTGGTATGCAACTGGAGAACCTTTGGGTCTGGGAGTGCCTTCCTCCTCCAAGGGTGACTTCTCTGGTTTAGTGGACTCTGCTAGAAGGCATGCTCTCAACTCAGCCAAGGTCATGTGGTCGATGTCGGAGCTGGATCATCTCGTCAAAGGTATTTTTAGAGCCTTTGAGGTTTTTAGTTTCCTAGACTGGTTGCTTGGGACTCTCGCAAGGAAAACTGAACAGATGGAAGGATCTAGGGACCTTACCAGTATTATGTCCTGTATGGATAAGGCCCTCAGAGATGGGGCGAATGAGTTGGCTGCTCTGTTCTCAGCTGGGGTCCTAAAGAAGAGAGCTCTGCTTTGCTCTTTTGCTTCTAGGTCTGTTACCAATGCACAAAAGTCTGAGCTTCTTTACGCCCCCCGTCTCTCAACATCTTTTTCCCGAGTCCCTGGTTAATGACATTACGCGTTCTCTGGCCCAAAAAGCCACCCAAGACCTTTTATCTCGTTCTGCTCGTAAGCCCTTGGCAGCCCCTCCTTCTTCTTTGAAACGGGAGGAAAGGAGATTCCAGCAGCCCTTTCGGGGCAGGACTACTTCAAGACCAGATTTTAGAGGGAGAAGGCAAGAATCAGGACCAAGATCTACCAGGGGTTCTTTCAGACCTCGCTCCAGAAAATGAAGTTCGTCTCCTCCAGACAGTAGGTGCAAGACTGTCAGGTTTTTGGCAGTCTTGGAAGAGGAGAGGGGCAGACACCTGGTCCATCTCAGTCATCAAGGAAGGATACAAGATCCCCTTTCTGAAAAAACCTCCTCTCGCAGATGCTCCGCTGGCCTTAGTAGCCCGGTACTCAGATCCGGGGAAACAGAAGGCCCTAGTAGACCTTGTCAACCAAATGCTAGACAAGGGGGCGATAGAACCGGTTCGGGATCTATCCTCCCCAGGCTTTTACAATCGCCTGTTTCTGGTCCCCAAGAACTCGGGCGGATGGAGACCCGTCCTGGATGTCAGCGCTCTCAACGTATTTGTGGAGAAGACAAAGTTCTCCATGGAGACGACTCAGTCGGTGCTGGCGTCAGTACGTCCAGGGGACTGGATGGTGTCCCTCGACTTGCAGGACGCACATTTCCATGTCCCCATCCATCCGACTTCGAGGAAGTACCTGAGATTTGTAATGCAGGGCAAGTGCTTCCAATTCAGAGCTCTTTGCTTCGGTCTCAGCACGGCTCCTCAAGTCTTCACCAGGGTAATGGCGAATGTGTCAGGTTGGCTGCATCAGGAGGGGATAAGGATATCCTTCTATCTGGACGATTGGCTGATTCGTTCACGATCGAGGGAGAAATGTCTGGAGGATTTACGGAAGACTTTTATGATGGCTCAAGATCTAGGCCTGGTCTTCAACAGGGAGAAGTCTCAGATCAGACCGAATCAGACTATTCTCTATTTGGGGATAGTTCTGAATTCAGTTCTTTTTCGGGCTTCTCCCTCTCAGGAAAGACAGACCAAGTGTCTCGTAAAAGTCAGAACTTTCCTGGACAAGAAGAGATGCACAGCGAAGGAGTGGATGAGTTTGCTGGGGACTCTATCCTCCCTCGAACAGTTTGTCTCTCTGGGGAGACTCCACCTAAGGCCTCTTCAGCACTTTCTTTCGAAGACGTGGAACAGAAAGATGCAGGAAGACTCCTTTTCCTTCTGAAGTGGTGGCTGGACCCAACCTTGTTAGGGGAAGGGATCTCCTTACACAAGAAGAACCCAGACCTAGTGTTGTTTTCAGACGCATCAGAGTCAGGCTTGGGGGCAACTCTAGGAAGCAAGGAGGTCTCAGGCTATTGGGAAGGAATTCAGCTGGGATGGCACATCAACAACAAGGAGCTGATGGCCATTTTTCTGGGGCTAAAGGCCTTCAAGGACTTGGTGTCTGGGAAGATTGTGGAGGTCAACTCAGACAACACCACAGCTCTTGCTTACATCAGGAAGCAAGGAGGGACTCACTCTCTGTCTCTGTTCGAGACAGCAAGAGAGCTCCTTCTTTGGGCGAAGTAGAACAGGATAAACCTGCTGACGAGGTTTGTTCAGGGACAGAAGAATGTGAGGGCGGACATGCTCAGCAGGAAAGGGCAGGTCCTTCCCACAGAATGGACCCTCAACCAACAGGTCTGTCAGAGTCTCTGGAGGCTGTGGGGGAGACCCCTCATCGATCTTTTCGCCTCCAACTTATCCAAGAGGATCCCCATCTATTGCTCCCTAGTTCCGGACAGAGAGGCAATAGCAGTATACGCCTTTTTGATGGATTGGACGGGGATGGACACTTATGCTTTTCCCCAGTTCAAGATCATCAATCTGGTAGTCAGGAAATTCGCCCTCCTTGATTCGGGACGGATGATCCTGATAGCTCCGTTCTGGCCGATGAGGGAATGGTTCACGGAGGTGGTGGACTTGTTGATGTACTTTCCAAGAAGCCTCCCTGCAAGTCCAAATCTGCTCAGACAACCCCACTTCGAGAGATATCATCAAAACCCCCTCGCTCTCAATCTGACTGCCTTCAGACTATCGAGAAGCTCGTCAGATCGAGAGGCTTTTCAGCGCAAGCTGCGAAAGCTATCGCCAGAGCGAGGAGGGTCTCTTCGCAGAGGGTCTACCAGTCCAAGTGGGAGACTTTTAGGGCTTGGTGTAGGAAGCACAAGATTTCTTCATCCACTACCTCTGTAAGCCAGATTGCGGATTTCTTGTTGTACCTCAGACAGGACGCTAAGCTAGCTGTGTCCACTATCAAAGGGTACAAAAGTATACTCTCTTCCGTCTGTCGGCATAGAGGCTTGGACTTGTCTCGCGATAAGGACTTACAGTACATGACCTCTTGAAGTCTTTTGAGACGACCAAGCAGACCCAGTTAAAGCCCCCTTCTTGGAACCTTGATGTGGTTCTTAAATTTCTGTGCACCAAGAGATTTGAGCCCATCTCACAGGCTCCCCTTAGGGAGGTTACCAAGAAGACCCTCTTTCTTTTGGCCTTAGCAACAGCTAAAAGAGTTAGTGAAGTCCATGCAATTGAAAAACAGGTAGGCTTCAATCTGAATGGGGCAGTTTGTGCCTTGAGATTAGACTTTCTCGCTAAGAACGAGAACCCTTCTAAGCCCTGGCCGAGGACCTTTGAGGTTCCTAACTTGACCAACCTAGTGGGTCAAGAGCAAGAGAGGCTGCTCTGTCCAGTACGAGCCCTCAAGACCTACTTGTCTCGCACGAAAAGTGTGAGAGGCTCTTCTAGCTCCCTGTGGTGTTCTGTGAAAGATCCTCAAAAGCCCCTTTCCAAGAACGCTTTGTCCTTTTTCCTGAGGGAAGTGATAAGAGAAGCGCATCTCTTGTGTGAGGAGGAACACTTCGGACGTTTGAAAGTGCAAGCTCATGGAGTGAGGGCCATTGCGACCTCGCTTGCTTACCGCAAGAACATGTCGCTCCGTCAAATTATGGATGCGACATTCTGGAGGAGCAACTCTGTGTTCGCCTCTCATTACCTCAGAGAGGTGAGGGTGGATTATGAGAAATGTTATACCTTGGGACCATACGTAGCTACGGCTTCTGTATTAGGCAAAGGAGTTACTACCTCCCCTCAACCTTAGTTTTGTTTACTTGTGCATAGGTTGGTGTATTTTTTATTGGTTGTCTGAGGACTTCGACTTGTGTACAGTCACCTCAGTCTAGTTAGATAATTTTTATCTACTTTGCAAATATTAGGTGGTTGGTTTGGTAAAGTTGCGGTTTTTTATTTTGGGCAATAGGTAGTCCTGAAGTCTAGTCAGATTGTTGGTCTCACCCCGTTGACAGACTCGATTGAGTGTTTTCAGCACTGCAGGTCACATCCTGGCTGACACTCCTAAGAGAAAGCGACTCAAGAGGCAGGAACTTTTTCAGTCAGCTACCTTAGCAGGTAAGGAATCAAGGTGTTTATTTATCCTACAACTTTTTTGGTTGTTTCCCCAACGATGTTACTGTCTATCACCCTCCTCCAAGTGTGTTAATCAGCTATGTATATATAACTGCCAGGTAAGTTCTATTCATAAAAATGGAGTTTTTATGATAAAACAAAGTTTTATGAATACTTACCTGGCAGTTATATATACATTCGAAGGCCCACCCACCTCCCCTCAGGAGACAGGTCGGGCATAGATGAACTGAAGAACAGAAAACGGGAATGATTCCTCCTACCACCCTTTAACGGGTGTTACCACCCAACCACCACAAGGCGGTTGCCTAGTTTTAAAAGAATTCTGCCGAAATAGAGATAATTAGCTATGCATATATAACTGCCAGGTAAGTATTCATAAAACTTTGTTTTATCATAAAAACTCCATATTTTCAATTTAAAATAAATTTTTGAATATACTTACCCGGTGAATATATATAAGTAAAGGCCCTCCCTTCCTCCCCGTTAGAGACCCTACGGACTGAGAAGAACTGGTTTGGTTGAGAAGTATATGCGGTATCTGGCCGATAGTCGGCGCTGGTGGGCACACCCGGCAGCCTTCATGGCGATCACTCGCGAGTTTTTGGAATCTGTCGACCGTCGGAGACGTCAGCTATTTATATATTCACCGGGTAAGTATATTCAAAAATTTATTTTAAATTGAAAATATCATTTTTAAATATAAAACTTACCCGCTGGTTATATAAAAGAGCTGAAGTCCCTGACGCCAGGGCAGAAAATTCAAATCTCGCGCTATCGAAGATACGCCAGGTGTACCAACCGCACCCTAGCGGTAGAACAGGTGGAACTACACACCAACTCCAGTTCTTCTCTCTGCCGTCATAGCTGACTGACATACAGAAGTTCGCTCTCGTGTTTTTACTCTCTTGGGAAGTTGTTTGGTGATGTACAACGTTCTTTTTTGAGTTTAAGCTATCGTTGATTAATTTTCCTTGGTTCTTATCTTGAAATCTTTTTGTTTGAGATTTTCTTTATTGTTTTTTCCCTTACTTTTTGCTTGTCGGTCTCTCACGTTAACTTTAAAATGGCCGACTCCTCCCCTGCTCAGCGTAGGTGTGTTAGTGAGGGTTGTCGTACACGACTTCCTAATGGATCTATTGATCCTCATTCTATTTGTGTAAAATGTAGGTGTAAATTTTGTTCATTAGATGATAGGTGTAATGAGTGTCTTTCCTTAACTAATGATGATTTTGTTACTTACGATCGTTATGTTAGGAGATTAGAGAGAGATAGAGTTAGGCGTAGTTCTTCCCGATCTGTGGATAGAACCTTACCTAATTTACCTGTTCCTAATCCTGTTCCTTCCCCTGTGGTGGTAGATCAGGAACCTACTATGAAGGACATGTTTACTGCTATTTTGTCTCTTGGTGAGAAAGTTGAGTCCTTAGCAGCCGATAGAAATACTATCTTTTCAGAGTTAAAGGTATTGAAAAACCGTGTTCCTATCGGAACTGTGGAAAGTGTTTCAGTGTCTGATGTGGTACCGAAGAATCGTGACTCTCTCGGTGTTGTGACAAGTGTTGATAATGTGGTTAGTGTTGCGGAAGGTGCGTCGACACGGGTGTCTGATGTGGTACCGAAGAATCGTGACTCTCTCGGTGTTGTGACTAGTGTTGATAATGTGTTTAGTGTTGCGGAGGGTGCGTCGGCACGATCTTGTCGTTCACCTAGCCTTAGACCTCTTTCGAGCTCTCGAACCCATGGGAGAAGTAATGTCGAACGGCTTAAGGGAACGAGAAGCATCATCAATCGTGCAGACGTCCCCTCGAACGTTCCTGTTGCCGTAGCTCAGGTCGTTCACCCTCATCGTAGGAAAGGTGAGGTTCATACGTTATCCCCGTCTTCCGATGAAGGGTCGGGGAGTGAGATCTGGCGGCGAGCGTCGAGACCGCTTAAACGCTCCCATGTTGATTCACAGCGTCGGGAATCGCCTGTGCGGCCAGGATGTAGTTCGTGGGGTTCACCGGAACGTTTCCGTTCTCCCAGCGCTTGCACTCCGGCCAAACGTTCAGATCACCGTGTTCGTGCGGATATGATTCCTTCCGATTCGGACCTTGTAACTATTCATGCACCTCCTCTTCCATCGGATTGGCTTTCTTCCCCTGAAATGCGTGGTGACATTAGTGCGAATCTTCCTTCTAGGAGTTCTGTTGATCCGAAATGGACTGCGCTTTTGTCTATGAAAGAACAACTCTCGTCGTTGATGGATTCTTATCAACCAGGTGTTGGCGTTGTGTCTGGGCGTTTGATGTCAGACCAGTTATCGCACAAACGTTCGATGGTATATGGCCTTGACGAGTTATCACTTAGACGGTCTCCCATTCACAGTGTTCAACGCCAGGTTGATTTTGATGAGTCGCGTCAGAGAGTTTTGGTTGACCAGTTTGCGTTTTCTGGTCGCGGGGAAGAGCATCGGCGTCGACAAGTGGACGAGACGCGGCAACAATTTGAAGTAGTGGATCGCCCGCGGCAACAACTTTTGGACGCGGCGCGTCAAAACATTGGTTTACAGCGGCGACATCCTGACTACTTTGATCGCTCGCAGCAACAGTCCTCGGACTTTACGCGACCTCGCGGCGATCTTCAACAGTTGCCTTCTGATTTCAAGCGTTCTTCTGTTCAACAACAGTCGAATTCTAAGCGGTCTAAGCAGTTGTTGGTTGAGGATGATCGTCTACATGTCCGTGTTTCGCATCAATCTACTTCTACTTCTCCCCACCAAATTGACTCAGATGTTGGCCTTGACAGGCAGTCCCATCCAGACGTTGTTCCTTCGGTTCAGGCTGCAGCTGTTGCTGCACTGCCAGAAGACGAACCAGAGGAAAAGTCGGATGAGGATAATCCTATTGAGGAAGTCTCTGAGAATGAGGAGGAGAAGCATTATCAGCATGCTGTGGACCTTCGCAAGTTTATGCTTATTTTGACTGGTATTTTCCCGGATTCTTTTACCCCTGTGGCCCCTCGTTCTCCGCCTTCTGAATTCATCTTAGGTAAAGCTACTAAGGTTCCAGTTTACACCAAGATGGTTCTTTCTCGATCTTCTAAGCGGGCCTTGAAGTTAATGGGTTCTTGGTTGGACTCCAAGAAAGCTTTTGGCAAGACGGCCTTTGCCTTTCCTCCCGCTAGGTTAGCCTCTAAATCTAGTGTGTGGTATGAGACTGGTGAAGTGTTGGGCTTGAGTTTTCCTTCTTCTGCACAAGGGGATTTTTCAAGTTTGGTAGATGCTTCTCGTCGTCTTGCCTTAAGGAAGACGAAGATTTGGTGGTCCATTCCAGAGTTCGACCATTTGCTTAAAGGTCTTTTCAGGGCCTTCGAAGTTTTTAATTTTTTGGACTGGGCTTTGGGGGCTTTGAGTAAGAGGGTCTCTGATATGACGGAAACGGACACTAGTGGTTTGGTTCATTTGATGTCCTGCTTGGACAAAGGTGTGAGAGATGGCTCCAACGAACTTGCTGCCTTGTTTACAGCTGGAATTCTCAAGAAAAGGGCCACGATGTGCTCCTTCCTCTCCGCAGGAGTGTCTCCTTATCAGAAGACAGGCCTTCTTTTCGCACCTTTGTCTAATTCTTTATTTCCTCAGGAATTAGTGGGCGAGGTGGCTACTGCTCTCACTCAGAAGGCCACACATGACTTAGTTACTCATTCGACTAGGAAAGTTTTGCCTCCGTCATTCTCCTCTCGAAAACCTAAGGAATCTTCTTCTGGGTTTCGTCCTCAGTCCTTTCGTGGGAAGCCCTCTGGAAGAGGCTCTTTTAAACCAGAAGGAAGGAAACCTAGAGGCAGAGGGGGCAAGTCCGGCCGAGGTAAAGTCTGACTGCCCTCTCCTTCAGACAGCAGTGGGGGCCAGGTTGACTCACTTTTGGGAGGCTTGGGAGAGGAATGGAGCGGACCCCTGGTCCGTCCAGGTGTTAAAGGAAGGCTACAAGATCCCCTTCCTGACCAATCCTCCTTTAGTCACAGATCCAGTGGATCTTTCGCCCAAATACAGAGAGGGTCCCAAGAAACAAGCCATGCTTCTACAGATGTCTCTTTTATTAGAGAAACGAGCAATAGAGGAAGTGCAAGATGTTACGTCTCCGGGGTTTTACAACCGCCTTTTTCTAGTACCCAAGAGTTCCGGGGGGTGGAGACCGGTTCTGGACGTAAGTGTGCTCATTGGTTACGTCCAAAACTCGACGTTCACCATGGAGACTCAGAAAACAGTTCTGGCAGCTGTGAGGAAGGACGATTGGATGGTCTCTTTAGATCTTCAGGATGCCTATTTCCACCTTCCGATTCATCCCAGCTGCAGACGTTATCTGAGGTTCATGGACGGAAACAAGGTCTTCCAGTTCAGGGCTCTTTGTTTCGGACTCTGCACGGCTCCTCTATTGTTCACCAAGATCATGCTGAACGTGGCAAGCATGCTGCATTCGAGGGGAATCAGGGCCTCTCTGTATCTGGACGATTGGCTGATAAGAGCCTCCTCAGCCGATTGTTGTTTGAAGGACCTCAAGATGACTTTGGATCTCTCCAGAGAACTGGGTCTCCTGGTGAGCTCGAAAAAATCACAACTCATTCCATCCCAGGAGATTCTTTATTTGGGGATGGAGATTCACAGTCGGAGTTTTCGGGCTTTTCCGTCGTCGGTGAGAATCCAAGCAGCCCTCCTAAAAGTACGAACGTTCCTGAAGAGAGATCTTTGCTCCGTCAGAGATTGGATGAGTCTTCTGGGGACTCTCTCGTCGTTAGAGAAGTTCGTGACCCTGGGGAAGTTGTTCTTGCGTCCTCTTCAGTTTCATCTCAACCGCCATTGGAAGAAAGGGGACAGCCTCGACAGGGATTGCATTCCCATCTCGACTTCCATCAAGTCTCATCTTCAATGGTGGAACATCGAGCCCAGACTGAAAGAAGGCTTGTCTTTACTTCAGAGGAACCCAAACCTCGTGTTGTGTTGCGACGCCTCCAACTCGGGGTGGGGAGCCACTCTAGAGAAGCAGGAACTTTCGGGGACTTGGACGGTGGAGCAAACCCCTCTCCACATCAATCAAAAAGAGCTTTTAGCTATTCATCTGGCTCTCATCGGCTTCGAAAAGCAGATCAGGGGCAAGGTAGTCCAAGTCAATTCGGACAGCACGACAGCTCTGGCCTATATTGCGAAACAAGGCGGGACCCACTCTTGGTCTCTGTTCGAGATTGCAAGACTGCTCCTCATCTGGGCGGAGGAAAGGAAGGTGACTCTTTTGACGCGGTTCATCCAGGGAGTCAACAATGTGAGCGCAGACAGACTCAGCAGGAAAGGTCAGGTTCTCTCCACAGAATGGATTCTGCACCCGGACATCTGCAAGAGTCTGTGGCGGTTATGGGGTCGACCTCTCGTGGATCTCTGCCACCGCGAAGACCAAACGACTAGAGTGTTACTGCTCTCCGGTTCCAGATCCCGAAGCTTTTCACATAGACGCTTTTCTGATGAACTGGTCACACATGGAGGTTTATGCCTTTCCTCCGTTCAAGATCCTTTACAAAGTGATTCAGAAGTTCGTTTCACACGAGGAGACCAGAATGACACTGATAGCTCCGTTCTGGCCGTCAAGGAGCTGGTTTCCAGAGGTACTGGAATGGATGGTGGATGTCCCGAGAAGCCTTCCCATGAGACCCGATCTTCTCAGACAACCTCACTTGGCCCGAAATCATCAAAACCTCCGAGCTCTACGTCTGACTGCCTTCAGACTATCGAAAAACTCGCTAGAGCTAGAGGATTTTCGAAGAAGGCAGCCAAGGCAATTGCAAGGGCAAGAAGGTCTTCAACCATCAAGGTGTATCAGTCCAAGTGGGAGTTGTTCAGGGAATGGTGTAGAACTAACGCGATTTCCTCTTCCAGTACATCGCTTTCCCAAATAGCTGATTTTTTCTTGGACCTTAAAACTAAGCATAACTTCTCGTCATCAACTATTAAAGGTTACAGGAGTATGTTGGCGACGGTTTTTCGACACAGGAACCTAGACCTTTCTGATAATAAGGATCTACGAGATTTACTTAGGTCTTTTGATACGACCAAGAAGATTCGAACGGCTCCCATCGCCTGGAATTTGGATGTTGTCCTTAAATTTCTCATGAGTGACAGATTTGAGCCTTTACACTCGGCTTCATTTAAGGACTTAACCTTGAAAACCCTTTTTCTAGTTACCCTCGCCACTGCGAAAAGAGTTAGTGAAGTTCACGCTTTAAGCAAGAACATTGGTTTTCGGAATGGGAAAGCCATTTGTTCTCTGCAACTGGGGTTTCTGGCCAAGAACGAAAACCCTTCTCGACCATGGCCCAAATCCTTCGAGATTTCTAACCTTTCGGATTTGGCTGGCGATGAATTGGAAAGGGTTCTCTGTCCAGTTAGAGCTCTACGGTGTTATGTGGACAGAACTAAGAATCTGAGAGGTAACTCAGACGCTCTGTGGTGTGCAGTTCGGAAACCCTCGATGCCCATGTCCAAGAATGCCTTGTCTTTTTTCGTTAGATTGTTGATTCGAGAAGCTCATGCTCAGTGTGATGAGTCGGATCAGAGGCTCCTCAAAGTCAAGACACATGAAGTCAGAGCGGTAGCGACTTCAGTGGCCTTTAAACAGAACCGTTCTCTGCAAAGTCTGATGGATACAACATTTTGGAGAAGTAAGTCTGTTTTTGCATCCCATTATTTGAAGAATGTTCAGACTCGCTATGAGGACCTTTTTACGTTGGGTCCTTTTATAGCTGCTAATGCGATAGTAGGTGAATGATCTACCACTACGTTCCCTTTTTTCCTAATACCCCTTTTCTATCTCTTGGAACTCGTTTGTTATGGTTGTTTGTGGAGATTGGGTGTCAGTCTTCCGCAATCTTTGATTTGGCTAGGTGGTCAATTTGTTTCTTGAGTGCACCCGGAACAAGGGGATTGGTTGAGGTCCTGTCATGTTATAGGTGTTTGTACCGTTTGACAGCTCCTAGAGATTTTCAGCCCGAGTGGATTACTGGATCTCTTAAGGATAGCGGACGAAATGAGGCAGAGTATCATTGCTGTCAGCTTCCTTATCAGGTGAGAACTGCTTAAGTTTATTGTATGTAACCCTTAAGTGAATTTTCTGTATGTAGCTGTCTCTGACCCGCCACCAAGGGGTGTCAATCAGCTCTTTTATATAACCAGCGGGTAAGTTTTATATTTAAAAATGATATTTTCATAATAAAATAAATTTTTGAATATACTTACCCGCTGGTTATATAAATTTAACACCCTCCCTCCTCCCCTCTAGAGACTACCTATGGTATGGCTATGAGGCATGGAAGAACTGGAGTTGGTGTGTAGTTCCACCTGTTCTACCGCTAGGGTGCGGTTGGTACACCTGGCGTATCTTCGATAGCGCGAGATTTGAATTTTCTGCCCTGGCGTCAGGGACTTCAGCTCTTTTATATAACCAGCGGGTAAGTATATTCAAAAATTTATTTTATTATGAAAATATCATTTTTGTCAGTACGGGGAAGGTCAAGAGGAGGGTCACGAGGAATACTATTTCTTCTTGGATAAGGAAAGTAATCGAATACGCTCTATATCCAGATCCTCCTCTTTCCAGCTGACCAAGAGCTCATGACGTCAGAGGCATTGCATCGTCTCTAGCGTTCAAGAAGAATTTTTCTGCGGCACAGGTATTGCAAGCGGCCGTGTGGAAGCGTCAGACGACCTTCACAGCCCACTACCTAAAAGACTTGACCCACAGGAGCATGGAAACCGTCTCCATTGGTCCTGTGGTGGCCACACTACAAGTGATCTAATGCCTCAGGCTCCTTGATGGACAAATAGAAGAGGGTTGAGGGCTGAGGTTACCCGGGTTAGTCTGGGGTAAATGAAAAGAATGTCTGGTTCACTTCTTTCCTTCTCCTTCTCCCCCCCTGGGGAAACAGCTCCGCAAGACCAAAGCATAGCTGACCTCACCCCTCTGCAGGTAAGATTCATTTCCCTTGTACATCCTGAGTATGAATGAATACTTTGTTACGTCACCAATACCTCATGAATGATGGTATTGGATATGTCTTAGAATCCTCGAGTTTGTACGTAAAGACAAGCCACGAGTCTCTCTCACACAAGCTTCTGCTGGCCGCTATCATTGAGTAACCTTGTAACTACTTTGATTTTAGCGAGGGTAGGGTTCCTACTAATTAGATAAAAAATCAATTGGAAGGAACCCCGGGTCATGACCAAGGCCAGTTGGTAGAACTTCTTCCTTCCTAAGAGTAAATCACCCTATAAATAGCGAAGGTTTGTATCTGTGTCGGAACAAATAACAAATTTGGAAATTATTTGTATTTTTCCTAACATACAAACCTGGAGCTATTTATACAAATTGGCCCGCCACCCTGCCCCCCTAGAAGTCCTGCCAGAAAGCAAAAGTGGTTACTCAACCGACAGGTGTGAGTGAGCAGGGTAGCTAGTCTACCCCAACCCCCTCCCGCTAACTAGCGGATGGGGTAATTATCCCTCACTAAAATTGTCTTGGCTGGTTTTCAGCATTGCCGAAAGTAATACCCTGTAAATAGCTTCAGGTTTGTATGTTAGGAAAAATAAAAATTATTCCCAAATTTGTTATGTTTTTAGTTTGTTCCGTAACCGAAATACAAACCACGCTATTTAAATAGGGGGTATTACTTTTCGGCGTAGCTGAATGACGAGCTATTAGATTTTTAACGAGGGTTAACTACTCCTCGCTAGTTAGCGGGGGTTAGGAGAGGGGTAGCTAGCTACCCCTCCCCCTTCACACACCGGTGAACTGATTCACTTCGCTTTTGGCTCGGGTGATGGTCAGACGTGTCTGCTCTCACCCTCACATTGACAGCCTTAATCTTTTTTGCTTTCTCTTTCAGTTTGTGTGTTTGGAAGTTGGCCTCTCCTTATCATGCGGAAATGCCATGGTTTATCCGACAGCCCTTGTGGGACTTATATGTCGGCGGTCGAGACGGACCCTCACACCTTGTGTCCGTTCTGCAGAGGTCAATGGTGTGATAGGGATAAATTGTGGCAGTGAGTGCAGGGAGTGGTCTACCTCCCAGTGGGCGAGGTTTTCCCGGCGACGGAAGAAGAAGTTTAAGCAGGATCTTTCTCCTTCAAGGGTTTCCTTGAAGAAGGAAAATTCCAAGGACTCTTCTTCCGTTGCCCGAACCTCCTCCGAAGCTCCCGCTCGATCGGTCTCTCGTGAGAGGCCGTCGAGTGGTAGCGCAGGCCGTTCCTTTGTTGACCGACCTCGGGGTTCGGGAGAGGGAGTTGCCTCCCATAGCGAGGCAGCTCCTCCTCCTCCTCCGGGGGAAGATTTATCTGTTTCTGTTTCTGTTTATAATGATGATTTATTGCAGCTTTGGGCTTCCTTGGGGCTTAAGGGTTCGCCCTCCAGGGAAGCCCTGTTTGACTTGACCAAGTTGGGCGCAGCTGTCAAACAGTCGCCGGTGATAGCGGAGGTTGACCCTCTGTCTATCGTCGACATTGTTGTGGCAGAGGCTTCCGACGGGTCGGGTCAAACCCCTGCCTTGGGTGCTGATGTTGCTGAAGGCTCAGTTTCCCCCTCTGAACATCCTTCAAGGGAGGAGCTGAGTCCAATGGTCTCTCCTGTAGGTGATTCTCCCCCTCGGGGGAGTTCACTGACAGAGACTCCTCTTCAGAGGACTGACGATGGTGTTCCTGCTCCCAGAGGACGTATCCGTCGCAAGGCTCGCCTTCCTCTTCGCCGTAGAGGTCTTCCTTCTCCACACAAGGGAGTTAGGAGGCGCCTCTTTGGCTCCTCGCCCTCGCCGTCCCCCGCAGAGGATCCTCCTTGTCGTGAGTCGACCGTTGCAGCCGCATCTCTGGACCTCTCTGCAGATCGTTCGCGATCTCCTACGCCTGCCAGACCTGCTGACCCTCTTTCACCGTTCGTGGCAGCTGATGTGCAGTGGGCGCCTCGCACCCCGTTATCCAACGGGCACTGGTCCCTTCAAGGCAAAAGGGCTTGTCTCACAATGTGAGCAACTCCCTTAAGTACCAGGTTTTACCTGTGCGCCCACGATCTCCTGCACGCTCGCGCGCAGTTACGCGCAAGCCTTCTCCTGTTCCTGCTGTTGCTGAGTGTCATCCTGTGCCGGAAACAATGCGCCAGCGATCTCCTATGGCAGAATCGACTTGTCAGTGCTCTCCTGCTCGCCATCGATCTCCTGCTCGCAAGCGCTCTTCTGCGCGTCAGCGATCTCCTCCTCGCCAGCGCACATCTGCGTGCCCTGATCCTGATACGCGCCCACGATCTCCAACTCGCCAGCGAACTTCCCCTGCGCGCCAGTGCTTAACTACACGCCATCGTTCGCCCGCACACCCACGATCTTCAGATCTGGGCGTAGGAAGGAAGCCTCATCCTTTGCCTTCTCGCCAGCGTTCACCTGCGCGCCCTCGGAACTCGCCCTCTCGTCAACCCTCGCCTACGCGCCATCGCGCTCAGTCACCTTCGCGCCCAAAGGTTCCAGCTCCTACCGTGCGCACTTCCAGAGGTGGACGGGACACAACGCGCCCACGCGCCCACGAGCAGTCTCCTTCACGCGCTTTTAAGCCTGCTGATCCTGCGCCCCATCTGTCTTCTCCAGATCGCGCACCTGCACGCCAGCGATCTCCGGCGCGTCCGTGCGCCCCATCGCCTGCGCGCCATCACTCTCCAGCATACCCACGAGCCTGCTCGCAGAAGATCACCTGCGTGCCCACCCGCAACCTCACCTGTGCGCAGTCGCTCACCTGCTCGCCCTGTGCGCCATCGCTCGCCTGCGCTCCACCATTCGCCTACGCGCCGTCATTCTCCTGGTCGCCAACACTCGCCCGTGCGCCCATGCCCCCCCACGTGCGCCCTTGCCTCCATCCCCGCCCTACGGGCCAACCAAGGGAAAGGCCCGTGCCAACAACAAGTGTTGGCTTACCCATCCCCACGCGAACCTGGGATTGTTCCATCGCGCGAACGCCAGCGCGTGCCCAAGCGCGTTTCCTCCGGGTTTCGCAACGCGAGCATCCTAGCAAGTCTTCTGGAGCGAGAGCAGTCAGGTCATCTTCTTCATGGGCCCCCCCGCAAGCGCAGAACAGCGCGCTCGCAGGAGGAAGGGAGGTCTTCAGAGAGGTCTAGGCACCAATCTTCTCCCCTTTCTTTTCAGGCAGGCCCTATGGTATCTACTCCGAAGGATCGCTCGATCCCCTACCCTCCAGCGGGAGTCTCTGACACTGCGTCTGCCAGTAAGCAGCCATGGTTTTGGTACCTTATCAGAGCTGTCGTCCAGGCTGTTAAGCCTGCCTTCGCGGATTTGGGTCTCAAACCAACGGCAGCTCCGACCCCACTGAAGAGGGAGAGAGGAGTAGAGGTCGTGGTGACTTCTCCCAGGGTCAAAGTATTTCCGTCCTCAGGAGAATCTACCGAGGTGAGACCTTCTCCCACCGCACCAATGGGAGAAACCCCACCGCGAGTAGGAGAATCGTCCCGTGTTTGGGCGGAGAAGAGCCCTCAGACTTCGTTGCTGGAGTCCTGCATCCCTCGTAGAAGGGAACCCAAGGACTCGAAGACTATCCTGAAGTCTTCTTCCAGGATTCGACCAGAGCCAGCGAGACCCCAGGAGAATGTCCACGTGTCCCCCCAAGTAGAGCATCTGGGGACAGGAGACTTTGCTGCCAGTTCACCAGGAGGAGAGCAGCAAGAGTCAGAACATGCCTTCTGGCAAGTCTTGACTCTGATGAGGCATCTCAACGGGTTCAAGGACTCTGAGATCGCCCCTCGTGAGGGCAAGGACACGGTCCTGGACCGAATCTTTGGCACTCAGAAACCCACCAAGGCCAGTGCGGCTTTGCCTTGGTCCCAAGGAGTGAAGAGTGCCAGGGATAAGGTTGAGGGCCAGCTCTCCGAGCTCGCCTCCTCCAGCCGTTCCACTGCTGGCAACAAGCTCCTCCCACCTCCTCGTGTCCAACAGAGGAGGTATTTTGAGATCATGGAGGAGTCTTGTTTAGCTCTTCCACTCCACCACTCTGTGGAAGAGCTTACCAGGGGAGTCTCTCTTGAGAGACACTCCAGCCGGCAAGTGAAATTTTCGGCAACAGAGATCCTAAGTCAGGAGAAGGTTGCAAAGTGTGCCATGCAGGCCATTTCGTGGCTGGATGTCTGGCTGGGGTCTCTTCCTGCTGCGATCCGAGGATCTGTCCAAGGAGAGCACCAGGAAGGCCTTGGAGACCTTCCTCCTCTCGGGCACGCGCACCATTGAGTTCCTGGTCCACCAAGTCTCGAACTTGTGGGCAAACTCGATCCTGAAGCGACGTGATGCGGTGACCAAGAGGTTCCACTCGAAGGTCCCAGCTGTGGATGTCTGCAAGCTCAGACACACTTCCCTCCTGGGAAAGAGTTTGTTTGAGCCCAAGGATGTGGAACAGGCAACTGAGAGGTGGAGAAAATTGAACCAGGATTCTCTTCTCCAAAGGGCTCTTACAACAAAGCCCCACAAACCTCCAGCACCTCAACAACCTCGCCAGTCCAAGACGACGAAACCGGCAGCGGCACCAAAGACGACGGTGTCCAAGCAGCAGCCCTTTCCTGTCAGAGACAAGAAGGGCAAAAAGTCCTCCAGGGGAGGCTGCAAACGCTAGGATTGGCAATCCCCCTGCATGTCCACCAGTGGGGGGATGCCTAAAAGGTTGCGCATTTAGGTGGCAGCAATTTGGGGCCGATTCCTGGACGATCTCCGTGATCAGTCAGGGATATCGCGTCCCGTTCATAACATCTCTTCCTCCCCTGACAGCGAATCCAGTGTTGTTGACCTCCTATGCCATGGGATCGGCAAAGGGGCTAGCCCTACGGGCAAATGTCAAGACCATGCTGAAGAAGGATGCTCTCCAGGAGGTCGTCGACGGCTCCCCAGGCTTCTTCAGTCGACTCTTTCTTGTAAAGAAGGCGTCTGGAGGCTGGAGACCAGTCATCGACCTCTCAGCTCTGAACAAATTTGTCAAACAAACTCCGTTCGGCATGGAGACAGCAGACACGGTTATACTTGCAGTGAGACCGCAAAACTTCATGTGTACACTGGATCTGAAGGACGCGTATTTCCAGATCCCAATCCATTCGTCTTCCAGGAAGTACTTAAGATTGAGCCTAGATAACAAGATCTACCAGTTCAAGGTGCTGTGTTTCGGTCTCTCCACAGCACCCCAGGTATTCACCAAAGTGTTCACCCTGATCTCTTCGTGGGCACACAGGATCGGCATCCGCCTCCTCCGTTATCTGGACGACTGGCTGATCCTGACAGACTCGGAATCGACCTTTCTTCGACACCGAGACAAGCTTCTGGGAATTTGCCAAGATCTAGGGATCATGGTAAATCTCGAGAAGTCTTTTCTGCTTCCATCTCAACGACTGGTATATCTAGGCATGATATTGGGCACCAATCTCCACAAAGCCTTTCCATCAGACAACAGGATAGCAAGGTTGAGGAGGGTCGCAGATCCTTTCCTCAGACGAGAAGAGCTTCCAGCCCAATCGTGGTTACGTCTCCTAGGTCACCTTTCCTCCTTGGCCCGTCTAGTTCCAAACGGCCGCCTCAGGATGAGATCCCTGCAACGGCGGCTCAAGTCCCGGTGGAATCAAGGCCACGATTCCCCGGACATTCTGGTCCCTATGGGTCCTGCGGAACGGACGGACCTTCAGTGGTGGGTGACAGACGAAAACCTCCGAAAGGGAGTGGATCTTCTCGTCCTCCCCCCGGATTTGATGCTGTTCTCGGACTCTTCAAAAGAAGGGTGGGGGGCCCACGTTCTGAACCACAGGACCTCAGGCCCATGGTCAGAATCAGAAAAGTGCCTCCACATAAATCTGCTAGAGATGAAGGCCGTATATCGGGCACTTCAACAGTTCCAACAAACCCTGGCGGGTCACTCCGTGATGGTGATGAGCGACAACACCACGGTAGTGGCTTACATCAACAAGCAGGGAGGTACCTTTTCACAACAGCTATCCCATCTTGCAGTAGAGATACTGAGATGGACCGAAGTCCACTCGATTCCACTATCGGCTCGCTTCATTCCGGGCAAAAGGAATGTGCTCGCCGACAGTCTGAGCAGAGCATCGCAGATAGTGAGTGGTCTTTGGATCCTCTAGTAGCCAACAAAGTCCTGACTTTGTGGGGTTCCCCGACAGTGGACCTGTTCACGACAGCCTTGAACTTCAAGCTTCCGCTGTACTGTTCCCCAGTCCCAGACCCCAAGGCACTCTGGCAAGATGCCTTCCAACAATGGTGGGACAACATCGACGTTTACGCCTACCCACCGTTCTATCTGATGAGAAGGGTGCTCAACAAGACTAGAATATCGGTCAACCTGTCAATGACTCTTAATAGCTCCGCTATGGCATCATACAGAGTGGTTCCCGGACCTTCTGCAGCTCCTGACGGAACTCCCAAGAGAACTTCCTCCGCGACACGAGCTACTCAAGCAACCACACTGCAACATCTTCCACAAAGCCGTAGCATCGCTTCGGCTTCACGCCTGGAGACTATCCAGCATCTCCTCACAGAGAGAGGCTTTTCGCAACAATTTGCAGAAAGGATGTCTCGGCACCTGCGAAAGTCATCCGCACAGGTCTACCAGGCGAAGTGGAGTGTGTTCTGTGGTTGGTGTCGTGGAAGGGGTATCTCTCCCATCGATGCCACTATTCCAGCAATAGCGGAGTTTCTTGTGTATTTGCGGGAAGAAATGCGCCCTTCAGTCACGGCAGTGAAAGGCTATTGCTCAGCCTTAAGCCTAGCCTTCAGGCTGAAATGAATGGACATTTCCTCCTCGCTGGAACTTTCTCTACTCATAAGAAGCTGCGAGCTTACCTGCCCTCAGTCGGAAGTGAGACCTCCTCCATGGAACGTGGTTCGAGTCCTCAGGTCTCTTAAGAGACCTCCGTTCGAACCATTACGCCAGGCTTCTGATCATCACCTGACTTGGAAGACGGTGTTCCTACTCGCATTGGCCTCGGCCAAGCGAGTCAGCGAACTTCATGGTCTCTCGTACGACGTCGCCTATTCAAGGGGATGGGGGGAGGTAACGTTCGGGTTCGTCCCTGATTTCGTGGCTAAGACTCAAAATCCTGGGATTCCGGACCCACGGTTCGACTCCTTCCGGATTTCGAGTCTCCGTTCTGTAACAGATGACCCAGACCATCTCCTACTGTGCCCAGTAAGGACTCTGAGGCTCTATCTTAAGAGAACAGCTGCAGCCCGTCCTCGAGTGCGAGCATTGCTTGTGAGCACAGGAAGGACGAAGAGGAGGGTCACTAAGAACACCATCTCAGCATGGATTCGCAGGGTTATCCACCATTCCCTGAATTCAGACCCTCCTCCATCACGTCGCCCTAGAGCACACGACGTCAGAGGCATCGCTACGTCCCTGGCATTCAAGAGAAACTACTCAGTGACGCAGGTTCTATAAGCTGGGGTCTGGAAGCGTCAAACGACCTTCACAGCCCACTACCTGCAGGACGTGACCCACAGGAAGCTCGATACGTTCTCTATCGGCCCTGTGGTGGCTGCACAACAGCTGGTCTAAACCTCAGGCTCCTTAATGGACAAGTAGCAGAAGGTTAAGGGCATTGTTACCCAGTGTTAGTCTGCATGAATGAAAAAGTATGCTTGGCCCTTAGTTTTTTCTTCATCCTCCCCTCTCTTGGGGAAAGCAGCCTCCTGGGTTCTCTGCACAGCTGACCTCAAACCACTGCAGGTAAACCATGCTTCCTTGTGTTCCTAGTATTAAGATAATACTGTCGCGTCCCCCATACCCTGACGAGGTGCTATTGGGAGCGTCCTTTCCTAGAATTCCATCTAAAGGATTCCAGGTCAACTTCGTAGGACGAGTCACACTTCATTCCTTCACACACAAGCTTATGTAGGCCGCACGTTCCTTGCAGAGCAAGGGATTTGCGAGGTGCAGGGACTCCTTATCTCGAGTGCTACACACTCGGATTCTGAGTCCCCGGGCAAAGCCAAAGCCAGTAAGGCTGGGACTTACCACCCTACCTAAGGGTTAAGTCACCCTATTTAAATAGCGTGGTTTGTATTTCGGTTACGGAACAAATCACAAATTCGTAGATAATTTGTATTTTTCCTAACCATACAAACCTTAGCTATTTAATCATACTTGCCCGCCAGCCCTGTCCCCCGTGAAGTCCTACCTCTAAGTGAAGTGAATCAGTTCACCGGTGTGTGAGGCGGGAGGGGTAGTTAACTAGCGAGGGGTAGTTAACCCTCATTAAAAATCTAATGGCCCGTCATTCAGCTACGCCGAAAGTAATACCCCCTATTTAAATAGCTAAGGTTTGTATGGTTAGGAAAAATACAAATTATCTACAAATTTGTCATGTTTCCCCACTAAAAACCTAGGTTTCTCGTTAGGATCCTCAGTGACTGTTTTCAAACCATACAGGAGGGTGGGGGAAATCTTATGAATGGGTCGTTTGCCCCAATATTCATGGTCAGAAATGGATAAAACGTAAGATAGCAAGTTGGATAAATACATGGTTTGTGTATTTGGGTAGAAATTAAAATATCATACATTAACTTATATAAAGGTCATTAGAAGTTTCTAATCCTGACCTGGTTTTAACTGTTAATTTACCCAAAAGGATTCACAGTTATGAACTGCACCTCTAATAGGGTCCTCTCATTTCTGTGGTATGACTGAGTGTTCTAGGTCAGGTTAAAAATGTTGACCAGGTAACTCTAACCTCCTCCACAAACATTCACTCATGACCCATTATGCTATGATACATCTCTGTACAGTATTTAACAAAATTCCTTAATTCTCTTCCAAAAACAATTGTTTTCCCATTATTTTCTCCTCATTCCTGTCCAATTCATATGGGTGCATTTACTACATATTAACCTTTTTGAATATCAAAGGCTATTTTAACCAGTCTTCTAAAAAAGTCAAAACTTATTTTACACTTTGCTTTTCAAACTAATTCCCAAAATTTTAAGCAGTCCATTTTAAAAAATGAATAAATACCTTTCGTTATTTATTTGGATTATCTTTCAGCGAAGCTGGAAGGTAGCCATTAGACTTAAAAGTACGAGGTGGCAATCCTGCCTAACCAC
The DNA here is from genome assembly GCF_036898095.1 of Palaemon carinicauda. Taxonomy (NCBI): domain Eukaryota; kingdom Metazoa; phylum Arthropoda; class Malacostraca; order Decapoda; family Palaemonidae; genus Palaemon; species Palaemon carinicauda. Next base: position 137,587,742 of record NC_090735.1, on the reverse strand, counting down.
TTGAGCGGGTAGGCCTGGCTGTAGCTGGGGCTACCCAGCCACCTCTATATACACTCTCACAGCTGTGATCTACGTCACTTTTTCTTTTGACTCTGTAGAGAGTGGACGTCTCCTCTCTCTTCTCCCAAGGCTGCCATGGGACATCTTTAATTACTTTTTGTTCCTACACTTGATACAAACCCTCATTCTTTACTATAGGAGATATTCTAGCGCTAGCTGGAAAATACGGCAGAAAAACCTTAACAAGGTCGTTAACGACCGGGCAGGTAATTACCCACCTGCTAGTGGTGGGGGGACTGGTGGTCAGTAGCTGTTGTTTACCTTCAATCGAATTCTAGCCGTCGCATTGGTAACACCGCTGCTCCTGCTTTTATTTGACTGGCAGACTAGCCTTTCTTTTTTTGTTTTTTTTTATTAATCCTTTTTCTTTTTCTTTGTTAGATGTGATGTCCTCTATTATGAGAAAGTGCTCCAGGCGCCTTTATGTCGCCGCTGGAGGTGGATCCTCTTTCCCTATGCCCGGGGTACAGAGGTCAAAGGTGTTCTGAGACTCCCCCTGCCAAGTAAGTTGAAGTGGACATTGCAGTACCTCCTCCTCCTCTTCATCATCCTCACTCTCTTCGGAGGCTAGGAGGGAGAGAGAGAAGAGGAAAAGGAGAGCTCGCACTCCTTCGCCCAGTCGTTCTCGCCGGAGACACAGGCGACATAGGAAGAGACATAATCGCTCTCCCTCTTCCTTGCCTTCTATCTCTTCACCAGATGTCTCACCGCAAGACTATAAGCGCTCTCATCACAAACTTGAGAAGAGCGCTTCCTCCTTAGCCTAACATAAGGCATCAAGAGCGTATGCGCCAACATGAGCATACGCTCCAAAAAGAGCATAGCTCCATCACGCACCAGCGCTCTCCCGCGCGCCAAAGTTCTCCTGCACGTGCGCATATGCGCCCAACATCTTACTCTCCTGCGCTCCATCCTACGACAACTTTCTACTGATAGCAGGACTTCTAACAAGTCAGCCATGCTGCCTTCTCCCGCGCGCCAACCCTTACCAACGCGTCAGTGCTTACCAGCGCGCCAGCCTTCTCCGACAGCGAGGCAGAACGATGACGAGAGGGAGCGTTCTTCTTAGGTTTGTGCCAAGAGCGCATATAGTCTTAAGGCGAGACGTCTCGGGGAGAGACAGAAGGCGAGGAAGAGAGAGATTGATGATGTCTCTTCCTATATCGCCTGTCTCTTCGGCGAGAACATCTAGGTGAAGGCGTAAACGGGCGCGCGGGAGAGTGTTCTCACACGTCAGTGCCAGCCGTATGGCACGCGCGTGCGCACGGGGACGATTCATGTGGGGTGCACGGGAGAATGTTGGCGCGCATCCCTAGGAGAGGATTACGAGCGTGCGCATGGCGTGCGCGCGCCGGAGATTGATTGATTGGTTTAAAACTTTAAATCAATCAATCAATCTCCGACGCGCGTGGCGCGCGCGCGCCGGAGATTGTTTGATTGGTTTAAAACTTTAAATCAATCAATCAATCTCCGACGCGCGCACGCTCGTGAATCCTCTCCTAGGGATGCGCGCCAACATTCTCCCGTGCACACCACATGAATCCACCGTGCGCCCGCACGTGCCATACGGCTGGCACTGACGTGTGAGAACACTCTCCCGCGCGCCCGTTTACGTCTTCACCTAGATTTTCTCGCCGAAGAGACAGGCGATATAGGAAGAGACATCATCAATCTCTCTCTTCCTCGCCTTCTGTCTCCCCCCGAGACGTCTTGCCTTGAGACTATATGCGCTCTTGCCACAAACCTAAGAAGAATGCTCCCTCTCGTCATCGTTCTGCTTCCCTGTCGTCTTTCTCTTGCGAGGGATCATCTAAGAAGCAAGGAGCGCGGCCAGGGGCAAAGCACGTCCTGACCTCGAACCCTCTTCTTCGCATAATAGTTTGAGGGTCTCCGTTCGCTCTAGAAAAGTCAGATAGAGCGCTTCTCCTAGCTTTCACTCCTTATCTTCAGAGAAGTTTGCTCTCGCCTTCGACTTCTCTATCTCCGACCCTTTGTGGTTTCTTGACAAGGAAACTTCCGTTTCCCAGTGCGCTATCCCTTTGTTTTCTCGCAACTCAAGTTGCTGAAACCTCGGGCTCTCGTGCATTTAGTCTCGCTGACACTTCGGTGTCTCGTGACAAGGGAAACTTCCGTTTCCCGTTGCTCTGGCCCGTCGGGTTCTTGCAACACAACCTCTTGGGGCACACACGATCACGCTGAACCTTCTGGTTCTTGTGAAACAAGTCACGAAAAGTTTTACTCTTATGACAGAGAGTCTCAGACTCTTGTCGCGCGGAGTGTTCGCGTACACTCAACCAAAACTGCGCCCATGACCATCAAAAGTTTTACTCTTATGGCAGAGTCTTCAGACTTGTCATGCAAGGTGTTCGCACGCAATTAGCGCTACACATGCAAATCTCCAGTTATACACTCGCGGGGTCAATCCCTCGCTCTCGTGTTTCAGACAGGACAACCTCCCCAGTTCCTTTGCTCCCTAATGAATTAAGGATTACGAGTCTCTCGGAAACCTTGGAAAAAGATGCAGGGGTTCGGCCCCTTCTCTTCGGTTGAGAGCAGGTGTGAAAGGGCAAACGTTAGAGAGGCTAAAAGAAAACACCCAGATAGCAGCGAGGTAGAACACAATGACGAGGGCTTCGGCCGCTCTGTTCGTTATCCTGCGCTTCATGTGGCAGCTCATGAGCTGCCCATGTTAGGAGGTAGCACTCGTTGTCAACCTGCAACTTGATCAACTTGTTGGGAAACATAGATTGCTGCCAGGAGGTTTGCCTCCAGTGGTTAGAGAACCTCCCCTTACGAGGGAGTGATAACCTTCCTCGGAATTGGGCTGCATGAGAGAACCACCCCCCTTCCGAGGGAAAGCTTCCCCACTTCAGCCATTCAGCAACCTTCCCTCCTTCGTGAAGAGTTGCGAACAGCTTGATGAGTTTTACCTCTGCTATCTCGTCCCCGAAGACTGTGCTTTCTCCCCTTGAGCTAGGGAAAAAGCAAGTCTAAGGCTTGTTCCTCCTTCGGGGAGAACTTCTCCCTCGTTCGCAAGAGAGATTATTACGCCTACACTTTTTTTTTTCCCATAAAACTGGGAGAAAACTTGCCTTAGGCGATGTCCTCCTTCGTGAGAACTTCTCACTTGTTCGCGAGAGAGAGATTATTACACCTATGCTTTTTTCCCATAGAACTGGGAGAAAGCTTGTCTTAGGCGAAGTCCTCCTTTGGGAGAACTTCTCTCACGATCGCGAAAGAGATTATTACACCTATGCTTTTTTCCCATAGAACTGGGAGAAAGCTTGTCTTAGGAGATGTCCTCCTTCGGAAGGACTTCTCTCTCGTTCACGAGAGGGAGATTATTATGCCTACGTTTTTCCCATAGAACTGGGAGAAAACTTGTCTTAAGCGATGTCCTCCTTCGGGAGAACTTCTCTTGGCTCAGGCGATGTCCTCCTTCGGGAGGACTTCTCTCTCGTTCACGAGAAGGAGATTATTACGCCCACGTTTTTTTCCATAAAACTGGGAGAAAACTTGCCTTAGGCGATGTCCTCCTTCAGGAGAACTTCTCACTTGTTCACGAGAGAGAGATTATTACACCTATGTTCTTTTCCCATAGAACTGGGAGAATGTATGTCTTAGGCGAAGTCCTCCTTTGGGAGAATTTCTCTCTCGATCGCAAAAGAGATTATTACACCTGTGCTTTTTTCCCATAGAACTGGGAGAAAGCTTGTCTTAGGCGATGTCCTCCTTCGGGAGGACTTCTCTCTCGTTCACGAGAGGGAGATTATTATGCCTACGTTTTTCCCATAGAACTGGGAGAAAACTTGTCTTAAGCGATGTCCTCTTTCGGGAGAACTTCTCTCTCGTTCGCGAGAGAGAGATTATTACGCCTATGCTTTTTTCCCATAGAACTGGGAGAAAGCTTGTCTTAGGCGATGTCTTCCTTTGGGAGGACTTCTCCCTCGTTCGCGAGAGAGAGAAATTACACCTACGCTTTTTCCCATAGAGCGGGGAGAAATCTTGCCTTAGGCAATATCCTCCTTTGGGAGGGCTTCTCCCTTGTTTACGAGAGAGAGAGAGGTTATTATGCCTACGCTTTTCCCCATAGAGCAAGCTTGTTTTAGGCGATCTCCTTCGGGAGGACCTTCCTCCCATTCACGAGAAAACTTGTAGGAGTTTGCTGATCCACGCTCCTCCCCCTTACGCTTTTGGTTCTCCTCCAGGGGTGGAGCAAGAGCCTTGTCTTAAGCAACGGTCTCCTTCGGAAGAACAAATCTACCCTGCAGAGGAGTTATCTTCATCCCTGACGTTCTCCCCCTCGTGCTGTAAGGAGACGTCTTTTTGAACCTACTAGTTCTCACGTTGACCCCTCGGGGTCTCGTGACGATCACCCTTTCGGCGGGCGTGATCGGGAGCCTTTGAACTCTCATCATGTTGATCCTACGGGTTCTCATGACCTTAGGAGTCCTTCGGGCCTCTGTCGTGCTGGACTTTCGAGTTCACACGACTTGGAACCTTCGAGTTTGTTACGCTGAGTCGTGGGGCTCTCGTAACAATTAGCACAGAGTGTCCGCGCACGCATGCAATTAGCGCTATGCGCGCGACCATCGTCATCAAGTATTTTACTCTTATGTCAGAGAGTCGGAAGACTCTCGTCAACGGTCTTCGCCATTACCTCCAGACACTCCGACTTCTACCGTTCTTCCTCTTTTGATAAGAAAGATACGAGGGGTAAGACATAAGGTTTGTTTGCTACTCACATCTCCACTTTACCTGTAATAACACGCGAGGAATTAGCGCAGCCTGAGGATTCCTCGGGAGAGCTGCTGTCGAGGGACTTAGAATCCTCCTATTTAAGGACTCTAAGAACTATGTGTAATATCTCATGCCTCGGCGATTTGCATCTGTCTCCTTGACCTCTTGATGCTCCAGCCTTAGACAGGCTATGTCATCTACCCCAAACCCTAAGACCAGAATTGATCTTCTGGCTGTGGCCTGATCAGTAATGTTTCTGACTGGTGTTTGACAGTCTGGGGTTTGAGTCCCGCTCAGACTTGTTAGTGCCATTAGTGCCTGCAACCTTACCATCCTTGTGAGCTAAGATTGGGGGGATTGGGGGGAGCCTATAGATCTGTCTGCTGAGTCATCAGCAGCCACTGCCTGGCCTTCCCTGGTCCTAGCTGGAATGGAGAGGAGGCTTGGTCGTTGACCATATAATAAATGGTCAGTCTCTAGGGTATTGTCCTAACTGCTAGTGCAATGTCACTGTCCCTTGCCTCTGCCATTCTTGAGCGACCTTTAAACCTGGTCTGTCCGCCAAGATCAGAGACATCAACCCTTCTCCTCTGATTTTGGATCCCCTCACGGCGAGGCTCTCACCGGACTAATCCTCGAAGAGAGACACTACTCTTCCAGGGTCTTCTCAGTCACAGAAGCCTCGGCAATGGAAGCGACTTCAATGTCCCTTCTGGCTTGACACGTGGTCTGATACATTCGGCTACCTCGCGAGCCACAAGGACTTGTTAAACCAAGACTCCAGGCTGTCCCTACAGGAAGTCCTAACAGCTGGGCCTAAGACAATGGACTTCTTAACCGCTACAACCGACCATGTGGAGCAATTGGGTTCTCAAAAGGAAGGAATCAGTAGTTCCCAGACTTCCTTTTGTACCTCAGTGAGGAAAAGCTCCTCTCAGTTTTGACGATTAAGGGCTATCGCTCAGCCTTGAGCCTCATCTGTAGACTGAAAAGGGGTTGACTTCTCCGCCTCAGAAGACATCACCATGGTTGATTCGGGGTTTTGAGTGATCTTGCCCCCCAGTTGAGATTAAACCATCACCGTGAGACGTGTCTTATGTTCTCTGAAGGGTCTGCCCTATGAGCCCTTAAGGGCCTCAGTCTACTTTCTGAACCTTAAGACCGTCTTCCTCGTACCTCTGTCCTCGGCTAAAAGGGTCAGTGAGCTACATGGTCTGTCTCACGTCGTCACCCATTCTAAGGGATGGGGGGGAAGTGTCTCGCAACTTCGTACCGGACTTGGTGGTTAGACTCATATCCTTCATCTACCAATGAGAGATTTTGAGAATTTCAGTTTTCCACCCTCAATAAGGTAACACAGGATACAGACCAGTCGTTACTATGCCCAGTCAGGGCGCTAAAGAAATATCTGAAGCGCACCAGACCTTTCAGACCATGTCTCTGTCATCTCTTCCTTAGTACCAACAAGGTAAAGAAGAGAACCTCTCGCAACACCATTCCTTGCTGGCTCAAGAAAGTTATTGCGAGGTCTTTTCACAGGACCCAGAGGCAGCACAACCCAGAGCCCATCAAGTTAGGGGAGTGGCTGCCTCACTGGCGTTTAAGAGAAATTTCTGTCTCCCAAGTCTTAAGTGCTGGGGTCTGGAAACTCCAATCTACATTCACCGCTCACTATTTGAGCGACGTGACACATAGGTCTCTAGACACACTTTCTATAGGGCCTATTGTGACAGGTCAATGGTTGCTGTAGCTACATTACGCCCTTTCAGGGGACAGTAACCATTGGCTAAGGATACTGGGTTACACTAGGTTTTAAGAAGGACATCCATCTATCTTCTTCGTCTCCTTCTCCCTCCCATCTGGGGATCCTAGTCTGTATCCAGTTTCAGCTGGACTTGCCAATGGAAATAAGGTATGATACTCATCTGATTCCTCTCACAGGGTATAAGTTATACTCGTGGTCACGAGGTTTCCCCTTTGCAAGGTCGGGGGAATCCTAAGATTGAAGGGGTCTGAGTCAAATGTTCCTGACCCACTTCATACTGAAACATTTGTTTCTTCAAAGCTACAAACCTTCAGTCGTGCTGAGATTATGGGGATCTACAAAGAAAGAAGATTAACGGAAGATTGTTGCTTCAAAAGAGTCTAGTCTTAGGACTATCTTCCCTAGGAATAGGGAACTCCTTGGCCACCCTGGCCTCAAGACTAAGTCTCCTATAGTAAAGAATGAGGGTTTGTATCAAGTGTAGGAACAAATGACAAACTTATAACAGTTTGTATATTTCCAAACATACAAATCCGAATTCTTTACACAAATCTTCCCTCCATCACCACCCCCTAGGATAGTCCTAGCTAGAATCCGATTGATGGTAAACAGCCGCTACCGACTGGCGGTCCCCCCACCACTAACAGGTGGGTAATTACTTACCTGGTCGTTAACGACCATGTTAAGGTTTTTCTGCCGTATTTTCCAGCTCGCACTAGAATACTGTATCTTCTATAGTAAAGAATTCGGGTTTGTATGTCAGGAAAAATAAAAACTGTTATAAGTTTGTCATTTCTTTTCAAATGTTCGTGATTTCTTCGGATCGCCTTCATGCGGACCTGTCCTGAGCGGGAGGGTGCTGCGTGTGGTACCTTCATGTCATTGCTGGATACTGACCCGCACTCTGTGTGTCCTTCATGTAGAGGACATCATTGCGAGCAGGGTTTGCCCTGCGCAGAGTGTAGAATGTGGCCTGCCTCCCAATGGGAGAAATTTGGGCGGCGCAGAAAGAAGGCTAAGCACAATCTTTCACCCTCAGGGGCGAGGAAAGCTTGTTTTTCTTCCCCTCACACCCCCAAAACTCTTTCAAAAGCTTCTCCTTCACGTTCTTCCAAGGGAAGATCGAGCAGGAGCACAGACTAACCAACTCCAGAGTACTGTGGAGTTAGTTGCTTCCCTCACCTCCAGCTACCAGGTAACCATTTTCCCTTGCAGATGTGTTGCAGGTGTGGCCAACGTTAGGGGTTTCTGCATCCCCTTTGAAGGAGGAACTTCTTTGTCTCCTTCAGCGCGGTGCCAAGAAGGACCCTTCTACAAAGCCTTCAACATCTCATGCTTTGGAGTTATGTGAAGTCCATTTGTTGCCCTCTCTTGGACCTTCCACGCGCGGACGAGGTGATCGCTCGCATTTGCCCCTCCAACGGCTTCCTGCTGACGACAACCCTTCTCTTCATCCTGGGACCTCGTCGTCCTGTAACAGGTGATGATCTTCCAGAGACCAGTGCTCCTCCCACCAGCAGCGCAAAAGGACGAACCTCTCCATTTCCTAGTTCTTCGGGCCACTCTTATCCTGATCGTCGTTCGCGACAATCGGAAGATCATTTGGATCGGAGGTCGTCACAATCCGAACGCTCTTCTTCTGGAAGGCATTCTTGCTCTAGAGCTTCATGCTCATGAAGCAGTCGGTCTCAACGCTTTCCTCGGAGGCGTTCCTCTTCTCGAGGAGAAGTCTCGCGATCACGCTCTGCACGATCACAAGCATCCCAGTCTAGACCCAGGTCGAGACGCTCGCAATTTAGATCACAAGAACGACGCTCGTGCTCGCGAGGATGAAGCTCCTGTTCACGAGGGCTCCGTTCACACTTGCGAGAGCTCCGTTCATGGGAAAGACGTTCACGTTCGTGAGGCCGATGGTCATGTTTGCGAGCTAAGCATTCTTGACGCTCACTCCATTCTCAAACAAGAGCTTGATGCTCCCATTCTCAAACAGTTCGTTCACGATCGCGATCAAGGTCTAGACGTTCCTCGTCTAGAGGTAGAGGTAGGCGTTCGCGCAGTCCATCAGCGCGTAACACCTTAACCCGTCCTTCTCCTAAACAACCTTAGACCGAACCTGATTATGAGATGGAATGTCCCTCAGACAGGCGTCAAGCTAAACCTCCAGTGTCTTTTACTACGTGGGCTGTTTTGGCAAAGTGTTCGCCTATGCAACACTTGGAAACGCATCCCAATGTGATGCGTTCTAGAATGCTCAGGGTTGCCCCTACTCAGAGGCCCTCTCTACCGACTTCATCAGATGGAGTAGGTGCTTCTTTGCTGCAGCAGGAATTTGTTATACCCTCCTCATCCAGTATGGCTCTTAGTGCTCCTATTGTGAGCACTTCTGCTCGTGAATCGCTCCCATTTTCACGGGAAACTTGAGATTTTGCACGCACATCAGCGATTGCCACAAGCAGTTCACGAGCAGAGGTGTCAGAACCGCGACCAAGTGCAGTACCAACAACACTGCCTCGGCCTCCGGCATCTACCACCTCCAGCGGCAGGCCTTTACTCTTTCCAGAGCGTTTTAAGGAGCCTCCTAATTTGTTAGCTAATATCCCTATTAGCCCGGATCATCCTTCTCTTCCGTCGAAGGAACATGTTCCTCTGCCGCAGAGACTCTCCCCTGCATCGACGCAGGCTCCCTCTAGAGCACGTTCTCCTCCTGAACCTTCAAGGGAAGCCCATGGCTTGCCTAAAGGTTCTGAGCTTCCTGCATGGGCGAGCACTTTCCTCTCTACCCTGCAGAAGTCTCTGGGTGTGGCTCCTCCACTGCCACAACCTTTGATTGCTCCTAGGATTCCTTTGGAGTCCTCTTCGAGTTCATCTCTTGGGAGTCTAGACCCTAAAAGGAGACCAACATTGGACAAGGCACGGAGATCACCTTCATCTGGATCTAGTGCCGAGAGACCCTCCTTCTTCTGACTTACATGGCCAGCCTGCCTTTTACTCTGGTTAAGGCAAGGGAAACCATGATTAAGAGGTAGAAGAGAAGGATCAGAGGCATAACACCACGTCACACCAATAGCATCTACCGAAGGATGAGTAAGGACTTTGGCTCGCCCAGGGAGATAGCTGTCCATCCCTTCAACCATCAAGAAGTTGAGGTAGTGCCTCCGGACCAGCATCCAATTTCTTTACCACCTCCGGAGGAAGAGCCTTCAGGTTCCATTGCCAAAGCTTCGGCTGCTGGTGTCTCGAAGCCCTCCTGTGCGAAGGGAGTCGAAAGATACCAAGACGAAATCTGAGAACACTGCGGCAAGGGGAAGCTCGTTTACCTGAGGCTCAGAGAAGGTCCCCTGTGGTGGGTCCCTCTATCGACACAGTTGATGACTTTGACCTACCCCAAGCTCTGAATGTGAGCCTGGAGGTGAACGACCCCTTGGATACAGATGATGAAAATCTTCCAAAGGCTGCTAGTCCAAACTTTCACTCTTGGCAAGAGAGACGTGAGTCAGAGCACACCTTTTGGCAGGTCCTCTCTTGCATGAGGACCATCAATAGGCTGTCAACTCCTGGTACCACCACCCAGAAGGGTAGGAATATGGATTTTGATGAAATATTAGAGACATGGAAGCCTCCCAGAATTAGTGCAGCTTTACCCTGGTCTAAAGGCTTGACGGTCGCCAAAAAGAAGGCTATTACTCAGATAGCTGGAACTTCTAGCTCCTTGAGGGCAGGTTCTTCCTGTCGGTCTCTACCATTTACTTTTGTCCTTCAAAGTAAGCACTATGAGATCAACTCTTCAATAGTCTCTCTAATGAATGGTGTTCCGGTTCAAACCCTCTCCTCTCTGAGGGCCTCCCTCTTGGCAATTGAGCTCCTGAACATAGAGGTGCGAAGTATGCCATGCAGGCAGCTTCGTGGCTTGACGTATGGTTAGGATCCTTCAGCTTCATGGTCCACTCCCATGATCTTTCGAAGGAGTTGACCAGGAAGACTTTGGAGTCTTTCCTTTTGTCGGGTACCCAAACTCTTGAGTTCCTATTGCACCACATCGTCAACTTGTGGGTGAATGCTATAATCAAAAGAAGGGATACCGTCATCAGGAAATTCCACTAGAAAATGCCAAAGGTGAAAGTCTCCCAGTTGACAAATTCCACCCTTGAGGGTTCTTCTCTTCGTTTCAGAGGAGATAGAGAGGGCTGCTGAACGATGGAGGAAATTGTCAAACGATTCTCTCCTCCAGTCTACCGGGCAAAATGAAGAGTCTTCTGTTAGTGTTATGGAAGGAATATCTCTCCTCGATGCCACTATACCAGTAATAGCGGAGTTCCTTGTATACCTGCGGGAGGAAAAGCTTCTTTCAGTCTCAGCGATGAAAGGCTATCATTTGGCCTTGAGCCTCGCATCGAAGCTGAAAGGAGAGGACGTTTCCTCTTCGTTGGAGCTTTCTTTACTCATACGGAGTTATGAGATCACTTGCCCTCAGTCAGAGATTACGCCTCCTCCTTGGAACGTGTTTCGCGTTGTGAGATCCTTAAAAGGACCTCCCTATGAACCATTATGCCATGCAACTGACCAAAACCTCACTTTGAAGATGGCATTCCTGCTTGATTTAGCCTTGGCAAAGAGAGTCGGTGAACGTCATGGCCTCTCGTATGACATCGCCCATTCAAGGGCAAGGGGGGAAGTGACACTCGGCTTCATCCCTGAGTTCATTGCTGTGACTCAAAATCTGGGGGCACTGGATCCTAGATTTGGGCCCTTTCAGAATGCGAGTCTCCGTTCACTAACCAATGACCCAGATCAGTTGTTACTATGCCCAGTGAGGAGTTTGTGATACTGTCTTAAATGCACTGCAGCAACATGACCCGACTAACATCTCTGTTTGTTAGTTCAGGTAGAGTAAAGAGGAGGATCACTAAGAACACTTGTCTCCTCCTGGATTCGCCACGTGATTCAATGAGCCTTGGCTCCTGTTGTCCCTTTGAATGAGAATCTAGTCAACATTATTGATAGGCGTATCCCTTCTCGTGTGCTAAGGTACCGAGTGAAGGACAAACCATGGTTCAATGCTGATTGTAGACGTGCTTATTTGGAGAAGCAGGAGGCCTATCATCTTTGGAAGGGTAACAGATCAGATTTGACATGGAACAACTATACTCAGCTTCGATATTTTACTCAGAGTTTTTATGCCTCAACTGAAAAGGAGTACAATTTAACCTTTAAAGAAACCCTCTTTGGTACAACCCAAGAACATAAATGGTGGTCTACCTTTAAATCTGCACTCTTTGGTGTAGATGCAACAGTTCCTACTTTACTTAAACCAGATGGCTCAGTCACTCACTGTCCAAAGGAAAAGGCAACCCTTTTGGCTGATGTTTTTGACAGTAAACAGAGTAATAAAAAACTTGAACTTCCGCATTCCTGTTTTCCTGAGGCTAAATTCACTAGTTTAGCTTTTCGATCTCGTGAAATTGAAGCTCTGTTGACGGACCTTGATGGTTATGGAGGTGTAGACCCAAATGGTATTTTTCCTTTGTTTATTATAGACAGCAGATTTCTTAGCACCAAAGTTATCTGTTATTTTGCGCAAGTTAACAAGAAGTGGAGCTTTTAGCACTTGTTGGAGAATTGGTAATGTTACTCCTCTATGTAAATGTGTTTGTGGTAGCTCAAGTCCCACTGATTACCGCCCAATTTCCAGAACTCATATTATCTAAAGTTTTTGAACGTCTTCTGGCAAAACGTCTTAATAGGTTTGCTGAAGGTAATCATCTACTCCCTAGTTTGCAATTTGGTTTTTGTAAAGGGCTTGGAGCATGTGATGCCCTTCTTACTATCTCCAATGCTGTACAGAAATCCCTTGATTGTGGTCAAGAAGTTCGTATGATTGGCCTTGATGTTAGTGCAGCCTTTGACCGTGTTAATCATGAGGCCCTTGTTTTCAAACTCAAACAGTTGGGAGTGGGTGGGTCGTTTCTTAGCATTATTATTGATTTTTTAAGTAATAGATCTCAAAGAGTTGTTGTTGATGGGCACCATAGTGAGTAAAGGAATGTGATATCCGGTGTTCCACAGGGTAGTGTTCTAGGCCCATTACTTTTCATAGTATATACACATGACATGTGGTTTGACCTAGAAAACAAGCTTGTTGCATATGCAGATGATGCTACTCTCTTTGCATCAATTCCATCCCCTGAATGTAGATCTGGGGTTGCTGAATCCCTTAATAGAGATCTAGCTAAAATTAGTGCATGGTGCAAATTATGGGGTATGAAGTTGAATCCTAACAAAACTCAAAGTATGATTGTAAGTACATCAAGGAGAGTGGTTCCTCAACATCCGGATCTCAGTATTGATATTTCTTTAAATTTGTATGACTTAAAATTTTAGGTGTGATTCTTGACATCAAATTTACTTTTCAGAAACGCATTAGGTCTGTCTTCTTCAATTGCAAAAAAAATTGGCTTATTGAGAAAGTCTTACAAGATTTTCGGTGATCAATTTATTCTGAAGAAGTGTTTCAATTCTTTCATTCTACCTTGTTTTGAGTATTGTTCTCCGGTCTGGTGTTCAGCTGCTGATTCTCATCTTAATTTGTTGGACAGAAACTTACGGTCTATTAAATTTCTTATTCCTGATCTAGATATTAATCTTTGGCACTGTCGTTCAATTAGTTCATTATGCATGTTGCATAAGGTTTTTCATAAGTCTGACCATCCTTTACATTCAGATCTCCCTGGACAATTCTATCCTGTTCGTGATACTAGTCAGGCAGTTAATTCTAATAGCCAGGCCTTCTCCATCATGAGGCTCAATACTACACAGTATTCTAGAGGTTTTATTCCAGCTGTTACCAAGTTGTGGAATGATCTTCCTAATCGGGTAGTTGAATCAGTAGAACTTCAAAAGTTCAAAATTGGAACAAAAGTTTTTATGTTGACCAGGCTGACACAAGTCTTTTTATTGTTTACACACGACATATCTGTTTTGACGCTGTCACTGTTTTTAGAATGATATATTGTTAATTTATTCTCATTTATTTATTTCCTTATTTTTTTTCCTCACTGGGCTATTTTTCCCTGTTGAGCCCTTGGGCCTGTAGCATCTTGCTTTTCTAGCTGGGGTTGTGGCTTTGCTAGTAATAATATTAATAATAATAATAATCGGGTAGTTGCATCAGTAGAACTCCAAAAGTTCAAAGTTAGAGCAAATGTTTTTATGTTGACAGGAGTCTTTTTATAGTTTATATATGACATATCTGTTTTTGACGTTTGTTAATAGTTTATATAGGACATATCTGTTTTGACGCTGTTACTGTTTTTAGAATGATATATTGTTAATTTATTCTCATCATTTATTTATTTCCTTTTTTCCTTTCCTCACTGGGCTATTTTTCCCTGTTGGAACCCTTGGGCTTATAGCATCTTGCTTTTCCAACTAGGGTTGTAGCTTGGCTAGTAATAATAATAATAATAATATTACGAGAGGCCAAAGGCTCAACGTAACGGCCGGTCCGAAAGCCCGGGGACTCAACAAAACCAGAGTTTTGCAATCCCGAAGGATCAAAGCAACGGGAAACCAAGGAATCCCTGCTACGAGAGCCTAAAGGATCCGCGAAGCAGGAGGCACGAGAGTCTAAAGGATCCGTGAAGCGGGAAGCACGAGACCCTGAAGGCTCAGCATAACCTGGGTTGCAAGGTCCCAAGGGACCAGCGCAACAGGAGACCAAAACCTTGTAACGAGAAACCTGTGTTTCAGCGTGACAGTTGGGACGAGAACCAGCTGGCTCAATATAGACAATGTTGCGAGAGCTTGAAAGCTCAACGCAACTAGAATCCGGAGGTTCCATGACGCAAGAACCCGGAGGTTCAACGTGGCAAGGATCTGAAGGTCCTCCGATGTCACTATAGCCCAAAGGTTCAATGCGACGGGAACCCAAAGGCCCTGGGTTGTTAGAGGTCATATACTCTCGGCAAGGGGAGTCCAAAAGCTCCTGATCACGCAGAGCAACAGCTTGTTGGTCACAAGACCCCAAAGGGTCAAAGTGAACAGAACCGTGAGGTTCCAAAAGACGTCTCCTAACGGCTCTAGGAGGAATACGTCGAACAGGCCTCTCCCGGGGGGGAATCTGCATCAGCTCGAAAGCTGTTTTCCCCAGGGGGGAGACTTATTCACCCACAGGAACCAAGGCTCAACATCGGCTTCTAACGCTGGTCTTGGAGGAGAAGCATTAGTCTCTTTGAGCCGCCGTTATCCTTTGGCAGATCTCGCAAACAAGAGATGTCCTCAAAGTCGGTTGTTGGCGACCAAAAGTCGGACTGACTGCCAGCAGCACCCGCGGCCACTAATGGAGGAACCTCCATGGGGAAAGGAGACGAAAGTCTACTCTCCACTCCCTTCTGAAGTAAGTCAAAGAGAATCTCCTTTGAGGCGAGGCCACCAACGCCCAGTGATGGCCAAAACGAAAGTAAGTCGGACATATCACAGGCGTCCCCTGCGGGAAGGGGCGGGGCCAACTCACTAGGGAAGTCAACACCGTCCCCCGCACTGTAAGATTGACCTGGAGTAACGGGCTGTGCTGCTACTTCAGGAAGGACCAGCAGAGGAGCAGCTCCAGGAAGAGATGGGGGGGGGGTAGAAGTAGAAGACCGGTGTTTCTTAGACTTTGAGGAAGACCCTGAAGGCTAAGAATCACGTTTGGACTTCTTCTTCCGTCACCCAAACCTCTCCCACTGGGAAGCAGACTACTCCCTATACTCTACACAGGTGTCGTCCCGTGAAGACCTATGGCACAGCAGGTGGGGGTCTGTCTCAAAGACGGACATGAAGCTACCGCAAGCATGGCCTTCGGGACCTGGACAAGTACTCGTGGAACATGTCATTCGCCTGCACACACAAACTGAAAAGAAAGAAAAAGCAATTATCAATGTCTGTAAACAGGAGATCGCGGCCATTATGACAGTCTCTACCGAGCCAAGAAAGTAAAGTGGTTACTCAACCTACGTGTTTTAGTGAGAGGGGTAGCCGGGCTACCCCAACCCCACCCCGCTAACTTGTGGGTGTGGAAGTTGTTATCCCTCACTTAAAGTTTTTATCATGGCTAGTTTAGCTTCTGAAAACAGTATACTCAATGTAAATGGTGGAAGGTTTTAATTTGCTCTGGAACAACCTAATTTTTCTGCTTGGTATTGGCTAACTCCAAAGAAAACATTCATTTGGATCTGCATTCTTATATGAACTTACAAGGCTGAAATTTGTGTCTTTTAATTGACTGAACACACTCCACATTGTTTTCATAAGGTTTTAATCTTTTCATAACAGCTCCATACCTGTATGTCCACTATAAAAGTTTTTTTTTTATTATTATTATTGTTATTATTATGTTAGATTGTTTAATATTAGGTTTGTTGATTTTTATGGATCTTGGAGATCTAAATATAAGATCATAAGTTTTAAAATATTTCTCAAAATCTAATTTTCAATATTTAACTTAGCCGGTGATTATATTGCTGCAACTCTGTTGCTCGACAGACAACTCTACGGAAAAACTCGCCAGCGATCGCTACACAGGTTGCGGGTGTGCCCAACAGCGCCATCTGTCGACCAGATACCCAGCTCTCAATGTAAACAAAGACTCAATTTTCTCTCTGTCGAGGTGTCGACAAGACGTACTTTACTCGCTGTTGCTAAACTGGAGTTTTTCACATCTATTTGGTGAAGTACTATATTCTAGTTTTGAGCTTTCGCTATGCAGGTGTTTTATCTTCATCTTAAATCTTGAACTCGTTTTGGATAGATTTAATTATGGTGACAAAGAGAGTATGGACTTTCTTTCACTTTTAAATGGCCGACCCTTCCCTTAGACGGAAGTGTGTTTAGGCTTTTAGTAATTATCTTATCACGTTATAGATATTCCTCTATATATTTTATATCTCTCCGCCTTTATTAGGCCTCTTCGATTAACTTTCCATTTATTATAAACATATAAAAATAAATTTTAATGTTTTGTTTATATGCGACCTTTCCTGAGAGTAGGCGGTCCTAACTTGGAAACCGAAGTTAATCAACGTTGAGCCCTTTATATCGTAATTAGCTTTTAAAGAGCTAAGGATTTAAAACTTTTTAAATGTAATATTTTATGAAAGAATTTCTTTGATAGTCTTCGTACTGTTTTCAAAGATGAACTAACGTTTAGTTTATTTATGCTACGCAGTTGTTGACGTTCAGGACGTTCAACATGCGCTCTATCGTTACGATAGAGAGAGAGTGTATCACGGTTTCACTTTGCAGTAAGAGAGATTCTGACGTTTTGTTCATTCTTTCTTAGCTTAAATGTTTTAAATTCTATTTTAAAGGAACTTTTTATTTGAAAAACCTTTCAGTTTTTTCCTTTAGTCAAATAACATGTTTTTTTGACGAAATATAATTGGGCTCTTCTCTTAGGTGCGAAATCAAGAGAGAAAGAGAGAGAGAGATAGAGACGGAGGGAGAGAGAGGAGAGAAAACGTTCCGTTCAAGCGGGTAACGTTGTTCTCGAGTTACTCTCGTCCCTAGTCGCTGTACGGGGAGGAAGGATAAAACGTTTTTAGTTTTTTATTCTCGTCCCCAGGCTATGTGCGGTGAGAGATTGAAAACGTAGTTTATATGAACTAGTGTTTAGTCTCTTTCCCAGCCACTGATTTTTTTTTTTATCTTAAAATATGTTTTCTGTTTTTTGCTGGTATTAATGAGCTTGCATTATACGACTGATTTCGCAATTACTACCTTTTAATGAAGGGTAGAATTGCGTGTTTCAGGTAGAAATCAGTAAAAGTATTCAATTTCAGTGAAATAAGTGCAAAACAGAAAATCGAAGTGATAAAGTGATATGCGCAAAGTGTTACAGTGTTGCGTCCGAGGGTTCGTCTGTTCGTGCCTGTCGTTCACCTAGTCCGGGACCTCTTGCATGCTCCCAAGCCCAGGGGAGAAGTAATGTCAAACGACTTATGGGTTCGAGAGGCCTTGATCAACGAACAGACGTTTTCCCTCTATGGTATCGGGTGTATCTTACCAAGATCTCCCCTACCATAAGACGAGAGAGACGTTGTTTCTCCTCGTCATCCGAAGGCTTTTCGCATAAGAAACCTGTCACAAGGTTTCGAAGCCCTTAAGCGAAAGTCAGTCCTTTCAGGACAGGTCCAGCATCCTGGTTACAACCATTAGGACAGCTCTGACCCTATGCAGTCATCGGATAACTGCTCGCCGCCTAACAAAAGCGTAACACAGACTCCGAGAGTCTTTTTTTGTTGGCAAAGTGTTGCGGTCACAGACGTTACCCTCGTCTTTTACCACAGCCATTTCCGTTGATCCTTAATGGGTTGTATGGCAAGACATGCAGTATATGCTTGCCTCCCTTACGGAAGACTATTCTGCCGATTAGTCCGTTGAGTCTAGCCGTTTATCTCATCGATATCCTGGCTTTCAGCCAACCTAACGTTCCTTTGTGCTTACTGTTGACGTTGGCGTAGCTTAGTCACGTCAGTCAGGTTGTTTAGAACCACACTCGATGCGGTCTCGTGTGGTTTTTCAGCCGAATTTGGACGTTAGGCCACTTGCTGATGCTCCTGTTGACGTTCAAGACGTTCACTAACAATCGGAGTTGACTTGTTTTGACGCTGTGCGTCAACCTCCGCATTCTAGAGTTGTTTTGACTGCTCAGTCTAGGCAGTCAAAGCAATCTCGAGTGGACGCTGTGCGTCCTCACGCACCTGTTGTGGTTGACAGTTCAGTTGTTGACAGTTCACAGACTGTCAAGCAGTTACATGACGTTGCGTTCTGGTCCGCTACTAATGCACCAGTGAGTGTGGACTCTGCTTGTAAAGCATTGCCACCACGGTAGGTCTCTCCCTTGCTTGAGACTCAGCTTTTATCGGACAAGGTTCCTGTAGATGAGGAAGTTGCTGTTCCCCCTCCTACTGATATTCCCTTGAGGACTCTGTCAGATGGAGAGGAGCCTAAAGCTGCTTAGCCCCCTATGGACTTTAATTAAATCATGATGATTTTTTTAAGGATCTTTGTCCGGATCTTTTTGTAACTGCTGCTCCTCGTTCGCCTAAACGTCAGAGCTTACACTAGGCCTAGCTACTTCGAAGCAGTTGTTTTTAAGCTAGTGCTCTCTCGCTCTCCTAGAGAGCTTTACGTTGGCTAGGCGACTGGTTTTTCACCAGGAGGAGTTTGGGGGATACAGCCTTTGCTTTCCCTTCTTTTAAACTGGTTTATAGAGCGAGAGTCTGATATGACACGAGAGAATTTCTCGGCTTGGGAGTTCATGCCTCTGCCCAGATAGACTTCTCAATTCTCGTAGACTCTCCCTGGCGCCTGACCAGGAGACGCTCCAAGTTATTTATAGGTCAACTTCACAGCTGTTTTCGAGCCTTTGAAGTTTTGCTGTACAATTATGTCATGCATAACAAGGCTTTCAGGGATGGTAAGCGGTACCGCCTCAGTCGCTAACCCCGTCTGTTGCCGCACCTGCTCCCGTAGACCCTAAATGGGCTTTGCTGCAAGACATGCAGTCCAAGCTTGCGTCCTTGATAGAGGACTTTAATGCGGAGAAGGTTGCTACCGAACCTTCTGGCCAACAACCTTCCAACCGGTCGGTTGTGCGCCCTGTTGACGCTGAGGTAACCTACTCGCGTCTGCCAGTTGAGGTGGTTCCTCCACCGATGCGACCCAGTGTGAGTTGCCAGCCGCACGTTGACGTTAAGCGACGCTCGGAGGTGGTTGTTGACGTTCAGGACGTTCAACAACCAGCAGAGGTGACTTGTTTTGACGCAGTGCGTCAACCTCAGCAACCCGGTAGGGTGTTGACTGCACAACCCAGACGGTCTAGACAGTCTCGGGTTGACGCTGTGCTTCCTCGCGCACCCATGGTTGTTGACAGTTCACAGACTGTGCAGCAGTTCCATAATGTTGCGTCCGGCTCCGTCACGCATGCACCAGTGCGACCGGACTCAGCGAGCCAGACGTTGCCCACTCCGTTGCCGTTTCCTCATCAGTTTTCGGATGAGGAACCCTCTGATGAGGACGTTGCTGAACAACAAGACGATCAGCCCCCAGAATAGATCAAGCCCTGCTATCCATCCAGAAGATGCTGAAGAAGGAACACTGCTCAGTCAGGCTGTGGATGAGTCTGGTAGGGACGCTGTCATCCGTGGAACAATTTGTGTCACTAGGAAGACTACACCTCCGTCCTCTTCAATACCATCTAGCTTTTCACTGGAAAAAGGACAAGACGCTAGAAGCGGTCTCGATCCCGATTTCCGAAAAGATAAAGTCTTGTCTGACTAGGTGGAAGGACAATATCAACCTAAGAGAGGGTCTTCCCCTGGCTGTTCAGACTCCCAACCACGTTCTCTTCTCGGACGCATCGGACGTGGGCTGGGGCGCGACACTAGACGGTCGGGAATGCTCAGGACTGTGGAACTCGAGTCAGAGGAGCATGCATATCAACTGCAAGGAGCTGTTGGCAGTACATCTGGCCTTGAAAAGCTTCAAGTCTCTCCTTCGAGGCAAAGTGGTGGAAGTTAACTCGGACATCACCACAGCCTTGGCGTACATCTCCAAACAAGGAGGTACCCACTCACTGACGTTGTACGAGATCGCAAGGGACCTGCTCATCTGGTCAAAAGGTCAAGACATCTCCCTAGTAACGAGGTTCATCCAAGGCGACTTGAACATCATAGCAGATTGTCTCAGTCGGAAAGGGCAAGTAATTCCAACCGAATGGACCCTCCACAAGGATGTGTGCAAGAGACTTTGGGCCACTTGGGGTAAAACCATCCATAGATCTCTTTGCAACCTCGCTGACCAAGAGGCTTCCAATCTATTGCTCTCCAGTCCCGGACCCAGCAGCAATACATATAGATGCTTTCCTCCTAGATTGGTCACATCTGGATCTCTACGCATTCCCACCGTTCAAGATTGTCAACAAGGTACTGCAGAAGTTCGCCTCTCACGAAGGGACAAGGTTGACGTTAGTTGCTTCCCTCTGGCCCGCGAGAGAATGGTTCACCGAGATACTTCGATGGTTAGTAGACGTTCCCAGTAGTCTTCCTCTAAGGGTAGACCTTCTACGTCAGCCACACGTAAAGAAGGTACTCCAAAGCCTCCACGCTCTTCGTCTGACTGCCTTCAGACTATCGAAAGACTCTCGAGAGCTAGAGGCTTTTCGAAGGAAGCAGCCAGTGCGATTGCTAGAGCAAGGAGAGCGTCTTCCATTAGAGTCTACCAATCGAAGTGGGAAGTCTTCCGAGACTGGTGCAAGTCAGTTTCTGTATCCTCGACCAGTACCTCTGTAGCTCAAATAGCTGTTTTTCTCTTATACCTGAGAAAAGGACGATCCCTTTCAGCTCCCACTATCAAGGGCTACAGAAGCATGTTGGCATCGGTCTTCCGGCATAGAGGCTTAGATCTTTCCAAACATAAAGATCTGCAAGACCTCCTTAAGTCTTTTGAGACCACCAAGGAGCGTCGTTTGGCTACCCCTGGATGGAATTTAGACGTGGTACTAAGATTCTTCATGTCAGACAGGTTGGAGCCGTTACAATCAGCTTCCCTGAAAGATCTCACTCTTAAGACACTTTTCCTGGTATGCTTAGCCTCGGCTAAAAGAGTCAGTGAGATTCATGCCTTCAGCAAGAACATCGGATTTTCGTCAGAAAAAGCCACTTGTTCGCTACAACTTGGTTTTCTAGCCAAAAATGAGCTGCCTTCTCGGCCTTGGCCTAAATCTTTCGATATCCCCAGCTTATCGGAGATCGTAGGCAATGAACTAGAAAGAGTCTTATGCCCTGTTAGAGCTCTTAAGTTCTATTTAAAGCGTACTAAACCTTTACAAGGCCAATCTGAAGCTTTATGGTGTTCAGTTAAGAAACCATCCTTGCCTATGTCAAAGAATGCTTGGTCAGACTTTATCAGATTGTTAATACGAGAAGCTCATTCACATCTGAGTGAGGAAGACCGAACTTTGCTTAAGGTGAAGACGCACGAAGTTAGAGCTGTAACAACTTCCGTGGCCTTTAAGCAAAATATATCTCTGCAAAGTATAATGGACGCAACCTATTGGAGAAGCAAGTCAGTGTTCGCGTCATTTTACTTGAAAGATGTCCAGTCTCTTTACAAGAACTGCTACACACTGGGACCATTCGTAGCAGCGAGTGCAGTAGTGGGTGAGGGCTCAACCACTACAATTCCCTAATTCCTTATCCTTTTAATCTGTCTCTTGAAATGTTGTTTTTTTTATGGGTTGTCCGGAAGGCTAAGAAGCCTTTCGCATCCTGGTTGATTTGGCGGGTGGTCAAAGTCATTTCTTGAGAGCGCCTAGATTAGGGGTTTGATGAGGTCCTGTTGTATGGGTTGCAACCCTTGATACTTCAGATCCTAGGGGTCGATCAGCATCCTAAGAGGATCGCGAGGCTCCGTAAGGAAGACGTACTTAAAAGGCAGAGTAATTGTTCAAGTCGACTTCCTTACCAGGTACCTATTTATTTTGTTTTTGTTATTTTGATAACTTCTAAAATGAAATAAAAAACTCTTAGCTCATAAAAGTGTAAACATATATTACTGGTCTCTACCCACCATCCTGGGTGTGAATCAGCTATATAATCACCGGCTAAGTTAAATATTGAAAAATGTTATTTTGATTATAAAATAAATTTTTGAATATACTTACCCGGTGATTATAAATTAAATGACCCTCCCTTCCTCCCCAATAGAGACGCAGTGGGACGAGGAGAAAATTGAGTCTTTGTTTACATTGAGAGCTGGGTATCTGGTCGACAGATGGCGCTGTTGGGCACACCCGCAACCTGTGTAGCGATCGCTGGCGAGTTTTTCCGTAGAGTTGTCTGTCGAGCAACAGAGTTGCAGCAATATAATCACCGGGTAAGTATATTTAAAAATTTATTTTATAATCAAAATAACATTTTTAATCCTAGCACATACTTCAAGTTCACAATTTAACTTGGAAATTCGTAATGGTCTATAACAATAATCAATTTGCAAAGGTAGTTACAAATTCTTTACCTGATAATGATTTGTACACTGAATATCAAGACATGCTTATGTACATGCTCAATATATTTCTATGAATTTTATCAATCAGAAGGAGACTGGTTCAGTTTATGTTTGTCTTAAAATAAGTTTTTTCTCAGTATTATAAGTATATAGGTAAGCAACAGTCACTTGTATACACTGTATGAGTGCTTATGGTCTTTAGTTCTGTTTAGAATTTTCATAGACTGTGCCTCAGCACTGTACTTGACTCAGAGTATAACCTAGTACTGTACTGTAGATTCATGAATATCAATTTACTGTATCTGGGAAACTCATAATGCACTTTACTTGAATTCATTAAAAATAATATCCTGTATAATTATATCCAAACATCCCATTATCTTTCATGTTGTTTCCTTTTAATTTTTGTATAGCTTATCATGCGATCAGCACACGTGCGTCTTGGTGAATTGTACCGGGTCTTGAACGACGAGGAAAACCACTCACTCCAGGAGCGTCTCGCCAGCTGCTTGACAGAGGAGATGGAGCTAGTGTGTGGCGTCTGCAAGGAGCGCTATGGTGATCAAGGTGGCAACTCCCTCGATGCTTTACCCTGCTCCCACATCTTCCATGCCAAGTAGGTTCCCTTTGCCCCACCACACCTCGGAGACCGTTTCATCAATATTGGAGAATTTTACGTAGCCTTCATCTTTTGCTCTTCCCATGGACCTTTTACTAAGTGTACCACACCTTTTTGCCCAATGAACTAGGACAATTCCCTTTGGATGTTTATGCACTTTGTTAAATTCTTTATTAAGTACAGTATTCAAGCACTTTAACAAGAAAAAGAGAATAATTGAAAATGTGGTTTGAAAATTATTTTTATTTCCACCTTGAAATTGAGGAGTATTGTACCTTTTGTTCTCATTTCAGATGTGTGAGGGACCTCATGGCATCTGGAGATCGCAAAAAGAAAAAACGAATCTGCCCCGACTGTCGTAAATCGCTCAATTCCCGCCTGATGCTCATATGTTATGACGAGTTGAAGGCTGCTTATAATGATGGTCGGACTCCAACTTTCCCAAGATATCAACCATCCCCCTCATCAGATGACCAGCCCCTCTGATATTCAACCATTTATTCTCCTCTAACATTGAAAGATGACATATGCTTTTGGCTCATATGTTGTACATGATGACTTCAGTCATAAAGCTAGTTTTATTTGATTTATTAGAGGGTGAAATGACAACAGCCTTAAAGTGAGTTGGTCACTTTCGGGAAAGTTGGCATCAGTTTAATTAATACAGTATAGCAAAGTGGTAACAATGATGCAATCAAGGTGCAAATCTGATCTCTGTTTTGAGCTTCAGTTATTCCCAGGTGCCCACAAATACTGAAAGTGTTAATGAAGACTAAATGCCCCTTTTTTTCCTTTCGATCCCTCCAAAGCTAGTCATAATTGTTGCTACAAGTACAGTAATAATTATTCTAATGAGGATTCTTATGGTTGTATGGTCTCAAGTGACACTTTCCTAAGTGAAAATCTGATAGGAAGTTGGCTAGTGCCATTGTAACAGCAGTCATTTTGGAACTGAAGGCATTTGGTTGGCATTTAGTAGAATGTAGACATATCGCTCCATGCTACTTACCACAAACAGATGATGGTAAAGGGCAGGAATAAATTAGGATGAGAATCCTAAACAATTCGGCCCTCTTCAATGCAATAGGGGTTGACTAGTACTCGCAAATATGATTTTGTTCTTTTAGATGTTTTTGTAACTATGCCGTATCTTAATGAACAATCAATATGATTGAGAAAACTTTAAAGTACAGAACCTGTATTGATAAGGATTACTGCCACAAGTCACAGCTGTGTGATCAACAGGAATTTGATACTTCCTGACTATCCAGTGTCTTTCACTGTGGTATAACTATCACATACCTCTGGACACGTGAACAAAATTGTACTATTTATTTATCTTCAACTGCCAAGGTCTATAGTGTTACTCATGATAGAAAAAAAAAAGAAATCTATTAAAATTATATTTCCTTAGTGATGATTTGAATCATTAGCTGTGACCATTAATGAAACTAAGTTTAGTACAGTACAGTATTTGGATGTATCAATACATGGATCGAACAGTAGTACTGTACTCTGTAAATAAAAAGTTATTATATTTGAAATGTTGTTAAATACTGTTAAGGCTACAAGCAGTGAAGAAAACAATACTATTGCTGTGAATCTTGCGCTAGACCTTTGATACTTTGGTTACTAAACACTCAGAAAAACTAATGCAGTATATTGTAAAATAATGAATTTAGAAAACAACCTTATTAAATAGATATAATAATCATTGGATGCTTGTGTCAATAGAGCCATGACAATCACAAATTTTTATTATACAACGGAGAAAATTGAAATTCTTTTTCTTTTATTTATAAAAATAATGTTGAAGTTGTAAATTTGAAAATTTTAAAATGTAGAGTATAGGAATGGAGACAGTTGTGATGATCATAACAAAGTACTTAGAAAAATTTTTCAGTATTATCCATGGTAAGTATGGAAAAATCTTAGTGAAAATCATTAATATATCCTGAGCTTCTAAACATTATTTGTGCATGTTTATCTGCTTATCCAAATATATTCTTAGACCCTTTAAGTTGAAGTAAGGGGTATTGTCTAATCAATTTATCAACTTTTTCGTATTCCACTGCAGTCAGTGGGTTTTGCAGACTGATCTTTCAACATATTCCCAAGAGAGAATTTATGTATGATTGTAAATTATTCAACATAATTTTAGGAGTTCAAGGTGTCTTTGTCAATTTGTCTGATATCATAATGATTAAAATTGCAATATCAGCACTTTGTAGGGTGGGATAAAATGCGATGAAGATACAAGACTGATCTTTGCTTTCATGGATTATAACTACAGTACTTATTTTTTTAGTGTTAAATAATAGTGACACAGATGCCCCATTACTGCAATAACCCAAATCATACAAATTTTGCTGTACCAAAAATACTGTACTGTACTTAGATACAAGGAATTAGTTTTTAGCTTTGTCAAATTAACTTTTACCTCTTGGAACATTAGTATCTAGCTTATATTTTTTGCTTTGTATTTTTCAGTGCGGCACATTTAATTTCCATTCCTAAATTTAACTATTGTACTGTAAATTTGTTCCAACATGAATAATAAACCATCGTTCTCTAATTGCACTATGATTTCAGAGAAGTTGGAAATGGAAGTTAAAACTTTTAACAATGAGGTGGTAGTAGCTAGAGAGGGAAGGGTAGGGGGCCACCGAGCCCCACTTTCATTCCGTTTGCTGAACACTACAGACGTACTTCTCTGTCCCATATCTAGCTGTTTTAATATCAAAAATTTTAAGTAATTTTTATTTTTCCTAACATACTTACCGAGAACTACTTTCTTTTGGAGTCACTTGTGATCCCTCTTTCTCGACCAAGGTTTTTCCCGCCGTTACCCCCCTACTCCACTCTACATAGTCCTACCCCCGCCGCCAAGGAATGCGCCCTGAGGGCAGGATTAGGGCAGGTCACTGCTTCTCTGGGTCATTCTCCTCATTAAGTTCTTCGTTTAGCCCAACTTGGCAATGGAAGGATGGCACTCGGGGACGGAAGGGAGGGCCATTACCCGAAAGTAGTTCTCGGTAAGTATGTTAGGAAAAATAAAAATTACTTAAAATTTTTGATTTGTTCCAACACAAAATACTTACCGAGAACTACTTTCTTTTGGAGACTTATACTTTAGGAGGCGGGAGTGCTATTCTGACACTTGACTCGGCACGTAGGGCCTAGAGGGCTATGGAATGCGGGGGCCTATCAGAGTGCGGAGTGAGGGTAACTGCGCAACCTTACGCTATTATCTAAGACTTACCTCTTAAAAAACTTCTTCTGACAATTTTCTCCGGATGTAGTCGCGAAGAATGTGTTCATCGTTGGGGACAGCCTCTGGCCTACCGCTACACAGCTTGGAGGGCGGCAATGACTGTCCCAATGGAGAACCCGTCCAAGGATTTCCTTGAATAATCCTTGAGGTAATGGGCAGTTAAGGTCGACTGGTGCGACCAAGTGCCTGCCTGTAGGATCTGCCCCACTGCCATGTTTCTCTCAAAGGCCAAGGAGGTGCTCAGACCCCTGATGTCATGGGGGCGGGGAGTGCCTGGCACTGCCATTTTATCCTCTTCATAGGTTCTAGCGATTACTTGTCTCAGCCAGAAGGAAATGGTGTTCTTGGAAACTTCCTTCCTATTAACACCTGTGGAAACGAAGAGGTTTTTGATACCTGGTCGGAGATGAGCTGTCCTTTCCAGGTATTTCCTGAGCGTCCGTACTGGGCATAACTTCAAATCCTCCGTAATGCCCGTCTTGGGAATGGCCGGAATTGAGAAACCTTCAAACCTCGGGTCCCAGACTGCCGGGTTTTGAGTCTTGGCCACAAAAGAAGGTACGAACTTGAAGGATACTTCTTTCCACCCCTTTGAGTGAGAGATGTCGAATGACAGACCATGGATCTCTCCCACTCTCTTAACGGACGCCAAGGCCAGCAAGAAGACGGCCTTGAGGGTGAGATCTTTGTCCACGATATTCTTCAAGGGTTCAAAGAGGGAACGACACATCATCTTCCGGACCCTGCCTAAGTTCCACTGGGGCACCTTTCCCGCCTGAGGGGGGGGCAAGACTGCTCGAAGCTTTTGACAAGCATCGCTATGTGTCTCGAGGCCCCCAGGTCGATGCCCTTCAGGAGGAAGACTTGGCCTAAGGCAGCCCGAACCCCTTTTATGGCTGGGATTGACATCCCTGCTTTGTCCCTGAGAAACACCAGAAAATCTGCTAAGTCTGGGACAGAGGCCTTAAGAGGTCTAATGTGCCTCTCAGAGCACCACTTCTTGACGGGGGTCCATTTTGTCTGGTAAACCGCGGCTGACGACTTTCTCAGGAATAGAGATATTCTCTTAGTCGTGGAGGAAGAATATCCTCTCTTCAGGAGCTGCTCTTCAGTCTTCAGTCGTGAAGACGTAGGGAGAGTGGGCTGTCGTGGAGCTTGAGAAAGTGAGGCTGGTGCAGAAGGTCTGACCTGGCGGACAGAGGCCACGGCGGTTGACTCGATAGGTCTTTTAGATCCGCGAACCACTCTCTCTCTCTCCGGCTACCAGGGCGCCACCAAAGTCATCTTTAGGTTTCGGGCCGTCTTTACTCTGTTGAGCACTTGTCTTATCAACGTGAAAAGGGGGAAAAGCGTACACATCCAGATTGTCCCACTTGTGCTGAAAAAAAGTCTTCTAAGGCTGCTTTCGGGTCTGCTACAGGGGAGTAATAGACTGGGAGTTGGGCGTTGAGGTTGTTGCAAAGAGGTCAACCACCGGGGAACCCCAGCGTTGAATGATGAGCTTGGCTATTCTTGGGAGAAGGGACCATTCTGTCCCTACTATCTGGCCCATTCTGCTGAGGCCGTCGGCCAGACCGTTTTTCTTCCCGGGAATGAACCTTGCTAACATCACCACTTGATTTTCTTCCTCTCAATCTAGACTCTCTATGGTGAGATCGCACAACTCCTTCGATTACAAGTACCCTGCTTCCTTATGTATGCCACTACCGTGGCGTTGTCGCACATCCACGCCACGGTGTTCCCCTTTAGCAGACTTGCGAAGTGTAGGCACGCCTTCTGGACTGCTTCCAACTCCAGGACATTGATGTGGAGTTGCCTCTCCCCTTCCAACCAGGTCTCTCGTGCCGTTTCGTCGAGGAGAAGGGCTCCCCATCCCTGGTTGGAGGCGTCTGTGAACAGTAGTAACTCGGGAGGGCCGGTCCCGAAGGTCGTCCCCTTGAGTGAGTTCGACTGGCAATGCCACCATTCTAGGGAGGGTCTCGTGTTCGGAAGGACTGGGATTAGCACCTGCTGTGAATCAGTCTGTCACCAGAGGTTCCTGAGATTCCATTGGATGGATCTGAGCCTTACCCTCCCTTGGGGAACTAGGTTCTCCAATGAGACCAGGTGACCTATCAGCCTCTGCCAGTCTTTCGCCCTCCTGGGGTGTTCTGACAGGAACGGCTGACTAATGTGCCTGAGGCTTCTTATATTATCCTCCGAAGGGAAAATTTTCCCCGAATGATGTCTAATGTCATTCCCAAGTAGTTCATTCCGGTGGATGGGGATAGATTACGATCCCCAGATCCTTGCAAAACTGGAGGAGACTTCCCCCTTGTTCCTCCAAGAGGACCATTGAGGCGGAAAGAAGCCACCAGTCGTCCAGGTATCTGATAAGGCGGATACCTCGTTCGTGAGCCCCCACTACCTTGCCGACATACTCCTGCTCTAGGACTAGATCTCGGGTTAGAGGAAGTGCTAGGGACGTCTTAGGTTGGGAGGGAGTCTGCATGATCCTCAAAAGGCTTGACTTTCAGGAAACTTCATCCGTAGTCGCAGGTTCCGGTATTTGTGGTGCCTTCTGAAAAGGTTAACCACTCTCCTATAGACGGAGTCCTCCGTCAGGGAGCCCTCCTCTCCGTCAGCCGAGGTCTCGGCTTGGGGCCGGGGAGCTGGGTTACCGGGCACGCCGACTGGACGTCTAGCTCCTTGGGGCCAGGGGCGCCGTCCTGCCGAGGTACTGGATTTCATCTGCGGGGACGTCCGCACCAGGGGCCTAGGTTAACGCAGGCAACGCTGGTTCAGCGGGAACTCTCGTCCGCCCAAGGGCTCTGGGTGCCGAGGATGCGGTTCCCGTGGACTGACCCGACAGTGGGAACCGTTCCTTCTGACCCGAAGGCCGCACCAGCTGGGCTGGTTCGGCCAGGCCGCCCGACAAGAAGTGCGTTTCCCCCCGCTGGCGCCCGCTGGGCGGGGTCAACCGGAGGCTTCGGGGACTTACGCTTACCTGTAGAGTCCTTCCTACGGCTTAATCTCGAGGAGCCGGTTCACCGGGCACTCCCCGGGCGCTTCGGTTCTGGAATACCAGGCACTCCCTTGCGGTGGTACCGGTCTTCCCCGGCGGGGAGCTCCGCACCAGGTTCGAGGGTCAGAACCGGCATCGCCGTACCGTCGAGGACTACCGTTCGTGTATTATCTCTGGGGGACGCGGACGCGGATCCCCGTGGGCTGACCCGACGGAGGGAACCGTTCCTTTTAAGTCCGAGGGCCGAACCAGCTGTGCTGATTCGGCCAGGCTGCCCGTAAAGAAGCCTGGTTACACCCGCTGGCGGGGTGAACCGGAAGCTTCGCGGTCTTACGCCTGCCTGAAGAGGCCTTCTCGCATTTCTCCCTGCGAGGGTTATATCTGCGTCTGGAGGATGGCCTTCGTGGTGAGAAAAACCTTGGGTTGCCGGTCCGGGGAACGCTGCAATACAGACCTGGGAGGCTACTTCTCGGCGAGGCCCTCGGCTGCAGAAGAGACTGAAAAATACGCCAAGAGACTGGAGAAAAATTAGGGACATTTTTCCCCCACATGGGGTCATCAGAGGAGACGTGGCCTGCTTGCACCAGGACTCCGTCTCCCCACACACTCTCGAAAGTAGTACTTACCTCGAACTACTTCTTAAGAGTTATCTTCTCCACAATAAACCAACCTCGTCTCCTACTCTGGGTAGGAGAGGGTGGTAGGGAAGCTCTGTCAGGCGGGACGCCCGGCGCTAGTCTTCTTAGGCAAACCCTTCGTCGCATACTTCTTCCTGGTGCTATACCGCATCCACTCAAACTCCTGGGGAAGAGCAATGGGCACTTCCCCGCAACTGACTTACCTCGTCCCCTACCCTGGGTAGGGGAAGATGGCTGTATAAGAATCTCTATTCGACGAGGCATCGGGAATTAGGTGGCGAGGAGAGGCTCGTCTTCCTATGAGCCTCTTGGATGTATTCTCCCTCTTGGTGCCGAAGTGCACTCACTGCACTACGTTCCAGGACTAGTAGTCCTGATACGTGGTTGAAGGGGAACATAAGCTGCCCCTACACGGCTAACACCGAGGATAAGGGGAGGAAGAATGATTTATTGTAAAATTGTTCCCTTCAGCTATTAATTCCTTGCAGGAAATCAAGGAATACTGTTCCATAACGCACACAACGCACGACACAAGCACTTAAGGAAATGAATTACTGTAAACACCGGGTAAGCACACGGTTGAAAAGTGAACGCACAGGAACACTTGGGAAAGCACACTGCGAAAAAACACAAGTCCCCACGTTGGGAACACGTGGAACACTAAACGCGCACAAAGGATCGAGAGAGACGAGAGTGAGGTGTGAACACCTCACGACCAAGGAACTTAATGAGGAGAATGACCCAGAGAAGCAGTGACCTGCCCTAATCCTGCCCTCAGGGCGCATTCCTTGGCGGCGGGGGTAGGCCTATGTAGAGTGGAGTAGGGGGGTAACGGCGGGAAAAACCTTGGTCAAGAAAGAGGGATCACAAGTGACTCCAAAAGAAAGTAGTTCTCGGTAAGTATTTTGTGTTGGAACAACTTTCTTTTAGCTAAATGTGCTCGCAAATCATTGTTTTCAAGGGATATCAAGAAAGAAGAAAAAGCTATGCAGTTGGTTTGTCCTGATAACTTAAATTGATAATTTTCTGTGCAAACATTTAATTGTTTATTCAAGACTTGTCCCTGTTGGGCAGCATGTCTGTTTACTGTTCATTCCCTCGATAGTGGGGCTTATGGCTTAAGAAAGATGGCATTCCTTAGACATTACAAAGCTTCCTCAGAAGAAGGAGGTTTTGTTGGTGCCTAGTGAAGTATAGATGAACTGCCCTTATCTACAACAGCTTCTTGACCCCTGAAGCCAATTACAGGATATCACCTGTCAGTGCTGTCTCTTCGAAGAGTTTTCTGTGGTCTCGCACCACGGGAGCTATGTCATTGGTCTGTGCAACCTCCTTGAAAGTGAACCCAAGTTCTTCCATCTCTTCTGCCTCGCCCTCATTGTCGTTAAAATTCTTCATGCTGCGATGTCTACAGTAGAAATGAGTACAGTAAAGGAAATCATAAAATAAGTAGTGGAAGACTGATCATTAGGAGTCACGTACGAGAGGAACAGTATAGTATGAAGAATCAACCTTTCTGGAGATATTTCTAGGTATTCAAAACAAGTACTCCAAGACTGATCATTAGGAGTCACGTACGAGTGACCCTGAATTTCAGGGAGAGGAACAGTGCAGTATAGTATGAAGAATCAAGCTTTCTGGAGATATTTCTAGGTATTCGGTGCGAGGATTGTTGCATACGCGACTGGTGCTCGGGCTCGTACTGGGAGGAATGTACACCAAAAGTTATAGGTAGTAGGTTGGCCAAGGTAACAGCCACTCGTTAAGATACTACAGCTCGAGGACTACTACTACTACAATCACAAATTTTCAAGAAATTTACATTTCTTCCAACTACCCTATATAAACCTGAGTTTTTTAAAGATGCACTTACCATCCTGGTATTTAAAGGTCAAAGTTCCAAGTTGGAGCTCAGTGGTCTATTGGGTGGATGGACCCTAGCCATCAACCTCTAGCTACTACTACCACCTCGTAAAGTCTTAACAGCTGTTTCCAACTTCACAGAAATAATCCCATTAAAAAACTGAGGTATGTCTACTTAAGAAAAATATAAATAGCAGTACTTTTTCACTTAAACTCCACTTTCCTCACAATTTTCTCTCCTACTGTACAAATCCATTAAAAATATCTTATATCTTGTATTTATATCTACATCTACTTTACAATTTACAATTGCATTAACAACACCATAACCTGTAAACCAAAACAAGTTCTTACTCATATTATCTCACTTGACCATCCATGATTCATTTCATAATCCTCCAACTACTGCTGACTAGATTGAAGGATCCATATACTATACAATATTGGATTACTTTAACATTTACTCCCAAAGATTCGGGAAAATAGTAGTAACCCAGATTTTCAAACCTTAATCATATTCCAACTTCTAACATTGAAGATATGTACAAGTGATAAAACACAGAATAGTAAGTTAAAGGTTTACTTCAGTCACCTCACAGCAAACATAGGAACGGAGTTTGAGCGAAGCGAAAAAACTATTTTTGGGTGAGATCGCCATGTCATCCTGATGGAAGTTCCTATAGTATAGCTTCCTAAGGGATATATGTTACTACAGTGATATTCCCAGAGAATTAAACCTTCAGGTTCCAGAATTCTAACTTCTGGAGCGAATATCCTTAAAATTTCTCTCAAAGATATTGCATAATATCAGACGACATATTCTTGACACACCACATAGCAATCTGTACCCCTAATAGCGTTTACGCTTCGAGGGGGACGTGGCAAATTGAAGGGGGCCGTATCAAGGTTACCCCCACTCTCGTACTACTAATGACCACCACCACAGCGCCATTCCCAAGATGGCTGACAGTCCTTGTAGCATTGAGCGTGGTGCTACAGATACAGTGCCTCAGGGAGGGCCACTGTGAAGATCTTTTCTTTTAGAAAAGAAGGGTGGGTCCATCAAGACGACATGGCGATCTCACCCAAAAATAGATTTTTCCCTTCGCTCAAAATCCGTTTTTTGGGCTCAAGCCATGTCGTCCTGATGGAAGCATACCAAAGCATCAGTGTATCTGTGGATTTTCATCGGTGCCTTAACCTTGGGACAACCTTTCTATGATCAATTGGATCAATCGAGACAAATGACGTTACCGTTATCCATCATTCTCACTAATCATACGGGATGTTAGTGCTTCCTGCCCCCTACAGGGAAGAGTCATTCTAGACAGTAGAAAAAGGGGTCTCAAGGCTAGCATATATTGTATGAACAAACATAAATATACACTGGATGTACAAACCGTCTCGTAGTTTGTGAATATTACCATATACTTATCAGTGTTTCTTATATCCACTGTTTGTGAGCATACAAATATATGAAGAGTACATACTCTGGACTTTTAATCATGCAATTGTCAGGCGAATTAGGACGCAATTACATTCTAATAGATATTTATTTTCAATAAATGACTAAGCAAATTAGCAAGTAAAACGAATGTAGCATGATAACGGAATTATATATGTAACTTGTACAGAAATTATCTTTCTTTCTTGGGAAGAAAGAAATGAGTGCCACTCTCAGATTGAAAATTATTTATAATAAAATTTCTCTTCATAATTCCTGTTTCTTTTCATAATTCCTGTACTAGTTACTTCTATCAGCACTGTGTACTATGTACACACGGCACTAGTGCTATCTGTATAATTCCACACCTGGGATTTTTTAACAGAGCTAGTGTCACCATGGTAACACTTATCCAAAGGTGGTCACACTAAGAGGGATGACCCCTTCTCCCTTTGACAGTCCCAGTCAATTAGCTGTTCATCGTAGAATTAGACGGCAGGTTAAATACTCTACCCGACGTCACCACATACTGCTTCAGTTCATGGACTTGCTTAGCATATTGTTTGTTGAACACTCTGGATGATTCTCATCCAGTATATGAGCGAGGACATTCGAAGTCCCAAGCAATTAACTGTTTATGACAATAATAAGGGGGGCAGGTTTTTTAATACACTACCTGCCGCCACTATATAGTGCTTCAGTTCATGGACCTGTTTTGCAAAGTGTTTGTAAAACACTGGATGATTTCCATCCGCTGTATGAACGAAGACACTCAAAGTTCATATACTGAAAGAAGTTCAGTGATGAAGGAATCTTTCTCGGATCATGACCTGCGGGAGTACTGTCAGGATCCGCTCAACGAATAAAGTAGGTGAGCTTCCCCCTCAGTTGTTTTAGGGATAAGTTTGATCCAGAGGTTTGGATAAGTTTGATCCAGAGGTTTCTCCTTTAAAGAGCTGACCTCCCCTGAAGTCTGAAGTTCTACGAAGATAGACCTTTAGACACTCTACCGGACATAGAGAGACATCTTCCTTCAGAGGGCAGATTCTCCAGGGACCCCACCTTTTAGTGGGCAACTCATTCTTAGCGAGAAAGGATGGATCAGGGAAGAGATTCAGTTCTCCTGTTTCTGCGAACTGGATGTGGCCCTCATCTCTAGATAGGGCTAGCCCCTGAGGCTATAGCGAACAGAAAAATAACCTTTTGGGTTAGATCCTTAAGCGAAGAATCTTCACTGTTCATGGATGAGACATAATGTAGGACTTTGTCCAAAGACCAAGAGATGGACTTTGGTGGTGCTGCAGGCCTAAGCCTTGCACATGCCTTCGAGATCTTATTAAAGATCTCATTCGCCAAGTCCACTTGAAAAGCATATAGAAGAAGTCTAGTCAAGGCCGGCTTGCACATCGTTATTGTGTTAGCCGCCAAACCTTGGTAATGAAGATGGATAAAGAAGGACATACAGAAATTCATTGAAATCTCTTTCGGTCCTTGTGCTTTTACAAAAGCAACCCACTTTTTCCATGATGACTCATATTGTCTTCTAGTTGACTGAGACTTGTATTCTTCTAAGAATCCTATATTGCCTTTTGAGATCCCAAACCTTTTTTTAACCGCTAGGGCAAGAAAATCATGCAATGAAGGGTTTGGGTTCTCTGTGATAAATCTAGGGCAATTAATCTCTGAACCTTCCGAAGCCGTCCTGGGTTCAGAACTAGGGACAGCCTCAGCCTACGTTCCTTCCTCAAGGAAGACAGGTTGCTCTTGGGCTACTTGGGAGCCAACAGGGATATCCTACCTGGAAGGATCTCAGCATGTTGAGGACTCTCAGCAGGTGATTGGATGGGATGAACTGGAAATCCTAAGTCTATCCCTTCCATTACAGAGACATGATGTCTATCATTTTTGTTAGAGGATCCTCGTATGGGGCTACGTATCGAGGTAGTTTCTTGACGACGCTTGTAATGAAAAGGTCGGACTGCAGTTCGGGGACTTGTTCCCATCTGGGAGAGAATAGGTCTGCGTCTGGACCATTCCAACTCTATCGGCTTGAGCCCGTGTAGAGCATCCACTGTCACATTGCGGATCGGTTGTATATGAACTGCTGACAGGTGCCATCTCTTTAGATAAGGGATGGTTATCTACACCTAGACTGTATGAGACGTTCTCTAGCATCGTCAATTGCAGGCGTCTCGTTATCGCTTCGGAGTCCCAGATCAGTCGTAGACAATCTGATCTGCCTGGAGAGAGTTTCCCCACTCATGACTGGACCAACATGGTTCTGGGACTTTCGGGCTTTGACCTTTGTTAGGGAAGCGATTAAGGAAGGACCGCTATCGGTCTTTTTAGGCCTCTTCGAGTGTTTGATGCTTGTTTTCTCCAGACTCTCAACACATCTTGCAGCAGTGCTCTTAGCACTGGGCCTGTCTCTAAATCTCTATTGCGAACTGGAGAGAGATCAGAGCTCCTCCCTGTTTGCATTTTTGGAATCTGACTGATTACCAGTCTCTCTTGACAGACCTTGCCATCTCCTTTTACATTCGCAAAGGAAAGGAGAGTTGGTGTGACCACAGGCTTCAATGGCTTTTTAGCCATTTCAACCTTTGAGCTGGAGAGAATCGAGGCTTCTTGAAGCTTATCTTACATCCGCGATGTTCCGGGGACCGCATCATTTCCTTGGATGTTCATAGACCAGCTACCTTGGGTGCTGCCCACCCCAGCCTCTCGTCTAGGAACATTGTTACCTGAACTTTTCCTAGGCTTAAATATTGCGTGACTGTGTCTGTCAATTTTATGAAGATATCTAGGACTGTGTCTAGTCTGACGAGTATCTTTCCTAGGAGGTACGTTACTTTGTGTAACTTGAATCCTAGATAGGAGGGGAGAGGGTGATTGACTGGAAGTTGCTAATAGATGACTTTCAGGTCTGGTAAGACTACAGGCACCCTTTTTTGCAACAGGGTCCTTATGTTCAGGAGGATAAACATTCTGAACTCGTTGTTTTGTTTGGACTTGTTGAGTGGCGACAAGTCCCGAATGACTCGGAATTTTCTTCAGTCCTTCTCGTAGACACACAATGGCCTTCCCTGAAATTCGGTGGACTATAGTTTCCTTACCACCTGTATGCTCTAGAGCTCTCAAGTAAACTCCTCCAGGGGGCCAGGGGGGTTTTGGATTATAGGAGGAGTTGAGGAAATGGTGGTAGAGACATCCCCACCTCTCATCTTAGTCCCATCTTGATTAGGCCATGGACCCAAGGATCGAAGGTCCAGCGATCCTAAAAGAACCTCCCTCCTACTAGAAGCATATCTATGCTTCGACTGATCCGTAGGAATATACTTTTGACCACCTGCCTGTGGCAGCGCGGTCACTATAACTGTGGGCTGTTGTTGGACGGCTAGAAATGGATTTCCAGACCTTTCCATCTTCCTCTTAGGTTGGGGACCCACAAGCTTGGAAGATTCTCTTTTTGAAAGGATGCCACACTTTTGGAGAAGTCCTACTTCCTCCGTGTTGGCGTTCTTAATCACTTTCCTGACTACCTCATCTGGAAAGAGGTCTTTACCACAGATGATGTTAGATATTTGCTTCCTTGTTTCGTGTTTCGCTGTCGCGTTAGCGAACACAAACTCCCTACATGTTCTTCTAGCCTTTATAAAGGTGTAAAGGTCTTTTACCAATGTAGCCATATGTATTTTAGCTAAGACCTTGAGCATGTCTGGGGTATCTTGATGAGCTGAACAGAACTCTATGTAGTTTTGTAGAGATAGGGAGGCTGCAAGTCTCTCCTTTGTTTCTTGTTCATCCTGTAAGAGAAACTCAGATACTTAGGGAGATTTTCCTTAAGTTGTCGACTGGCGACATCCGCCTCGAGTCCTCCTACTGAAAAGGTTAAATGGGCTTCCTTCCAGTTCTTCTCCTGTCTGGGAAAGGCTAGTGACAGAGGCTCGCACTCCTCGAGTGTAGGGCATGGTTTACCTGCCTCTACTGCCTCGGTGACATACTTAAATGCCTTCTCCGTAAAGGGGAATGAATTTGAAGCAGGAGCAAGAAAGGAAGAGTGCCTGTTACCTGGTGTGAATACCTTCGACACCGAGTAACCCGCCTTTTCTATGCTACTTGATAGGATCGTCTGTGCTTTATCATGGTCGAGAATCATAACCTCCTTTGATTCAGTTCCTTTTCCTGACCTTGGTTCATCGCTCAGTCTAAGGAAACAGTTCGGGAAAGCGTCAAAGCTTGGTCAAAACTGGATTTTGTCCAAAGGAACAGCACCCATCTTCTCTGAGATGTAGTTTGCCGTTTAAAATCGGCATCAGCTCCGCAAACCTCCAGGGATTGGTTTTGGAGCATGTCGGAAGGTCTTGATCTATGGGTCGTTTGTATGACCCGAGGAGTGACAAGTGGAGCTTTACAAGGCTCTACATTGCATTTCCCTTCCTGCTTTGAGCTCTGTTTGCACAAGTTTTCTACTAGATTCCTCACTTAGGCCCATAACTGGTCCATTCCATCTAATAAAGGGATAGAAGGCGGAGATATCGATGTCACTGGCTCTTGAGCTGGTATGGACGGAGACAATTCCAACCCGACATTCTCTTCTACCCGTGGGCGCTTTCTGCCCTCCTTCCCAAAGGCTATCTGGTCGTCGGGAGATGTACCTCGTGCCTGGGGTACCACTATTTCCTTACTTGCTGTTGGAAATAGTAACCTACGCATCTTGTCATTAGGCAGGTAAGGTGCCGGAGAGATTTTCTGAAAGCCTCTCACCCAGTTGCATAGCTTGAAACGAGCTGCATCCCTAGTCTCTACCGACTTGGGACTCTTGAAACCCTCGGACAATAAGGCCCGACATACTTTGCAGGCCTGCAGGTTCCAATACTGCAGGGGTTCGGAAATAATATTGCAGGGGGCATGAAACCTGCATGCATTATGTCTGTAAAAACACTTGCTCTTAGTTTTGCAGAAGACTGCAACACAAGACCTCTGGTGTTACTCCTGTAAAGAAAGGAAAACAGAATGAGTATACAGTTGATTATTTCACTGATAACCAATATATCCAAAGTCATATCTTAACAGAATAGCTTAAGATAGGATAGCAAGCTATAAAGGGATAGTAGGAGATAGCAAGCTATAAAGGGATAGTAGGAGACACATACTTGTGTATCCCCTGCGAGCAAATGCTGATACCTGCCCTCAGTATTAAATGTGAGGAATTCCCTTATCAAAGGGACTCCAAATAAAGAAAGGGGGTTTTCTAACCCCTAGGGACAGAGAAGTGTATGCTTCACTGTCCCTTTAATTCTAAATACTGTGGGGTAAGGAGGACTGATTTCTCAATCAGCTTAATGAAGAAAAACTATTCCTTCAATATAAGAGCGGCACCAGCAGAAGCTCGTACGAGGGTACCCAAATTATGATAGAAATAACTACTGTATAATCATACTGTAGTTTTCTATTTGCAGTATGCACTATATTGCAAATTACTGACTACTGTATAATCATATATAGTGTGATCCAGCCAATGTGCTGCCTTTATGGCAAGCATCTGACTGCACGGTCCAGCTGGCATGATGCCAACTGAACTGGGAAAAATAAAGACATATATTGGTGTAGATGCAACAGTTCCTCCTTTACTTAAACCAGATGGCTCAGTCACTCACTGTCCAAAGGAAAAGGCAACCCTTTTGGCTGATGTTTTTGACAGTAAACAGAGTAATGAAAAACTTGAACTTCCTCATTCCTGTTTTCCTGAGGCTAAACTAACTAGTTTAGCTTTTCGATCTTGTGAGATTAAAGCTCTGTTGATGGACCTTGATGCTTATGGAGGTGTAGACCCAAATGGTATTTTTCCTTTGTTTTTTATAAAGACAGCAGATTTCTTAGCTCCAAAGTTATCTGTTATTTTGCGCAAGTTAGCAAGAAGAGGAGCTTTTAGCACTAGTTGGAGAATTGGTAATGTTACTCCTCTATGTAAATGTGTTTGTGGTAGCTCAAGTCCCACTGATTACCGCCCAATTTCCATAACTCCCATATTATCTAAAGTTTTTGAACGTCTTCTGGCAAAACGTCTTAATAGGTTTGCTGAAGGTAATCATCTACTCCCTAGTTTGCAATTTGGTTTTCGTAAAGGCCTTGGAGCATGTGATGCCCTTCTTACAATCTCCAATGCTGTACAGAAATCCCTTGATTGTGGTCGGGAAGTTCGTATGATTGGCCTTGATTTTAGTGCTGCCTTTGACCGTGTTAATCATGAGGCCCTTGTTTTTAAACTGAAACAGTTGGGAGTGGGTGGGTTGTTTCTTAGCATTATTATTGATTTTTTAAGTAATAGATCTCAAAGAGTTGTTGTTGATGGGCACCATAGTGATTATAGGAATGTGATATCCGGTGTTCCACAGGGTAGTGTTCTTGGCCCATTACTTTTCATACTATATACACATGACATGTGGTTTGGCCTAGAAAACAAGCTTGTTGCATATGCAGATGATGCTACTCTCTTTGCATCAATTCCATCCCCTGAATGTAGATCTAGGGTTGGTGAATCCCTTAATAGAGATTTAGCTAGAATTAGTGCATGGTGCAAATTATGGGGTATGAAGTTGAATCCTAACAAAACTCAAAGTATGATTGTAAGTAGGTCAAGGACGGTGGCTCCTCAACATCCGGATCTCAGTATTGATAATGTTTCTTTAAATATGTATGACTCTTTCAAAATTTTAGGTGTGATTCTCGACAGTAAATTTACTTTTGAGAAACATATAAGGTCTCTGTCTTCTTCAATTGCACAAAAAATAGGCTTATTGAGAAAGTCTTTCAAGATTTTTGGTGATCAATCTATTCTGAAGAAGTGTTTTAATTCTTTCATTCTACCTTGTTTTGAGTATTGTTCTCCTGTTTGGTCTTCAGCTGCTGATTCTCATCTTAATTTGTTGGACAGAAACTTACGGTCTATTAAATTTCTTATTCCTGATCTAGATATTAATCTCTGGCACCGTCGTTCAATTAGTTCATTATGCATGTTGCATAAGATTTTTCATAACTCTGACGATCCTTTACATTCAGATCTCCCTGGACAATTCTATCCTGTTCGTAATACTAGGCAGGCAGTTAATTCTAATAGCCAGGCCTTCTCCATCCCGAGACTCAATACTACGCAGTACTCTAGAAGTTTTATTCCAGCTGTTACCAAGTTGTGGAATGATCTTCCTAATCGGGTGGTTGAATCAGTAGAACTTCAAAAGTTCAAAGTTGGAGCAAATGCTTTTTTGTTGACCAGGCAGACATGAGTCTTTTTATAGTTTATTTATGACATATTTGTTTTTGATGCTGTTAATAGTTTATATATGACATGTCTGTTTTGACGTTGTTGCTGTTTTTAGAATGATTTATTGTTAATTTGTTCTCTTCATTTATTTATTTCCTTTCCTCACTGGGCTATTTTTCCCTGTTGGAGCCCCTGGGCTTATAGCATCTTGCTTTTCCAACTAGGGTTGTAGCTTGGATAGTAATAATAATAATAATAATAATTTGTGTATCCCCCCCACCCTATTTGCTGTGACCTCCCCTACAAGATGATTTAGAGTTTCCTGACCTTGGAGACTCGAGGATAAGGCCTCTGCCCTTTAAGGGTTAGGAGCATAAATTCCAGTCCTTAAAAAATTTTAATATTGCAGGGTAATCTGAAGACTGATTTCTAATCAGAATATTGAAGAAATTAAATTCTTTCAATACGAGATTGGGTTCCACAAATATCTGGGTAGGATACTCAAAATATATTGGAAAACACTACTAGTATAATAAATACAGTAGCTTTCTATTTGCAGAATATCCTATACTGCAAATATACTAATTATCT
Source organism: Palaemon carinicauda (assembly GCF_036898095.1). Classification (NCBI taxonomy): domain Eukaryota; kingdom Metazoa; phylum Arthropoda; class Malacostraca; order Decapoda; family Palaemonidae; genus Palaemon; species Palaemon carinicauda. Next base: position 137,546,436 of record NC_090735.1, on the reverse strand, counting down.
GTATAATCATATACTGTAGTCCCACCGGCATGTTGTCGGCATAGTTAGCTATTGCCAGCATATCCAGCCTGCTAGCTAAAAGAGAGAGATAGCATGGAGAAAAGGCTACCTAATACTGTGTATATATACAGTAAGTATGAATGTATAAGTCTAATTTTACTACCTTTCTCCAGAAAGAAGGTTCAAATGGAAGGGGAGAAAGTAACATTCAAGCTTCCATCCAGCTACAGTACTGTCGCCGGCAAGGTCCTGTCTATACCTTGCCGGCCGGCAGTATCAGTACAGTCGGCGTGCTTCCGGTTGAGTCGGCACCAATCTGTGCGGGCCTGGTAGGGAATACCCCGGCAGCAGCCACTGTTGCTAGCAGTCCAAGGGAGAACTGAAGAACCTTTGGTAACAGAATGGACTTCCCACTCCCAGCCCCCATGGCCACCAGCTGCCATGACTGCCGGCCAGCAGTTGCCATGACTGCCGGCCAGCAGCTGTCATGGCTGCCGGCCGGCAGTTGTCAAGGCTGCCTGTCACTGAAAATAGCTACTGGCTGTCGGACAACGGCTGAAGAGAGGGCGTCTGGTCGATCCCGGCAACCCCCCGGCAACCCACTGGCAACAGTACGGTTGCAAGGATTCACCAACAGAAAAGGAATAGAAGGGGAGAGAAAAGAGGGTCCTGTAAAAGGTGCAGCAGGAGCCGGGCCTAAGCCTGTCCTGCGTCACCTAACAAAACTCTGTTCCTGTGTTAGAACTATCCCATGTGGCTAAAGAATTCTATTCCTTAGCCTAGGGTTAGAATAATACGATAAAGAGGTTGATACCACCCTCGCCACCATCTCTAAACAGTAAGGAAACGGGGTTCTAATGCCAGTGTCCCCTAAGCAGTAGAAGAATTCTATTCTTCAGCTTAGGGTCAACTAACACAGGACTAGTCTGCTAGGCCACAGGGAGAAGGTATCATATCATACAGACCCTTCAGGAGTGGACTAGGGAGGTCTAGCTTCCTATGTCGGCAGCCTAACCTGGCAAAAGAATTCTATTCATCTTGCTAGTCAGATACTGACCACAGACTAAATACTCTGAGATTCTGTCCTAAACACAAAAACCTGCATCTGCAGTTACAGGGGAAGGGCACAAAAACCGTAGGATAGTCATGCCTGAATTAAAAATTTGAGGCCGACCCACTAAGGTTGTAGCCTAAAGCTACACTCACAGGGAAGAGGGATTACTCCTAATTCTCCTTCTTGGAGACATGTAATGTTTCATCCAATTCTAAGAGATAACTATCTCTGCATGAATTGAAATCACAATACATGAGGGTAATCGGGGAAATGTCTGAACGTATAATAGAACGCCTAGGTTAGGTTACATAGGCGAGACGAGATCTCGGTTACCTCACTCACTGAAACTAATTATACAATTGACATGGAAAGGAAAATTATGCACATTATAAATATCTTTACAAGTATAATTTGCCTAAATAGCTTACGTAATTAATTAATTAATTAATGCTATTTAAAAACCGGGAAGTCGTTCTACTAACTAAATAACTCGTGCCTAACGAACGACAGCGCTCATAGTGCCTCCGGTATAGGCTAGCTCTAAACATAATAAATTACAGTGGTACCTCTACATACGAATTTAATCCGTTCCACAACCGACTTCGGATGTAGAAACGAATTTTCCCATAAGAATACATTGAAATAGGATTAATCCGTGGTTGAGCCCAAAAACCTATGATAACTCCTTAATAAATTACTACACATAATTACACATGACAATATGCACTCTAAATTAGATAATAGACATGTAAAAAAGAATAATTATCAAGAAATAATAAATAAGAAATGGGTTTTTAGCGTCACTTTACCTTAGAAAGTCCAGCGCAGGTGTCGGTCTTGCTACGCAGAGAGTAGACGGACGGGCGGCGAGGAGGTAGAGAGGATGACTACAATAAACGTACACTACCGTAACTTATTCTAACTTACACTAAGTGAACTTTAACCTAACTTAAATGATTTTTTTTCATTTTTATATTTTATATTTTTTTTTTACATTTTCTTTTTTTCTTTTTGATGATTAATTTTAATCACTTCCACTCTCTCCACTTATAATTTATTGAATTTTTTTCTCTTCACTCTTTGCCGTTTTCCTTGAACCACTTCCTTCCTCTTCATCATGAGTTCGCTTCGTTGTTTTTTTAAAGAAGCTATCGATAGAAAGTTGCTTTTTATGGCTTTTCAGAATTTTTCGAAAATGATTTAGGCAAACATCATCGAACTGCGCAACTACACAACAAACCTGCAATTTTTTTGGATGGTACTTGTCGATGAAGTCGACCACGTCTTGATATTTTCCTAACATCTCTTGTATTTGCGCCGACTCTTGTATTTGCGCCGAACCTAACATGTTCTACCTCCTCAATCCCTTCCTCGTCATCACTCATGTGCTCAGACATAGCATGGAGTTCCTTGAGCTACTCTGTAGTAAGTTCGTCGTGATGTTCGGCGACGAGTTCCGTGATGTCATCTGCGTCGACCTCCAGACCCATGGACTTGCCAAGGGAGACGATTTCCTCTACGTCTTCCGCTGCACCCACCACGGGATCAGGTTCGTGGTCAAAACCCTCGAAATATCAGGGAGAAACTACATCAGGCCACAGCTTCTTCTGGGCAGAATTCAGTGTCCGTCGAGTTACTCCCACCCAAGCCTGATCTATGATCTTCAAGCAGTGCACGATGTTAAAGTGGCTTTTCCAAAATTCACACAAAGTTAAGTTTGTGCTTTGCGTGACATTAAAGCAATGATTGAATAGGTGCTTGGTGTAGAGCTTCTTGAAGTTCGAGATGACTTGCTGGTCCATGGGCTGGAGGATAGAGGTGGTATTCGGTGGAAGATACAGCACCTTTATGAACTTTAATTCTTCGAAGATATCATCTTAAAGTCCGGGGGGGGGGGGGGGGGGGTGCATTGTCAAGGCATAGCAGGCACTTGAAAGGCAATTTCTGCTCATGAAGATATTTCTTCACAGAAGGACCGAAAACTTGGTTAACCCATTGGACAAAGAACTGCCTAGTGACCCAGGCCTTCGAGTTGGATCGCCAGAAAACATGAAGCTGGTCCTTATCCACATTCTGTGCCTTAAAGGCCCTAGGGTTCTCAGAATGGTAAACCAGTAAGGGCTTGACTTTAAAGTCCCCGCTAGCGTTGGCACATAGAGCAAGAGTCAACCGATCCCTTCATTGGCTTATGCCCAGGTAATTTCTTCTCTTCGGCGGTGATGTAGGTTCGACTGGGCATCTTCTTCCAAAACAGCCCGGTTTCATCACAATTAAACACCTGCTGCTCTACGTAGCCTTCTTCCTGCACGGTCCTTTCAAAGCTCTTCACAAAGTCAGCTGCAGCCTTTGTGTCCGCACTAGCAGCCTCTCCGTGGCGAACAACTGAATGAATCCCGGACCGTTTCTTAAATTTCTCAAACCAGCCACGAGATGCCTTGAAATCGTCTGAGGAAGGTTCGGTTGAACTCTCCCCAGCATCACTCCCAGAGCTCGCCTCCTTCAAGTCCGTGAAGATGGCGTGCGCCTTCTCGCAGATGATAGTTTCGGTGATGGTGTCGCCAACAATCTCTCTTGTCCTTAATCCAGATCAGCAGAAGTCGTTCCATCTCTTATCTGACAGGGCTACGACATTTTGAAATGATGGTGATCCCCTTAGAAGGTTTCACTGCTTTAATGGCTTCTTTCTGTTTCAAGATTGTCGAGATCGTCGACATATTTCGGCCATATTCTTTTGCAAGTTCACTCATGCTTTTCAATAATTTCTTGCTTTACTTCTAAAGAAAACATTTCCTTCTTCCTTTTCTCACCACTACCACTACCGCTTGCGAAACTAAGGCTTTTAAGACCCATGCTTTACGTAAAAAACCGTAAAAGGATGTACGTAAAAAATCACGATTAAAATACAGTTAATAGCAGAACGCACAGCGCACAACCACATGAAGCTGACGAAAACAGAGGAATGACCCAAGCCACGCTAATTGAGGGTCCCTCCGAGGTCGAAGTGCTGCCTTCTATCGGCGGAAATAAAAAATACATCCGGCGCTATGAGTACCGTCTACGCGTACGGGTATTGTTTACTTCGGGTGTCGAAAAAAAATTCGGGTGTAGAGTAGGAACGTGTTCGAATTGTACTTCGCGTGTCGAAAAATTCGAATACAACCGATACGACGAAAATTGCTTACCGAGTGTCGAAATAAAATTTGGGTGTATTGTCGAAAAATTGCTCGAATTTTACTTCGGATGTTGGAAAATTCGGATGTAGATACGTTCGTATGTAGAGGTTCCACTGTACTCTAATTTCACTGTGAAACGGGAGCTAAAAAAATTTTCATTGTAAAGACCCAATACTCAACTTTCCAAAGGGGAAAGAAGCTGGAGAATGCATAATAAAAATTCTTGCAAATCGATCGAAAAGTTAGATCAACAAGGAACACCACTGAGCGAAATCGCTACAAAATTAGGAATGTCCGCCATCTTGGGAATGGCACTGTGGTGGTGGTCATTAGTAGTACGAGAATGGGGATAACCTTGATATGGCCCCCCTTCTATTTGCCATCTCCTCGAAGTGTAAACGCTATTAGGGGTGCAGATTTCTATGTGGCGTGTCAAGAATATGTCCTCTGATATTATGCGATATCCTCAAGAGAAATTTTAAGGATATTCGCTCCAGGAGTTAGAATTCTGGAACCTGAAGGTTTAATTCTCTGGGAATATCACTGTAGTAACATGTATCCCTTAGGAAGCTATACTTTAGGAACTTCCATCAGGATAACATGGCTTGAGCCCAAAAATCTTATTTTTTAATTCCTATACAGTATACAGTACAGTAGTAAATTAACTTCACTGTAAAGATTTCAGATTCAATTCATCTAATAAAATAATTAAAATATATGTTTTAATTCATTATTAAGACTGAGAACTATTCTACAATGGAACACGAAAGGCAATACTGTAATCTTTTATTAATTTACGCATATGTAATGAAGCTGAGGACTGTAGTAAACCCAGGTCCCTACTGATGAGAAAACCCAAATACAGTACAGTATGCTGCAACAACACATTAAATCTCCAAGGTACCATTTTTTTGTAACATAAAACATGCTCTTCATCTTTCTGTGCTCTGTGGTATACAGTAAATTACATTGTTGATGCATCAATAACTCTTGTGAATATAGATATTCATATCTAGATAGTTCCTAAATTATTTTTAATTTATTGCATTACTGTTCAATAACGAAAACTCAAAGAATAACAGCACCCCCCTCACATTTATGCTTGTTGGAACATCAGAATGTACAAGCTGTAGATTGAGCCAAATTAAAAAAAAAAAAAATTTAAACAAAACTACTACACATTGCCAAATCCCAGGATACTACAGTAGACCAGCACTATCTTATATGTACCGAAACTGAAATTCAGCTATATCATTAAAAGAATTCTTGCATATTTTACAAACCACATTTGTGTATGCTTTAAACAGTCTTCATTAAGTATGGTAAAGAAGTAGAAGTCAATCAACAGTTTTGAGTTCATATCACTTATTCCCTTACTTTATACACTAACGTGCAATCACCCAAAATATTCTAAAATACTTCTCAGGAAATTAGGATAACCAATAGACTGGTGCAGAGAGTTTCCAATGAGTAATTTTTTTCATCTGTTGCTATCCGAGATTTTGAAATGCATATGAAAATTAAATACAGAACAACAATTTTGCAAACCTGATACTTTTTAAAATACTGTATAATGTCACTATACTTTCCCTAATGAAGGAATTAGTTATCTCATTACAATAATTTTTATATATTCCTGTTGTTTTAAAATTCATGACTGGTATCCACAAAGCTTCAGAGAATTTAAAAAAAAAATCCCAAATAAAGTTGAACAAGTTTGCTGAGAAATTCTAAACAGAATAGCATTATATAACCTTAATTGTCTGAGTAGTCACTAACTAAAAGCAATTAAGGACCTTGAATATCATGTTAGATTCAGTTGGCAAGCTTAATTTTTTCCTTTTAACAAAGTTATATTAACATATATACATATACACAAATATATATGTATTTGTAATATTTTCAATTTACCATTATGTTTGACTACACCACTAGAATCTCACTAGCGCGGTCTGTTCATTTAAATCTTGATCATTAGGGCAAGTTGAAGTTCTTCCCTTTTAGCAGAAAATTAATCTTCATCTAATGCTTTGGCCATACTAATTAGTAATGTATTTGTATGAATGGAATATTATAGGGCTAAAACAAAGATTTAGAAAAAGTTGAATAGCCACTAGGTTTAGTGTTTCTGGCTGAAAATTATCCATAGCATTTTATACTCTAAATTATTTCATAGGCTAAAAAACTGATTATGTAATGTGTAAATGGAATTGTTTTGACTACGTATATGAATTGAAAAAATTACTTTTAAGGCTCAATTACTTTATACAAATAAATATAAAGGCTGTTATGTTTTCACTCTTAAAATACATAACAGGCTTTATCAAGTTTTGTTAGTCTCTACAATGTACTGAAAGAAGTGTGTGGCATAGAAGTTTTAAATTTGACTGGGACAATATTATTCCAAGATTTGAATGACACTGACAATATTTCTGAGTTTTCTTGAAGTTAAATTATTAACAGTAACTGCTTAAGTTACACAGCTTTGTGGATATCATCCATTAAATTCTACCTTTGACACATTCCAGTAATTAATAGAATGCTATCCAAAAAATAAAAAATACTGAAGTAATAAATATTTGAAATAAAACAGATTGGCACTATAGTGTTACACATTATGGTAAAAATTAATTTGTTACTTTTAGGAGGTAAGTTTTGTAGGTACAAGCCAATGATTAATGGAGGACATTCATAAGGAATTAGGTGTAGTGTATGCAACAGATATAACCAATACTTCTGATGTACATGAACCATGTTCCTACCTTGCTTGGCTAATATTTTTATATACAATATGCATAAATCATGAAGTTTTATCATTTACAATTCAATATTATTTTAAAATGGAATATGAATTTAGCCTGAATGAATAGGTTTGAGTAACACAATACAAACAAAAAATGCATTGTTAACATGTAAAACAAACTCATAGTTAAATACTTTTTCATAATTGTGTAGGGAAGAATGGGAGCACTGTGCATAAAAATATTGCATTAATCTTCATAAGCAAGATCACTTAGCAAAATTAATAACTTAAAACCAAAATTTGAGACATTGATAGAGACACCAAATGCTTCTTTAGGATTTATATAGCATAGTTTGCTTCTGTAGCTCATTTACTAGAGTATGGTAATGAAAAAAAATATCTTTTAACCATATTTAAAGTCTTAGAAAATATACTTTAATAATTAAGACTGCTAATCAACATAGCTCATCAGTCATGAAAAAATATATAAAGTTTTTATGGCAAGTTGTATACTGTAATCATAAATTGTACTGGAGTTATTAAACATGAAGTGTGAGTAAATTTTTCACTAATTGTGTTACAATACACTCAATAAATGTAAGTCTTAGCCCACATTTCTTTGAGGTATAAAAGACTTTTAACATGAAACCCACAGCAATTTGAATGTGAAATGAAAATAAATTAGTGGGTAGACTTGTGAGAGGTACTCACAAGTGACTTAAGGAGTGAATTTGTTCCTATTGCACCTGTAGATGACAGGCTTTTAAATATACTGTAATACAGTTTTCCAAGTATGGATGGAAGGTAGCCTCATATCTAGGGTTCCAGGTATTTAAGAGTTGTCAAGCATAAAAATTATTCCAGAGCTGCGGATGACAAATTTTGATTTCCTGCAGTAGCCTTAATATGAAGATATACAATACCCTGAATTTGTAATGTTGCATCTTGAATGTATTTTCATTATATATTTTCATACACAGGTAAAACTTTAGGGCAATTTTAGAACACAATTAATGGCCATAATATCACCTTGTACTGTCAATTCATACTTTATCTGGCAACTCTGTGTGAATGCTTATTTCCTCCATGCTGCAGCTCAAATAGTAGGGAAAGTTACTAACATAGGGGCATTATATAGGGTTTTTTGATGTAGGAAAAGGCATACATTTATTAACTCTTGGTTAAGAAAGCTCACCATATTGCAAAATTCCATTAACAAAACTAAAACGTTAAATATTCATTAGAAAATTCCTCATCCACAGAATGATATCTAAATTCCCCATCTACTTATAAATCTGAAAAACAGGTCCATTAGTTCTCAGCCAACACAACTAATTGTACATTGTTATTTGTGTAACGAAAAAAAAAAAAAAATTAAAAATGCCATCTAAATTACTCATGCATCAACAGACAAACAATTGGCTCCTGACCCAGTCATCATTAGTGTAGGCTAAGTTACATCTAGAAATAGTATTTCAAGTTACATAAAATGGCATAGAAAAGTGGCTTGTTGTCATTGTTTAAGAATAATCCAAAGAAACAAACAAATAATAATGGTACAATGAAGATTAAAAAACCTGTCAGCAAGGGGAGGAAATTTACTAAAAAGTACTTTTGGTTTAGTGTTCTCTAAGTTCTTCTAATATTCAGCATTTTGTGCCACAATGGTGAGCCTTCGATTGATTATAAAGTCCTGTTCTACATCGAACTTCAAGTGCCGATGTGACTCCTAACCCTGCATAGGAGGTTGTGGCAGCTACAGTGTTCTTACGAGACTATCCAAAGAAAATAGAACAATGATATATTTTCTACATTCGGTTAAGCCATGTAATTTTACATTAAAGAAAAAACATGTATAGCACATTACAGCTATTACATCAATTATAGTACCAATTGTGAAATACCAGGTATAATATAAAGTAACAAGAAACTTTTTGCACTGTACAGAGAACAATTTGATATTTTGCAAAGTTTTATAAAACCACATGATTACCAGAAAGTCTTGGTGATCATTCAATAGTGCTCAAACTGCTGTGTTCAGCACTTTTATATTGATAGGAGTATATGGATAAAATAACCTTATGGTATGCATTCCCTATATATATATTAAATAATTTGTGTATCAAGTTATATAAAAAATTAAGAAAAAAAAGACAATAGATTTTTATACAGTACATGGACTGTTAATCCATTCTAAAAATTAGTAAATTAAAATTGAAGAATGTAGCAGTTTTTATTTCTGATTCATCTAGATTTTTCATTAAAGTAATTCATGATTATAAGTAAATATTTGTTTATTTATAACCATGATAAAACTTTACATATTTACTGTTATATTTTACACTAATAAGCACTAATAATATCACCGTATCATACCGTACTGTAGTATGATACAGCAAATATAAATACATTAATAAGCAAACATCTTTGCCTAATATTTACTAACATCTTTTCAAGATTACTGAGAATTGAAAGGCAAATAAAGGATAACATAATTCATTATGAAGTTGAGCATTCAATTAAAATTACCAATTTGTTTTGTTCCATAACTTCTTATTTAGTTTCTAATTGCCTTTACATTATAAATATGCCAAAAGGAAATGTGATTATAAGTTATATGATAAAAAGTCCTATGAAATATGATTATAAGCTATTTTATAAAAAGTCCTTTGAATAAAAAAAGATTAAAGTAAAGTAACTTCTTTGTATGTCACTGTAATTACACCAATTCCATTGAAAAAGAATTATGGTAGGTATGATCATTTAGATATTAGACCAATTCCAAACAATTTTAGAAAGTTAGGTACAGCTTTTAACTTTCATAAATTTAATATTGCCTAAAAGTATAGAAACTGCAAGAATATGAATATTTGGTATTCTATTTATATAATATACGTTTTACATATTGTATTTAATCTAAGATAGTAATGCTGGATTAAATAGCCAGGTATAATTCAACTGTTCTTATGAACCAGTAAACAAGTAAAGTTTATCATGATATTTTCTTTGTATCATCAACCATCAATTAACAATTTTTTTAAACCTAATTTTTATGAAACAAATTTTCTTGAAGGTGCTATTGGTTTCAACTGAAGGATAGTCAGATTTACTGATAATCTATTTAACATTCACCGTACTGTATGTTAGTGAACAAATGCTTTAAAAAGGAACAAGACAACTACTTAATGAACTAAAAATCTGTGCAGTTAATTGATACATTTGAATACAGGTCTAAATTTTAATTTTTAGCTGAACAATTGTTTACTTATTTTCATCATCTAGGTGCATAATATACGCTGTACTAACATCTCTGTGCAACTATGTATGATCACCTTATAATGGCAATTTTTTACCATACTATGTGTGATGGCTTGAGTATTTTCTATATAAATATATACTGTATATGCAACAGTTATTATCTCTAAATATTAATGTGTGGTGTATAAGACAGGTCACTTCTCATAGTCACCGGCTGGTTTCTAGTATATTCATTGTCAATAAGAGCTATAAGAGGCATAAACTATGTCTACTTATTAAGACAGTCTGTTACTGTTTGAAGTGACTGGCATTTCAGTGGTGATCTTTTCGTACGGAAGTGTGCGCGACATCACACAGCTGCAGCTATTACTTTAAGTCATAGGGTACTAATTTATTAGTATACCGGAGAGACTACGGGTGAAGTTTCCGACACATTTGTAGGCAATGACTTCATGAAATGCAATTTATAGCTTCATGGAAATCTTTGTTTTAAGATTTACCATGAATGTTTTCAAAACTTTGTCTTAAAACATGTGTCCCAATAATGGTTTTGTAAGTTAATTGTATCTAATACTTAAGTTGAAACAGTATAAATGTGAAGTCATGCATAACTGTAGTTACAATAATAACTAACTTAAAACCACAGGACACTATTCAGCAATGTAAGGAAAGTCAGGCTCCTAAAATAACCGTCCAACTAAAGGACGTCTATACTACAATTCATGAACTAATCATGAAAATTAATTAAATTAAACTATATATTTCAGTCTATTTTACCAACCTTCAAACAGTCACATAATTAATAACTCTCAGATCTGCTAATTTTACTCATACATGAGCTAAGACCTATATGAAAATAATTTTTGATAATTGATAGGGGTCTTCATCTGACATTCCTGAATGGATGCCTTGACGCGAGAGATTACATCTCGCACCACATGCTTACCCAACTCACACCACTTGAGTTCTTTTTTGCACTGTCGGCGTACAATCAAATATTCCCTGCATATCATATCTTTTGTTAAGGGTAATGCTCCTGTCTGCCAAGTCATACAGGTTAGTTTGTTCCTGCATGCAGGTGTGCTTCGGGTGGAGTAACCCACATGGAAAGCCTCTGTGTCTGTGATCTACCTTTAATTATAAAGCAAAATATAATAAAAGAGGTAACACATTGTGTGTTTGCTCAAAGCAAGCATAATTAATGGTTTTATGGCATGGAGAAAAATGACTAGGATTTTACGTTTGCTGTTGTTAACTTGCCTCTAGACGGATCACCGAGTTGAGCATACCCCTCCCTATGCCTTTGTAAATTCTCACACAGTTTATGTCCTATTTTAGAAATCCCTGCTCTGCCATTTACTCTGGTATAGAACTTATCTCTGAAATATTTTCTAAATCTTCAGGAGTTTTCCTGAAATATTATGTGCACATTTTGAATCTGTGAAAATGGATATCCTGTAATCTTCAGCCTTTCATATGTTCAAGGGTGTAGCTTTATAGAAAAAAATATGGGTACTATATGACTTTTCTTTACCCCTATACAACCTCAGACTGAACTAAGAACATAGGAAGTAATTTTTAATGTTTAACAAAACTGCAATTGAAATATTGTGCAAAAGATAATAGGAATGTTAACCCTTCACATCTTCCTCAAGAATGTACAATTGGGTGTATACATGTATTATTTTTCTAAACACATTTAACTTTAAATGAGAATCACTATTTCTCTTAAGAAATTTTCTTTTAATCATATGCAGAAATTCAAGTTCACACGGGTCTTATTTTATGTCCCTTTTAAATTTAACTAGTATAATAAACATTTATACATCGGAAAATGACTTACAAAGAAAAGTAGGGGAAAATTTTGATAAGGTATGACTGAAAATTACTGATAAATATAAATCAAGTATAATTTTTTTTTGTGGGATTTCGGTAATATTGCATTGTCCGAGGGCCTGGGAGGCAATTCAGTGCCAAGGAGAAAATGCACGAAAATCAAGCAATTGTGCAAAATAGAAATGGTTTAGAGAGGTTGGACAGCAAAACATAAGAAAGTGAACAGAAGCAGAGGAAATTGCTGAGAGTGGTGGTGTCCAGAGGAAAATTCTTCATGGAACTTTTTCTCATGATGGTAATGAATAACCTCTTCATAACAAGCACTAGGCCATATAGCTCAATTCCCATACATTATTTCATTTCTGCAACCCTTTCCTCTAATTTTGCTGTAATAGGTCTTCTGCATAAAGCAGAATCCCAGAAATATTCATAAGCTCCTTTACCACCTCCATCATTCATATGATATACAACAATTCACTAGATACTGATTTTCACAAGACGCAATCTCAAACTCTTCTCATAACCTGGTACAGTCATACCATTAACTTATAAAAAAGTCCCACTGCCCTTTTCTTTGTAACGCCCATCTAATTCCGTGTCTTTGTATCTTGTCAAATGAATTTGCAATGTTCACAAGGAAATACTTCTAAAATTTCCTCTTTATTAAGGCTATTTCTTATTTTATGGTATAAAACATAACATTATGAATTTTAAACGTTTTTTTTTTCTTAATCTTTCTTCTCCAACTTTCTCCAATATCTTCATAGAATGCTTATGCAATCTTAATCCACTATAATCTCAACCTTAGTACTACTCCTCTTGCTTTTCATACTATTACTATCATACTCCTTTTTTCACTCTTTTCCTATCTTCTTTTATCAGGTTTTCACATATTCTACTCAACTAATCAGTCACTGGTTCTCCCAACTACTGTACTATCAGTCAATCCAAGTGTATTCATAATTGTCCATGGACTTAACAACTTTCAAAATCCTTCTAGATCTAAATTTTAAACCCTTGTTTTGTTGTTCTAATTCCACCCTCCATTAAAATAAAAAAATGGGATAACCTTGTGGCATTGAAACTTTAGCTTAGTGACCTAGTTATTACAGAATTTTAATAAAATTTATTTCTATGCTCACCTGATGTTCTGGTTATTGCAGAATTTTATTAAAAAATGTTATTTTCATTAGTAAAATAAATTTTTGAATATACTTACCCGATGATCATATAGCTGTCAGCTCTGCTGCCCGACAGAAAAACCTACGGGCGGAATACGCCAGCGATCGCTATACAGGTGGGGGTGTACATCAACAGCGCCATCTGTCAAGTAGGTACTCAAGTACTCGATGTCAACACAGAACCAATTTTCTCCTCTGTCCACTGGGTCTCTATTGGGGAGGACGGGTGGGTCCTTTAATTTATGATCATCGGGTAAGTATATTCAAAAATTTATTTTACTAATGAAAATAACATTTTTCAATACTAAACTTAACCGATGATCATATAGCTGATTCACACCCAGGGGGGTGGGTAGAGACCAGCATTACATGTTGACATTATTATGAGCTAAGTATTTTGTATTTCATTTTAGCAGTTATTCAAAATAACAAACATAAAATAAATAAGTACCTGGTAAGGAAGTCGACTTGAACAATTACTCTGCCTTTTTAAGTACGTCTTCCTTACTGAGCCTTGCGATCCTCATAGGATGCTGAGCGACTCCTAGGAGCTGAAGTATGAAGGGTTGCAACCCATACTAAAGGTCCTCATCAAAACCTCTAATCTAGGCGCTTCTCAAGAAATGACTTTGACCACCCGCCAAATCAAGTAGGATGCGAAAGGCTTCTTAGCCTTCCGGACAACCCAAAAACAATAATAAAACATTTCAAGAGAAAGATTAAAAAGGTTATGGAATTAGGGAATTGTAGTGGTGGAGCCCTCACCACTACTGCACTCGTTGCTACGAATGGTCCCAGATTGTAGCAGTTCTCGTAAAGAGACTGGACATTCTTAAGATAAAAGACGCGAACACTGATTTGCTTTTCCAATAGGTTGCGTCGAATATCTTTGCAGAGATCTATTTTATTTAAAGGCCACGGAAGTTGCGACAGCTCTAACTTCGTGTGTCCTTACCTTCAGCAAAGCTTGGTCTTCCTCATTTAGATGGGAATGAGCTTCTCGTATTAACAGTCTGATAAAATAGGATAAAGCATTCTCTGACATAGGCAAAGATGGATTCTTAACTGAACACCATAAAGCTTCAGACGGGCCTCGTAAAGGTTTTTAAATAGAACTTAAGAGCTCTTACAGGACATAATACTCTTTCTAGTTCATTTCCAACCATACGATAAGTTTTGGAATATCGAACGATATTGGTCAAGGCCGAGAAGGCAGCTCGTGTTTGGCTAGAAAACCAAGTTGTAGAACATGTAGCCGTTTCGGATGAGAATCCGATGTTCTTGCTGAAGGCATGAATCTCACTGACTCTTTTAGCTGTGGTTAAGCTTATCAGGAAAAGAGTCTTAAAGGTGAGATCTTTCAGGGAGGCTGATTGAAGCGGTTCAAACCTGTCTGACATAAGGAATCTTAGTACCACGTCTAAATTCCAACCAGGTGTAACCAAACGACGCTCCTTCGTGGTCTCAAAAGACTTAAGGAGGTCCTGTAGATCTTTATTGTTGGAAAGATCTAAGCCTCTGTGACGGAAGACTGATGCCAACATGCTTCTGTAACCCTTGATAGTGGGAGCTGAAAGAGATCGTTCTTTCCTCAGATATAAGAGAAAGTCAGCTATTTGAGTTACAGAGGTACTGGTCGAGGATACGGATACTGACTTGCACCAGTTTCGGAAGATTTCCCACTTCGATTGGTAGATTCTAAGGGTGGATGTTCTCCTTGCTCTAGCAAACGCTCTGGTTGCCTCCTTCGAAAAGCCTCTAGCTCTTGAGAGTCTTTCGATAGTCTGAAGGCAGTCAGACGAAGAGCGTGGAGGCCTTGGTGTACCTTCTTAACGCGTGGCTGACGTAGAAGGTCCACCCTTAGGGGAAGTGTTCTGGGAACGTCTACTAGCCATCGAAGTACCTCGGTGAGTCATTCTCTCGCGGGCCAGAGGGAAGCAACTAGCGTCAACCTTGTCCCTTCGTGAGAGGCGAACTTCTGCAGTACCTTGTTGACAATCTTGAACGGAGGGAATGCATATAGATCTAGATGTGACCAATCTAGTAGAAAGGCATCTATATGAACTACTGCTGGGTCCGGGATAGGTGAGCAAACTATTGGGAGCCTCTTGGTCATCGAGGTTGCGAAGAGATCTATGGTTGGCTGGCCCCAGGTGGCCCAAAGTCTCTTGCATACATCCTTGTGGAGGGTCCATTCTGTTGGAATTATTTGTCCCTTCCGACTGAGACAATCTGCTATGACATTCAAGTTGCCTTGGATGAACCTCGTTACTAGTGAAAAGTCTAGACCTGTTGACCAGGTGAGGAGGTCCCTTGCGATCTCGTACCGTGTCAGAGAGTAGGTCCCTCCTTGCTTGGAGATGTACGTCAAAGCCGTGTGTTGTCCGAGTTCACCTCCACCACTTAGCCTTGAAGGAGAGACCTGAAGCTTTTCCAGGTCAGACGTACTGCCAGTAGCTTCTTGCAGTTGAAATGCATTGTCCTTTGACTCGAGCATTCCCTACCGTCTAATGTCGCACCCCAGCCTACGTCCGATGCGTCCGAGAAGAGAACGTGGTTGGGAGTCTGAACAGTCAGGGGAAGACCCTTTCTAAGGTTGAAAAAGTCCTTTCACCAAGTCAGACCAGACTTTAACTTTCCGGAAATCGGGATCGAGACCGCTTCTAGCGTCTTGTCCTTTTTCCAGTGAAAAGCTAGATGGTATAGAAGAGGACGGAGGTGTAGTCTTCCTAGTGACACAAATTGAACCACGGATGACAAAGTCCTTACCAGACTCATCCACAGCCTGACAGGGCAGCGTTCCTTCTTCAGCATCTTCTGGATGGATAGCAGGGCTGGGGGTTGATCGTCTTGTTCAGCAACGTCCTCATCAGAGGGTTCCTCATCCGAAACTGATGAGGAAACGGCAACGGAGTGGGCAACGTCTGACTCGCTGAATCCGGTCGCACTGGTGAATGCGTGACGGAGCCGGACGCAATATCATGGTACTGCTGCACAGTCTGTGAACTGTCAACCATGGGGACGCGAGGAAGTACAGCGTCAACCCGAAACTGTCTAGACTGTCTGGGTTGTGCAGTCAACACCCTACCGGGTTGCTGAGGTTGACGCACTGCGTCACAACAAGTCACCTCTGCTGGTTGTTGAAAGTCTTCCTAGTGACACATTGAACGTCAACAACCACCTCCGAGCGTCGCTTAACGTCAACGTGCGACTGGCAACCCACACTGGGTCGCATCGGTGGAGGAACCACCTCAACTGGCGGACGCGAGTAGGATACCTCAGCGTCAACAGGGCGCACAACCAACCGGTAGGAGGGTTGTTGGCCAGAAGGTTCTTCTCCGTATTAAGTCCTCTATCAAGGACACAAGCTAGGACTGCATGTCTTGCAGCAAAGCCCATTAGGGTCTACGGGAGCAGGTGTGGCAACAGACGGGGTTAGCGACTGAAGCGGAACCATTTACCATCCCTGGAAGCCTTGTTATGTGTGACATAATAGTACAGCAAAACTTCAAAGGCTCGACAAAAGTTCATAGGAGGCTAAGCAGCTTAAGGCTCCTCTCCAAATGACAGAGTCCTCAAAGGAATATCAGTAGGAGGGAGAACAGCACTTTCTCATCTACAGGAACCTTGTCCGAGAAAAGCTAGGTTATCTCAGTGAGGGTCTCACTGGTGCATTAGCAGCAGACCAGAAGGCAACGTTATGTAACTGCATGACAGTCTGTGAACTGTCAAAAAACTGAACTGTCAACCACAACAGGTGCGTGAGGACATGCAGCACTGGTGCATTAGCAGCAGACCAGAAGGCAACGTTATGTAACTGCAGACAGTCTGTGAACTGTCAAAAAACCTGAACTGTCAACCATAACAGGCGCGTGAGGACATACAGCACTGGTGCATTAGTAGCAGACCAGAAGGCAACGTTATGTAACTGCTTGACAGTCTGTGAGCTGGCAACAACCAAAGCTGTGTGGGGAAGCCTCAACTCCTGACTGACTAGTCTGCTGCGGGCGAGTGGCGGTAACCACAGTGGGTTGCGGAGGCTGACGCACCGTGTCAAAACACGGCAGCTTAACTCCACCCTCCTGTTGTTGTGGTAGCACACGCACGTCAACAGAGTGCACCGTGCGTCTGTGGGAGTCAGCATGCGTCTGGCAGGGTCGACTGCGCATGGGTGGAGGAGCTCTCACAGCCAGAGTGTGGGAGCAGGCAGCCGCAGCGTCTGCTGGGCGCACAACCGTGGCAGGTTGTAGGCAAACGGGTGCATCGTCAACCTTCTCCGCAGTCGGAGTGTGGGAGCAGGCAGCCTCAGCGTGAGCTGGGCGCACAACCGTGGCAGGTTGTAGGCTAACGGGTGCAGCGTTAACCTTCTCCGCACGAAACTCCTGCATAACCGCAGCTAATGGAGTCTGCATAGACTGCAGTAAAGACCACTTAGGGTCTACAAAAGCGGCAACAGACGGAGCTACTGTCCGTTGTGACTGAGGGTCTAAAACAGCGGGTGCGGCAACAGACGGAGTTACTGCCTGTTGCGGTACCACCTTGCCTCTCTTGGGAGGTGTGCAGTCGTCGGATGACTGCAGCGAGTCCGAACTGACCCAGTGGCTACACCTGGGCCGTTGGACTTGCGCGGAAGGGACCGACTTGCACTTAATAAGCTGCGAGACCTTGGTCCAAGGTTTCTTACGAGAAACCTCTTCCGCAGACGAGAAGTAAATGGGCTCTCTCGTCTTTGTGTGGGTGGGGCGATCTTGGTAGATACGCCCGAAACCACGGAGGGAAAAACGTCTGTTCGTTGATCAAGGCCTGAGGAACCCATAAGTCGTTCGACATTACTTCTCCCCTGGGCTTGGGAGCTTGCAAGAGGTCCCGGACTAGGTGAACGACAGGCACGAACAGACGAACCCTCGGACGCAACACTGTAACACTTTGCGCATACCACTTTATCACTTTGATTTTCTGTTTTGCACTTATTTCACTGAAATCGAAACTTTTACTGATTTCTACCTGAAAAACGCAATCCTACCCTTCATTAAAAGGTAGTAATTGCGAAAACAGTCGTATAATGCAACAGAAAACATATATAAAGATAAAGAATTCAGTGGCTGGGAAAGAGACTAAACACTAGATCAAATAAACTACGTTTACAATCTCTCACCGCACATAGCCTGGGAACAAGAATAAAACCCTAGAAACGTTTTACCTTCTTCCCCTACAGCGACTAGGGAGGAGAGTAAAACGAGAACAACGTTACCCGCTTGAACGAAACGTTTTTTCTCCTCTCTCTCCCTCCGTCTCTATCTCTCTCTCTCTTTCTCTCTTGATTTCGCACCCGAGAGAAGAGCCCAATTATATATCGTCAAAACATGTTATTTGCTAAAGGAAAAAACTGAAAGGTTTACCAAATAAAAAGTTCCTTTAATTTAGAATTTAAACCATTTAAGCTAAGAAAGAATGAACGAAACGCCAGAATCGGTTTACTCTTACTGCAAAGTGAAACCGTGATACACTCTCTCTATATCGTAACGATAGAGCGCATGTTGAACGTCCTGAACGTCAACAACTGCATAGACTAAAAAAAAAAAAAACTAAACGTTAGTTCATCTTTGAAAACAGTACGAGACTATCAAAGAAATTCTTTCATAAAACATTAAATTTAAAAAGTTATAAATTCTTTAAAGGTAAAATACGATATAACGGGCTCAACGTTGATTAACTTCGGTTCCAAGTTAGGACCGCCTACTATCAGGAAAGGTCGCATATAAACAAAACATAAAAATTTATTTTTTATATGTTGATAATAATTGGAAAGTTAATCGAAGAGGCCTAATAAAGGCGGAGAGATATAAAATATATAGATCTATAACGTGTTAAGCAAAATTACTAAAAACCTAAACCCACTTCCGTCTAAGGGAAGGGTCGGCCATTTAAAAGTGAAAGAGAGTCCATACTCTCTTTGTCACCATAATTAAATCTATCCAAAACGAGTTCAAGTTTTGAAATGAAGATAAAACCCCTGCATAGCGAAAGCTCAAAACTGGAATAGTGTACTTCACCAAATAGTTGTGAAAACAAATCCAGTTAGTAACAGCGTATTTAGTAGGTCTTGCCAGTGGCACGACAGAGAGAAAATTGATTCTGTGTTGACATCGAGTACTTGAGTACCTACTTGACAGATGGCGCTGTTGATGTACACCCCCACCTGTATAGCGATCGCTGGCGTATTCTGCCCGTAGGTTTTTCTGTTGGGCAGCAGAGCTGACAGCTATATGATCATCGGGTAAGTTTAGTATTGAAAATTATTTCTATACTCACTTGATATTCATATGTGCTTCTTCTCTAGAAGCTCTGTTTATCAACATATACCCCTGAAAAAAAAAAAAAAAATCTCCAATCTATTTAGTTTCAATGGACACATGGCTCTAAAAGTACAATAATTAAACACTTCAGCAGTTCTTAGCACGAAGCAAAGTAGTGACAAGCCAGCGGGCCTTTGTTATTTCTGTCTCTAAATCAAAACTATTCCTCATCTTCTTGACACCATAAGGCAGTGGGCATATATATATGAACATCACATGAGTAGAGAAATAAATTTTATTAATAAAATTCCATTTCTGCAAAACCCTCCTGATGTTCATCTAGCTAACTTCCACGCTTTAAATGGAGGAAGGATGCCAGTGAATTAAAGAAATAGGTAATTTATAAATTAATTAGTATAAAATAATTAACATTCTAGACTTGCTTGGTGGTATAGATTATTTGTCACAAATCATCTCAAAATAGTTTGAAATACATGTGACTACAGATTGTTTCCTACAGCTATTTGAAATACAGAATTTTAGATTGTCTCTAAATGATACTTTTAATTACTGTACCTATTCAAACACTGAAACCCTCACATGTAACAAAATTAGAAGTATTTGTTGACAAGAAATTACTAGCCCAACTCCCGGCAACCACTTATAGGTCTTAGACCTCAGCAATCTTGAGAAGCTCGCTTTGAATTAATCTCTCTAATTAAAAGACGAGGGTTTGTAACTCGCTTGTAAACAGTTTTTTAAATCACAGTACTGTACTCTCCTCGACACAAGAAACAAAGAAAATATGGATCATGATTGCCCAGAAAAAAATTACTATAACTTGAATAACTACTATACTAACTGCTAAAAAAAATCCAGAAGAAAACATCTCGCAAACACTAAAATTCTAACAATCTGGAGGATGGACTATGTTAAACTGATGCCACTAAGACTGTAATAACAAAGAGCTTCTCGCGTGTCATTGCTTTGCTTCTTGCTATTAACCATTAGGGCGTTTCATTAATTTTCTAGAGGCATATCTCTATTGAAAGGAAAGAAAATTTGAATTTTTGTTTTTCATTTTAGAGGTGAATGTCAATAAACCAAGCTTCTAGAGAAAAAACTATATAAAAATCAGGAGAGGTTCATAAAAAGAAATTCTAAAATCATGATTGTAATAATTAGTAAGCACAACAGTGTGCAGTAAATTTTTTGCTATTTATCATTTCATCAATAACAGTTTGAAAAACTTATGACAAAATGCACAGTATAGCTTACAAAATTTTCAAAAAAGGAAAAAGTATTAAATCTCTTAAAATAATTTCGATATAATATACAAAAAAGTATTCTAGCATACTTACACTATTCAGCCAGATATGGTATGGTGTTACTTTAGCAATGTCATCAAAATGGCAGATAACTTCTACTGGACGAAGGCCCTTATTCACAAAGGAGCACACTTTCTGGCATCTTGCCTTACAAAAATTCACATAGTAGCCAGTATGCTTGAGGTAGGTGAATCTCTAGCTTCTGAATATACTGTACAACACTAAAGTTTAGAGAAAAAATTAAAGTTCACAAGTCAAAGACACAAAAAAGGAATAATTACAAACAAACAAAAATAGGGATGATAAAATATAACGGTACAGTAGTCAACCAATAAAGCTAAATCCTAAGAAAGCAATGAAGATGTTGATACAATCCAATTATTAGTGTGACTATAGTACCAATCTGTGGGGAGAGTTTTGGTGAGTTCAAAGAAGAAAACACACTTTTCTACTTCAAGTTCTTTGTAGGGGTGACCAAAGTCAAAGATCTTTATTTCTTACTAATCCCCAAAGGTAATCATTACCCCAAAGTTAAAACCTATGTCTTGTACAGATTATCTTCCATTCAGTCTGGTGAGGGGGAATGACAACTCCAATTGTCTTATAAGTTTCCCTGGTACAATAGTTTATTTATTCTTTATTCAGGTATTTATCATGTGTATGATAAGTAATATACACCATAGAAATTTTAGGATGTGTATTGGCATTAGAACTTAAAATTCATGAAACAATTCTTTTCATTCTTTCACTAATCTATTTTTCAACAATCTACAAGAGACAAAACTTAAGGGATATTACGGATATGATTAACAAATTTCAAACATCATTAATTTCTTATAATGTCTAAAATGAAAAATGCAGTTCATGCTATATCAATGCCTGACCAAAGATGAGGTCAGAGAATTACTTACTAAAGCCACATTTCTTCACTTTATAAGGTTGATATTAATGACTGGTTTAAAGCAATTTATCACACATTTGAACGCCAAATATATCTACCGTAAATTTCTGAGCATAAAACGACCTTTAGATAAGACATGAGCAAAAATTAGGGCAAATCTTTATGAATTTAGGTTATATCTGTTGTATAAGATGACTGGTAAATTCCAAAGTCATCAGCGTGCAGTAATACCTCGACATAAGAGTATAATTCGTTCCTGGATCAGGCTCGTATGTTAGTTTGCTCATATCGCAATTCAATTTTTCCCATATAAATAACAGAAAAAATTTAAACCATTCCCACCTTCTAAAAATACCCAAATTAATAATAATAGCAATGGATTTCTTTTTAATACTATACTGTACAGTATAGACATACTTTACATACACTCACAAAATTATATAAATTATTACTGTGATATGCAGTGAAATGTGGTTTTATTGTCGAGTTCTTACCTTTGAGAGACGATAGCAGCAAACAGCGGTGTGTGTGGAGGAAGACAGGGAGAGAGAATTGAATGGTACAGTATATACCGTTCCTTATGACTGGCGTAAAACTTCAACTGAGAATCAACCTAAGTGAACTTAGCTTAATTTTTTTTTTTAACTTTTTATCTAATTTTTTTTACTTTTGTTATTTGTATTTTTTTATTGTTTGAGGATTGTACATATTGTCAATGTACTCAGATAAATTATTGAGAAACTACCCTTTTGTCCATGTGAATGAGTGGACATGCCATTATGAGCCGAGAACATTGACAATATGTACAATCCTCAAACAATAAAAAAAAAATACAAATAACAAAAGTAAAAAAATTAGATAAAAAGTTTTTTTTTTCTTGTTTTTACCACTCACTTCTTAGGACCCATCACTTATTATGAAGAATTTTCACAAATATACAGTTAAAAACACGTAAATAGTGCAAAGACAACACGGGAGATGTGTACAGACGTCGATAATCATATGAAATGAATTAGTGAAGTGGGCTTAGAGCACTCCCAAGTGTTCGGCCACAGCGTTAGCATCTGCAAGTGTCTCGTATCTCAATGAAAAATTTTGTTCGGAGGCTGACTTGTATCTCGGAATGGTCATATGTTGGAGCACTCGTAAGTCAAGGTTTTACAGTACAGTAATACCTCGACATACATGTGTTCCAACATACGAAAAATTTGAGATACGAGGAAAGTTTCAAGCCAATTTTTGCCCCGAGATAAGACAAATTTAAGATACGAGACGGTTCCCTAAGCGGCCGCTAGGTGGCCGAGTGTGCGAGACTGCTCACGAGGACAGCATCACTCGCTTTTTCCCGTCGGATCTCCGTCGCGTAAAATTATCTCCGAGCGTCGGCCGTAATGTTTACATTTTTATGTTTTTTGTGTTAATCAGTACAGAATTAACTGAATAAGCAATGGGTAGAAAGCAAGCGAGTGCAAAAAAGGGTAGTGAAAAGAAAAAGCATATGATGACAATCGAGATAAAGCATGAAATAATAAAAAAACATGAGAGGTGTACGAGTGACTGAGCTGGCTCGCCACTATGAGACGAGTACAGTACATCAACAATATGTACCATCCTCAGGCAGAAGGATGCTATAAAGAGCAAAAAGCCTTACAAAGGGCTAACCATCCTTTCCAAGCTGGGCAGTTATATTCATGACGAGAAGGAGAGGCTTCTTTTAATATGGATAAAGGAGAAACAGTTGGCGGGAGATAGCATGACCGAGACGATCATCTGATAAAGGCTAGCGGAATCTACGATGACTTGAAAGGAAAGCAAGCAGCTGAGAGAGGGGATACTTCAACGCCAGCGGAAACTTTCAAAGCCAGTCGTGGCTGGTTGGATAATTTAAAAAACTGACAAGGATACACTCGGTTGTGAGGCATGGGGAAGCAGCAAGTTCCGACTTGAAAGCCGCAGCAGACTACGTTAAAACCTTTGCCTCAGTTATCGCAGAACAAGGATACATTCCCCAACAAGTGTTCAACTGCTATGAAACTGGCCTTTTCTAGAAGAAAATGTCCAGGAGGACATTCATCAAGGCAGAGGAGAAGAGACTAACAGGCCATAAACCCATGAAGGACCGGTTAACTCTAGCCTTGGGTGCCAATGCCAGCGGTGACTGTAAGATCAAGCCAATGCTGGTGTACCACTCAGAAAACCCACGTGCTTTCAAGAGCCAAAGGATCTTGAAAGAAAAACTGCAAGTGATATGGCGTGCTAATGTTAAGGCTTGGGTTATGTGGCATTTCTTCACAGAATGGGTTAATCTGTGCTTTGGTCAGGCAGTCAAAAAATATTTGGCCGAGAAAAGCCTGCCAATGAAATGTCTCCTGGTCCTCGACAATGACCCTGGTCTCGAAGAGGACATTCTTGAGGAGTACAGGTTCATCAAGGTCCTTTATCTCCCGCCCAACACCAAGGCACTTCTCCAACCCATGGACCAACAAGTGATTTCCAACTTTAAAAAACTGTACACGAAGCATTTGTTCAAGAAATGTTTCAATGTCAAAGACAACACCAATCTCACCCTTCGTAAATTTTGGAAGGAACATTGTCTTATAGCCTTCCTTCAGAAGTTGGACCGACCAAAGGTCTGCACCCCTCTTCTCCCATGCCTGCCAGAAGGTGTGTAGTCTGGCTCCTACTGCCTGAAGGCAAAAGCAGTCAGACTCTACTTCGCCTTGTCCTAGCTCCCATTCCATCTGGTCTAGAGTTACCCCTACTGGAAGACTTTCCTCGAAAGGGCTGGGAAAACTTTGGAAAAGGTGCATCATCTTTAGGCTTGCGGCTAGAAAAGGACGATGGTAAGACTTTTCTTGCCGTCTTAGAGACTAGGTCTTGGGTGGCCTTTTGAGTCAAAGCGGAAGAAATCTCCCTAACAAGATCCTGCGGAAAAAGAGACGAAGACAGTGGAGCATACAGCAACTCAGATTTCTGGAAGGGAGTAACCCCTAGCGACAGAAATGAACACAAGTGGGCTCTCTTCTTAAGGATGCCTGCTGTAAAAATCGCTGCCAACTCATTCAAACTGTCTCACAATGCCTTATCTATGCAGGACATGACATGGATTAAACTAGAAGAGTCCCCTTCTTGCCCAAGGCCCCCCAGAGTCCAATCGAGGAAGTTAAAAACCTCGAAGGCTCTAAAGACATCTTTGAGCAGATGGTCCAACTCTGAAGTAGACCAGAGAACCTTGGTCTTCCTCACGGCCAATCTACGGGGAGAGTCTAATAGGCTTGAGAAATCTCCCTGGGCAGAGGCAGGAACTCCCAAGCCGAGAACTTCTCCCGTATCGTACCATATACTGGACCTAGATGCTAATCTAGTTAGGGGAAACACAAAGGCTGCTTTCCCTTGGTCCTTTTTGGATCCCATCCAGTCTTCCATCAACTTAGGAGCTCTTTTTGACGAACGAGACAGCACCATTCTAGTAAACAGAGACTTATTCTTTGGTTTCCCAAGCGTGAATTCCGATGGAGGCGAACATGGAGCAACGGGAACAAGAGAGACTGAGAACTCATCATTGAATACTTTCATGAGTTTCTTTAAGTCCACTGAAGGGCGAAAAGATTTAGTCTTTTTCTTTAGATAACTCTTCAAAAGGTTCGACAGGAGAAAGGAGAACATCAACTTCTAACTCTGATAAAGTCCCTTGACACTCTCTGAAATGCTCGCGGTCCACGCTATCAGAGCCAAGGAGTTCTGGATCTTGCTCGACATCCTGTCTGGGTGCTCGCTGCTCGACGTCACGTCCTAGAGGACGCTCACCCTCGCGTCCTGGAGGATGCTCACCCTTGCGTCCTGGAAGAAGCTCGACCTCCCGTCTTGCTGGACGCTCGACGTCCTGGATCGAAGGACGCTCGACTATACGACTAGAAGGACGCTCAACGTCCTGCTTAGCAAAAGAAGGACGCTCGACGCCTCGCTCTGGAGGACGCTCAGCATCGCGTCTTGCTGGACACTCGAAAGCACTTGCAGTAGGACGCTCACTATCACTCCTAATAGGATGTTCAGCGCTTCGTTTCGAAGGACACTTGACTTCCTGGAAGGCAGGGCGTTCAACGTCGCATGATGTAGGGCATTTAACGTCACGTTCACCAAGACGCTGGACACTACGCGCTGTCGAACGCTCAACGCGTCCAGATACTTTCTGTTCGTCTACAAGAGTCTCGCGACTCGCCGCCTTGCGTCGCTTGGCGTCCAGAGCGGAAGCTTTCGTAGCTTGATAGCTTTCCATAAAGGACGAAAGCTTTTGCTGCATCTCTTTCAACATAAGATTTGGGTCTACTAGCGAAACAGGTGACGATACATTAATGCCAGGCTCGTTCTCTACACCGCTCAAAGACCGCTTAGAGTGTCCAGAGGGGGAGAGCCAATCTGAAGGAGGCGGAGGAGCATGAACCGAGGTCATACCCAGTTCAGACAACTGCCCAACAACTGGACGATTCTTTACAGAATCTAACGTCCTAGCAGGACGCTTGGAAGGCGAGCTCTCATCGGTGGAAGGAAAGCGTTCAGGGCTACTCCAATGGCTACAGCTTGGACCTTGTGATGTCCTGAAAGGACGCTGGTTGCCATTAACAAACTTTCTCTTAAGAGGTCTGGAGGCTTGACGCCAGCCTCTTTTAGGAACATCGTCATCCGAGGATGAATAAAACACCTTAACCTCGCCTTTCCTATGGTGAGGGCGAACGTCCTGGGAAACGTCAACAGGAACGCTCGAGGGGACGTCTGCTCGGGAGCTAAAGGCCCTCGTTTCCTTTTGTCTTTCGACATTCCTTCTCCCAGGGATTGGGGAGCTTGGAAGAGGTCTAGGACTAGGAAAACGACAAGCTCGAGCAGGCGCACCCTCCACAGCACTAAAAACACTCACTGCACTTCTCGCACTTTCACTTTTAAGCTGCTTAACGTCGGACATTAATTGCGTCCTATCTGCAGCGATAGACTCAACCTTCGCGCCCAACGCCTGAATAGCCAACATCATGTTCTTAAGTGTAGGCTCATTAGCGGTACTCGTAGTAGGATCAGGAACTACCACTACAGGGGAAGGAATAGGTTCAGTGACATGGGAAGAGGAAAAATCTCTAGAAGAGCGAGAAGAACTATGCCTCAACCTATCTCTTTTCTGGGGCGGCCTGTGACGGCCGGTGAAAGGTCCTTCTTTGTACCTTTCCTAATATAAATCTTCCAAATATACTAGAGAAAGATAAAAGCATGGAATGCAGAGGTTACAACCCTCGCGCGAACACCTTGTAGGTGTCGTGTATTAAACAAAGGCGTGCGAAAACCACTATTCACAGGCTGTCTTCCATTTAGATAATCCCTTCATCAATGGGGAGGGCCGTGACAGGCCCTAGAGAACATAGTTGAACTACCCCACCGACACCTACCACGCACGCCCTTCTAGGACATCCTTCTGATTTTGGACTTGCCCGCAAGTTGAGATTGTTTTTGCACAGTCAACCTATCTCTTTTTAACCTTCGCGTATAACGATTGAATTCTAGCCACTCACGATCAGATAATAGAAGGCATTTGTCACATCTATCATCCAGCTCACAAACCTTACCTCTACATTTAACACAGAGCGATTGAGGATCAATGGAGGCCTTTGGCAACCGGGTCTTACACCCATTCACACACACCCTAAAAATTACAGGGGGGGTGGCCATTTTGAAAAATTGTTAGAGAGATCAAAACACGCAAGGGTCAAAATATCAATATCCAAACATAAATCAACAGTATCCAATAGAAAATCCAATCAAGCGAGAGTCAAAAACCAAATTATTGTACTTCACCAAAGGGACAGCAATAATATCAGGAAAAAAGCGAGGAGAATATCCAAAGTTGTTGCTGCTAGCGGCGGCAGAGAAGATATGAGGGAACAGGGGATGGTTCCGAGGTACCTGGCTAGGGTGCGCAGGTAGTACACCTGGCTATCCAATCGGCGATTGGCGTGAGTTTTGAATTTTTCTGCCGTAACGTCAGAGACGTAAGTTATATATATAACTACCAAGTACAGTAAGTCTTGTGTTTAAAAATTGATAATTAACAAAAATATACATAAAACCATTTGGGGGAAATCTGCTTTTCTTATGTTGAAAAAGAAATATTCTAATCAAATTTTCCTTAGAATGGAAGTTTGGCAACGCACAAAAATGAATTTTGCCCTATCAAAAACCCTCAAGAATCGGGTTTGAGTATGGGATCCTTTGTAAATAAGATAGGAGAAATAAATATGATTAATGGTTTATGATAAACATAGGATTTGGATTTGTTTAGATTTAGAAAATTGGACACACATATATAGCACTGGGGCTGTGAAGTCATTCAACAACTCAATGCAACTGGGGGCAAAAACCCAGAATTTCACACCATGAAGTAAAAATTTGAAGAGGTTGAACAGCTCAAGGAAGAGAGGTAGCTAGAAAGAAATAAAGTAGAAGTATATAGAGCAAGTTCAGCTACAGGTCAAAGAAACCCTGCAAGGACCCTTAAACAATGCCTACAGTGCACAGTATGAAATATACTGATAGTACTACCACACTTACAGGCACAAAAAATTTAAACATCTACATTTATAAAGAGAAAGAGATATGGACATAGGTGTGCTTGCACTATCAGGTTGGTACCTTATGAATAAGCAGCTGTGAGTGGCACTTGGTAGATACTGTAATATAACATTACAACAAAAAACAGGTAACTGGTCAATATTTCTATTTTACTATAAATAGGGTATTATAAAATTTCTTTATAGGGTATTGGCGGTCTAAAAAGAGCTATGCTAATTAGTCCTGGAGACAGTTGCATTCTTACTTCCTTAAACTGAGGCAATTTAAATAAAAACCAGTTCATTTCTAATGTACAGTATATATATATATATATATATATATATATATATATATATATATATATATATATATATATATATATATATATATATATATATATATATATATACATATATATATATATATATATATATATATATATATATATACATATACTGTATATATATATATATATATATATATATATATATATATATATATATATATATATATATATATATATATATATATATATATACATATATATATATATATATATATATATATATATATATATATATATATATATATATATATATATATATATATATATATATATATATACATACATATATACATATATATATACATATATATATATACATACATATATATATACATATATAGATACATATATATGCATACATATATATACATACATATATATATACATATATATACATATATATATATATTTTATATATATATATATATATATATATATATATATATATATATACACCGGTTTATATATATATATA
>NC_090735.1:137367257-137512257 GCF_036898095.1 Palaemon carinicauda | reverse complement strand
AAATATTATAAAAAAGGATATTTCAAATGAACTTCTTTAAGCATTCTCCTATGTTCAGCATGAAAAATACAGTACAGTGGAACCTCTACATCCGAATTTTCCAACATCTGAAGTAAAATTCGAGCAAATTTTTGACTTTACACCCGAATTTTATTTCGACACACAAAGTAAGCAATTTTCGTCGTACCGGTTGTATCCGAATTTTTCGACACACGAAGTACAATTCGAACACGTTCCGACTCTACACCCGAATGTTTTTTTCGACACCCGAAGTAAACAATACTCGTACGCGTAGTCGGTGCTCATAGCGCCTGAAGTGTTTTTTATTTCTGCCGATAGAAGGCAGCACATCGACCTCGGAGGGACGCTCAATTAGCGGGGCTTGGGTCAGTCCTCTGTTCTCGTCGGCTTCTTGCGGTTGTGCTCTGTGCGTTCTGATATTAACTGTGTTTTAATCGTGATTTTTTACGTGCATCCATTAACGATAATTTACGTAAAGTATGGGTCCCAAGAGGCTTAGTTTTACCAGTGGTAGTGGTAGTGGTGAGAAAAGGAAGAAGGAAATGCTTTCTATAGAAATCAAGCAGGAAATTATTGAAAAACATGAGCGTGGCGTCCGCGTGAGTGAACTTGCTAAACAGTAAGGCCGTAATATGTCGACGATCTCGACAATCCTTAAACAGAAGGAAGCTATTAAAGCAGTGAAACCCTCTAAGGGGATCACTATAATTTCCAAACGCCGTACCCCTATCATAGAAGAGATGGAACGACTTCTACTAGTGTGGATTAAGGACAAGAGAGATTGTTGGCGACACCATCACCGAAACTATCATCTGCGAGAAGGCGCACGCCATCTTCACGGACTTGAAGGAGGCGAGCTCTGGGGGTGATGCTGGGGAGAGTTCAACCGAGCCTTTCTCAGATGATTTCAAGGCATCTCGTGGCTGGTTCGAGAAATTTAAGAAACGGTCCGGGATTCATTCAGTTGTTCTCCACGGAGAGGCTGCTAGTGCGGACACAAAGGCTGCAGCTGACTTTGTTAAGAACTTCGAAAAGATCGTGCAGGAAGAAGGCTACGTAGAGCAGCAGGTGTTCAATTGTGATGAAACCGGGCTGTTTTGGAAGAAGATGCAGAGTCGAACCTACATCACTGCCGAAGAGAAGAAATTGCCTGGGCATAAGCCAATGAAGGATCGGTTGACTCTAGCTCCATGTGCCAACGCTAGCGGGGACTTTAAAGTCAAGCCCTTGCTTGTTTACCATTCGGAGAACCCTAGGGCCTTTAAAGCACACAACGTCGATAAGGATCAGCTTCATGTTTTCTGGCGATCCAACTCGAAGGCCTGGGTCACTAGGCAATTCTTTGTGCAATGGGTAAACCAAGTTTTCGGTCATTCTGTGAAGAAGTATCTTCATGAGCAGAAATTGCCTTTAAAGTGCCTGCTATGCCTTGACAATGCACCCGCTCACCCCCCCGGACTTGAAGATGATATCTTCGATGAATTCAAGTTCATAAAGGTGCTGTATCTTCCACCAAATACCACCTTTATCCTCCAGCCCATGGACCAGCAAGTCATCTCTAATTTTAAGAAGCTGTATACCAAGCACTTATTCAAGCAGTGCTTTAATGTCACGCAAAGCACCAACTTAACTTTGCGTGAATTTTGGAGGGGCCACTTCAACATCGTGCACTGCTTGAAGATCATAGATCAGGCTTGGGTGGGATTAACTCGACGGACCCTCAATTCTGCATGGAAGAAGCTGTGGCCTGATGCAGTTTCTCCCCGAGATTTCGAGGGTTTTGACCCCGAACCTGATCCCGTGGTCGGTGCAGCGGAAGCCGTAGAGGAAATCATCTCCCTTGGCAAGTCCATGGGTCTGGAGGTAGACGCAGATGACTTTACGGAACTCGTCGCCGAACATCACGACGAACTGACGACGGATGAGCTCAAGGAACTCCATGCTATGTCGGAGCACATGAGTGATGACGAGGAAGAGAGCGAGGAGGTAGAACATGTGTTAGGTTCAGCGCAAATAAAAGAGGTGTTAGGAAAATATCAAGACGTGGTCGACTTCATCAACAAATACCATCCAAAGAAATTGCAGGTTTGTCGTGTAGTTTCTCAATTCGATGATGTTTGCCTAACTCACTTTCGAAACATTCTGAAAAGCCGTACCAAGCAATTATCTATCGATGCTTTCTTTAAAAAAACTGCGAAGCGAACTCGCGATGAAGAGGATGTAAGTGAACCGAAGAAAACGGCAAAGAGTGAGGCGGAAGAAAGTGAAACACAGAAAACGGAAAAGAGTGAAGCAAAAGAAATTCAGTCAATTTTAAATGTAAGTGATAGTGATTAAAATTACGTAATCATCAAAGAGAAAAAAAGAAAATGTAAAAAAAAATATAAAATATAAAAATAAAAAAAAATAAGCTAAGTTATGTTAAAGTTCACTTAGTGTAAGTTAGAATAAGTTACGGTAGTGTTACGTTTATCGTAGTTAACCTCTCTACCTCCTCGCCGTCCGTCCGTCTCCTCTCTCCTCTCTGCATAGCAAAGACGAACAACACCTGCGCTGGAGTTTCTAAGGTAAAGTGACGCTAAAAACCCGTTTCTTAATTATCATTTTTTTGCTAATTCTTCTTATTTACATGTCTATTCTTCTTATTTACATGTCTATTATCTAATTTAGTGTTCATTATTCTCATGGGAAAATTATGTGTAGTAGTTTATTAAGAAGTTATCATAGGTTTTTGGGCTCAACCACGGATTAATCCTATTTCAATGCATTCTTAAGGGAAAATTCGTTTCGACATCCGAACAATTTCTACATCCGAAGTTGGTTCTGGAACGGATTAAATTCGTATGTAGAGGTTCCACTGTACTGGTAAAAGTAAGCAAAAATTTTTAAATTAATAGGCAATACTATAATCGCTAATATCAAGTGATACTATAGTACAACAGTAAAAATATGACAAATTTGGAAATAATTTGTATTTTTCCTAACTTGAACTTCTTAATGGTAGATTCAGTGAGAGCTGGTGTTCTTAGCCAACCTCACGGTAAGTGGGAGGAGAGCGAGGAAAACTCCCAGTCTTGCCACACACTCACTAGCTCAACCAATGTTGATTACATGTAGGACTTACTGGGGGAAGGTAATGGTGGGATAAATGTGTAAAGAACTTCAGGTTTGTATAGTTAGGAAAAATCCAAAGTACTTACAAATTTGTAATTTGTTCTGACATGAATGCAAACCCTCATCCTTTACTAGGAGACTCAATGAAAGGTGGGTGGATGTCCATTCTACTGGCTGAACACATACCCAGGACTGTCACATCCAAGCAAAAGCGTGGTAGCGTCCTTGCCTGGTGATTGCCAGACGGGTTCAAGTCCCGCACAAACTCGTTAGTTTCTTTGGTTGCTGCAACCTCACATTCTTTGTGAACTAAGGATGTGGGGTTTGGGGGAGTCTATAGGTCTATCTGCTGAGTCATCAGCAGCCATTGCCTGGCCCTCCTTGGTCCTAGCTTAGGTGGAGAGGGGGCTTGGGCACTGATCATATGGAATATGGTCAGTCACTAGGGCATTGTCCTGCTTGATTGGGCAATGTAACTGTCCCTTGCCTCTGCCATTAATGAGTGGCCTTTAAACCTTTAAATCTTAAACCTTGTGAACCTGGTGGTTTAGTAATATCAGACAGGTCGACAGCCTGAGCAATAATGATCAGTAAGTGAGAAACTGCTCTGTGATTAAAAGGTTTGCGTATTACATAGTTAAACTTATACACACTGAAACCCATGTATCCAACTCCCGCCCCTTGCTTGGAGAATAGGGACGTGACGAAAAGTGTATACGTAAGATCATTAGATATAATTCAGGCAACTAACAAAACATTGAGCTTGTTCCGTCAATGGAAGCAAGCTTCCAGGGTTCTTGGATACTGAGCCCCTACGGAGGGGAAGATAAAGAAATGAAAAAGCCAGTCATTACATTCACCCAAGACTGAAACTAACCTCTGCCCATGACCAACTGCTAATTGTCTTGTAACGAGCTAAGGAAATTAGACCACTTGCTCAGTGGCCACCACAGGGCCGATGAAAAACGTGGTGAAGGTTGTCTGGCACTTTCACATGTCTGCTTGCAATACCTGCGACACAGAGAAGTTCCTTTTAAACATAAGGGACATGCTTATGCTCCTGACGTCATGAGATCTGGGTCTCCTTCCTTGGTGGTGAAAGAATAGATTTAGAGCAAGGTCGATGACCTGCCTGATTCAAAAGGAGATTGTGTTCTTCGCAATCCTCTTGACCCTGCCAATATTGACAAGAAGTTGCTTGACATATGAGTGAGATCTATGGTTGAGGTAGCGCTTTAGAACCCTCACAAGACACAGTAACAGCCGATTCATGTCAACGGTTACAGACCGTAGACTCGCTACCCAGAAGGGCCTGAACCTAGAGTTCACTACAGCTGGATTTTGAGTCTTAGCAATAAAATCAGGGACGAAACTGTGTAACTTTCCCCCAAACCCTTGAATGGGCGATGTTGTAGCAGAGACCATGAAGCTTGCTGGAGATACTGGGGCAGGTGAGTCAAAAATGATTGTAGGAGCTGGAGGATACCAAAAAGATAGAAGAATGGGAGAAACCTTTCAACCTTTGGACTAGAATTCTTTTTACTTGAAAAATGACTCTACAGCAGCCTACTCTACTGAACAGTGATGCAATAACACCTATTATAAAAATTTTACCAAGTGCTTCCTGTTCAGTGAACAGGGTTAGGTGAATTTTCAGCGCATATTTTGTTCTATAAAGGTATAAATAGTTCTACAAGGGTTGGGAATCAGCAGATATGGAGGTCTTACTATATGATAATCAGAAGTAGTCAAACAAATTAAACAAATTTCAATGAGACATTTAAAAATAAACAATAATTCACCTGAATGTATGACTCAGTCAATGTCAACATCTGAGGTTCAATTTCCTTCCAATGAAGATCCTGGAGTTCATACCAGTTTCCTGTTCCCTGTAATAGCAATGGGATTAACATGAAAATTAATACAAAAGAAAAAAAATGCTATTTGTATTAATTAAATAAATTTTTGAATATACTTACCCGGTGATCATATAGCTGCAACTCTGTTGCTCGACAGAAAAACCTACGGTCAAAATACGCCAGCGATCGCTATGCAGGTAGGGGTGTACATCAACAGCGCCATCTGTCGAGCAGGTACTTAGTACTCCAAGCAAACAAAGAACCAATTTTCTCCTCAGTCCACTGGGTCTCTATTGGGGAGGAAGGGAGGGTCCTTTAATATATGATCACCGGGTAAGTATATTCAAAAATTTATTTTATTAATAAAAATAACATTTTTCAATATTAAACTTAGCCGGTGATCATATAGCTGATTCACACCCAGGGGGGTGGGTAGAGACCAGCATTACATGTTTACATTATTATGAGCTAAGTATTTTGTATTTCATTTTAGCAGTTATTCAAAATAACAAACATAAAATAAATAAGTACCTGGTAAGGAAGTCGACTTGAACAATTACTCTGCCTTTTTAAGTACGTCTTCCTTACGGAGCCTCGCGATCCTCTTAGGATGCTGAGCGACCCCTAGGATCTGAAGTATCAAGGGTTGCAACCCATACAACAGGACCTCATCAAAACCTCTAATCTAGGCGCTTCTCAAGAAATGACTTTGACCACCCGCCAAATCAAGTAGGATGCGAAAGGCTTCTTAGCCTTCCGGACAACCCAAAAACAATAATAAAACATTTCAAGAGAAAGATTAAAAAGGTTATGGAATTAGGGAATTGTAGTGGTTGAGCCCTCACCCACTACTGCACTCGTTGCTACGAATGGTCCCAGAGTGTAGCAGTTCTCGTAAAGAGACTGGACATTCTTAAGATAAAAAGACGCGAACACTGATTTGCTTTTCCAATAGGTTGCGTCGATTATACTTTGCAGAGCTCTATTTTGTTTAAAGGCCACGGAAGTTGCGACAGCTCTAACTTCGTGTGTCCTTACCTTCAGCAAAGCTTGGTCTTCCTCATTCAGATGGGAATGAGCTTCTCGTATTAACAGTCTGATAAAATAGGATAAAGCATTCTTTGACATAGGCAAAGATGGATTCTTAACTGCACACCATAAAGCTTCAGACGGGCCTCGTAAAGGTTTTTAAATAGAACTTAAGAGCTCTTACAGGACATAAGACTCTTTCTAGTTCATTTCCAACCATACGATAAGTTTGGAATATCGAACGATATTGGTCAAGGCCGAGAAGGCAGCTCGTGTTTGGCTAGAAAACCAAGTTGTAGAACATGTAGCCTTTTCGGATGAGAATCCGATGTTCTTGCTGAAGGCATGAATCTCACTGACTCTTTTAGCTGTGGCTAAGCATATCAGGAAAAGAGTCTTAAAGGTGAGATCTTTCAGGGAGGCTGATTGTAGCGGTTCGAACCTGTCTGACATAAGGAATCTTAGTACCACGTCTAAATTCCAACCAGGTGTAACCAAACGACGCTCCTTCGTGGTCTCAAAAGACTTAAGGAGGTCCTGTAGATCTTTATTGTTGGAAAGATCTAAGCCTCTGTGACGGAAGACTGATGCCAACATGCTTCTGCAACCCTTGATAGTGGGAGCTGAAAGAGATCGTTCTTTCCTCAGATATAAGAGAAAGTCAGCTATTTGAGTTACAGAGGTACTGGTCGAGGAACGGATACTGACTTGCACCAGTTTCGGAAGATTTCCCACTTCGATTGGTAGACTCTAAGGGTGGATGTTCTCCTTGCTCTAGCAATCGCTCTGGTTGCCTCCTTCAAAAAGCCTCTAGCTCTCGAGAGTCTTTCGAAGTCTGAAGGCAGTCAGACGAAGAGCGTGGAGGCCTTGGTGTACCTTCTTTACGCGTGGCTGACGTAGAAGGTCCACCCTTAGGGGCAGTGTTCTGGGAACGTCTACTAGCCATCGAAGTACCTCGGTGAGCCATTCTCTCGCGGGCCAGAGGGAAGCAACTAGCGTCAACCTTGTCCCTTCGTGAGAGGCGAACTTCTGCAGTACCTTGTTGACAATCTTGAACGGAGGGAATGCATATAGATCTAGATGTGACCAATCTAGTAGAAAGGCATCTATATGAACTGCTGCTGGGTCCGGGATTGGTGAGCAAACTATTGGGAGCCTCTAGATCATCGAGGTTGCGATGAGATCTATGGTTGGCTGGCCCCAGGTGGCCCAAAGTCTCTTGCATACATCCTTGTGGAGGGTCCATTCTGTTGGAATTATTTGTCCCTTCCGACTGAGACAATCTGCCATGACATTCAAGTTGCCTTGGATGAACCTCGTTACTAGTGGTATGTCTAGACCTTTTGACCAGGTGAGGAGGTCCCTTGCGATCTCGTACAATGTCAGAGAGTAGGTCCCTCCTTGCTTGGAGATGTACGCCAAAGCCGTGGTGTTGTCCGAGTTCACCTCCACCACTTTGCCTTGAAGGAGAGACCTGAAGCTTTTCCAGGTCAGACGTACTGCCAGTAGCTCCTTGCAGTTGAAATGCATTGTCCTTTGACTCGAGTTCC
Source organism: Palaemon carinicauda (assembly GCF_036898095.1). Classification (NCBI taxonomy): domain Eukaryota; kingdom Metazoa; phylum Arthropoda; class Malacostraca; order Decapoda; family Palaemonidae; genus Palaemon; species Palaemon carinicauda. The sequence goes on along the minus strand of NC_090735.1, from coordinate 137,504,684 downwards.
ATAATCCCGAGCATTCCCTACCGTCTAATGTCGCACACCAGCCTACGTCCGATGCGTCCGAGAAGAGAACGTGGTTGGGAGTCTGAACAGTCAGGGGAAGACCCTCTCTAAGGTTGATATAGTCCTTTCACCAAGTCAGACAAGACTTTATCTTTCCGGAAACCGGGATCGAGACCGCTTCTAGCGTCTTGTCCTTTTTCCAGTGAAAAGTTAGATGGTATAGAAGAGGACGGAGGTGTAGTCTTCCTAGTGACACAAAATGATCCACGGATGACAGTGTCCCTACCAGACTCATCCACAGCCTGACTGGGCACCGTTCCTTCTTCAGCATCTTCTGGATGGATAGCAGGGCTGGGGGTTGATCGTCTTGTTCAGCAACGTCCTCATCAGAGGGTTCCTCATCCGAAACTGATGAGGAAAAGGCAACGGAGTGGGCAACGTCTGACTCGCTGAATCCGGTCGCACTGGTGGATGCGTGACGGAGCCGGACGCAATATCATGGCACTGCTGCACAGTCTGTGAACTGTCAACAACCATGGGTGTGCGAGGAAGTACAGCGTCAACCCGAAACTGTCTAGACTGTCTGGGTGTGCAGTCAACACCCTACCGGGTTGCTGAGGATGACGCACTGCGTCACAACAAGTCACCTCTGCTGGTTGTTGAACGTCTTCCTAGTGACACACTGAACGTCAACAACCACCTCCGAGCGTCGCTTAACGTCAACGTGCGACTGGCAACCCACACTGGGTCGCATCAGTGGAGGAACCACCTCAACTGGCAGACGCGAGTAGGTTACCTCAGCGTCAACAGGGCGCACAACCGACCGGTTGGAAGGTTGTTGGCCAGAAGGAGGAACCACCTCAACTGGCAGACGCGAGTAGGTTACCTCAGCATCAACAGGGCGCACAACCAACCGGTTGGAAGGTTGTTGGCCAGAAGGTTCTTCTCCGCATTTAAGTCCTCTAACAAGGACACAAGCTTGGACTGCATGTCTTGCAGCAAAGCCCATTTAGGGTCTACGGGAGCAGGTGTGGCAACAGACGGGGTTAGCAACTGAGGCGGAACCATTTACCCTCCCTGGAAGCCTTGTTATGTGTGACATAATAGTACAGCAAAACTTCAAAGACTCGACAAAAGTTGAGAAGTTGACCTGTAAACAACTTGGAGCGTCTCCTGGCTAGGCGCCAGGGCGAGTCTACCAGAATTGAGAAGTCTATCTGGGCAGAGGCATGAACTCCCAAGCCGAGAACTTCTCTCGTGTCCTATCAGACTCTCGCTCTATAAGCCAGTTTAAAAGAAGGGAAATCAAAGGCTGAATCCCTAAAACTCCTCCTGGTGCAAAAACCAGTCGCCTAGCCAACGTAACGCTCTCTAGGAGAGCGAGAGAGCACTAGCTTAACAACAACGGCTTCGAAGTAGCTAGGCCTAGTGTAAGTTCTGACGTTTAGGCGAACGAGGAGCAGCAGTTACAAGATCCGGACGAAGATCTTTAAAAAATCATCATGATTTAATTAAAGTCCATAGGAGGCTAAGCAGCTTAAGGCTCCTCTCCAAATGACAGAGTCCTCAAAGGAATATCAGGGAGGGAGAACAGCACTTTCTCATCTACAGGAACCTTGTCCGATAAAAGCTAGGTTATCTCAGTGAGTCTCTCACTGGTGCATTAGTAGCAGACCAGAAGGCAACGTCATGTAACTGCTTGACAGTCTGTGAACTGTCAACAACTGAACTGTCAACCACAACCGGTGCGTGAGGACATACAGTGTTCACTCGAGACTGCTTTGACTGTCTATACTGAGCAGTCAAAACAACTCTAGGATGTGGAGGTTGACGCACCGCGTCAAAACAAAACAACTTAGACTGTTGTTGTACCTCGCGAACGTCAACGGAAGGTTCCGTGCGTTACTGAACGTCAACATGCGGCTGGCAGGGTACACTGGAACACATGGGTGGCGGGACTCTCTCAGCTGGAGTGCGGCAGAAGGTTGCCTCAGCGTCCACAGGACGCACAACCGTGTTGGTTGTAGGCTAGAGGTTGGTGCAGTGTCAACCTTCTCCGCACGAAAGTCCCGCATCAATGACGTTAACTGAGACTGCATGGTCTGCAGCACAGACCACTTAGGGTCTACAGGAGCAGGTGCGGCAACAGACGGTGTGACTGCCTGATGCGGTACCGCTTTGCCTCTCTTAGGAGGTGAGCAGTCGTCGGAAGACTGCAGCGAGTCCGAACTGACCCAGTGGCTACAACTGGGCCGTTGGACTTGCGCGGAAGGGACCGACTTGCGCTTAATAAGCTGCGAGACCTTGGTCCATGGTTTCTTACGAGAACCTCTTCCGCAGACGAGAAATAAATGGGCTCTCTCGTCTTTGTGTGGGTGGGGCGATCTTGGGTAGATACGCCCGAAACCACGGAGGGAAACGTCTGTTCGTTGATCAAGGCCTGACGAACCCATAAGTCGTTCGACATTACTTCTCCCCTGGGCTTGGGAGCTTGCAAGAGGTCCCGGACTAGGTGAACGACAGGCACGAACAGACGAACCCTCGGACGCAACACTGTAACACTTTGCGCATATCACTTTATCACTTCGATTTTCTGTTTTGCACTTATTACACTGAAATCGAAACTTTTACTGATTTCTACCTGAAACACGCAATTCTACCCTTCATTAAAAGGTAGTAATTGCGAAATCAGTCGTATAATGCAGCTATTAATACTAGCAAAAAACAGAAAACATATATAAAGATAAAAAATTCAGTGGCTGGGAAAGAGACTAAACACTCGTTCAAATAAACTACGTTTACAATCTCTCACCGCACATAGCCTGGGGACAAGAATAAAACCCTAGAAACGTTTTACATTCTTCCCCGTACAGCGACTAGGGAGGAGAGTAACACGAGAACAACGTTACCCGCTTGAACGGAACGTTTTCTCTCCTCTCTCTCCCTCCGTCTCTATCTCTCTCTCTCTTTCTCTCTCGATTTCGCACCTAAGAGAAGAGGCCAATTATATTTCGTCAAAAAAACATGTTATTTGACTAAAGGAAAAAACTGAAAGGTTTTTCAATTAAAAAGTTCCTTTAAAATAGAATTTAAAACATTTAAGCTAAGAAAGAATGAACAAAACGTCAGAATCGATTTACTCTTACTGCAAAGTGAAACCGTGATACATTCTCTCTCTATCGTAACGATAGAGCGCATGTTGAACGTCCTGAACGTCAACAACTGCGTAGTCTAAAAAACTAAACGTTAGTTCATCTTTGAAAACAGTACGAAGACTATCAAAGAAATTCTTTCATAAAACATTAAATTTAAAAAATTTTAAATTCTTTAAATACGATATAACGGGCTCAACGTTGATTAACTTCGGTTCCAAGTTAGGACCGCCTACTATCAGGAAAGGTCGCATATAAACAAAACATAAAAATTTATTTTTATATGTTTATAATAAATGGAAAGTTAATCGAAGAGGCCTAATAATGGCGGAGAGATATAAAATATATAGATCTATAACGTGTTAAGCAAAATTACTAAAAACCTAAACACACTTCCGTCTAAGGGAAGGGTCGGCCATTTAAAAGTGAAAGAGAGTCCATACTCTCTTTGTCACCATAATTAAATCTATCCAAAACGAGTTCAAGTTTTGAGATGAGATATAACACCTGCATAGCGAAAGCTCAAAACTAGAATAGTGTACTTCACCAAATAGTTGTGAAAACAAATCCAGTTAGTAACAGCGTATTAGTAGGTCTTGCCGGTAGCCCGACAGAGAGAAAATTGGTTCTTTGTTTGCTTGGAGTACTAAGTACCTGCTCAACAGATGGCGCTGTTGATGTACACCCCCACCTGCATAGCGATCGCTGGCGTATTTTGACCGTAGGTTTTTCTGTCGAGCAAGAGTTGCAGCTATATGATCACCGGCTAAGTTTAATATTGAAAAAACTATAGTATTGCATTAAATAATTTTTTATATAAAAGTGATTATTTTTCTCCATGCAATTCTTGATAAACTACCGTGCACAATTGAAAGCACTTACAATTTCTTGAAATATAGTTAAAATTGCTTGGAAAAAGTATAGTAATTAAGAATGAACATAAAAGTTCCATTGCAAATTATCTTAATATTTTTTATAATGAACTAATGTCGGATCACAATACTGTCATACTTCTAATCTAACTCCAAATATTTTATCTTTGAAACGAAGGCTGCTTGATACATACATACATACATACATATATATCACTTCTTATTAATAACCACTGAGAGCCATATATTTAAAAAATTTTACATACAACCATTGACTAAAAATCATAGAATTTATCTATGTATAAAACTTGAAATGGTGCAGAATTTATCTTTTTATTCAAATAACACAAATTCACAAACTGTATAATGAACATCAAAATAAAGCATATACTGTAGCATTAAATATCCTCACAACAAAAAGTCACAAATATAACCATCACTCTTTCATGCAAAGCAGCAGAGTACATAAAGTTACTGACCCTGTGTAGAATGTGACACCTGTATGTCCCAGTTTCAGGTTCTCCATCATGCACTATATTAGCTACAAGATCATAAATTGGCTCTGGATGTTTCTTCTTGACCTGACAATAAACAGAAGGAAGAAAATTAGTACAATGTGGAAAATAATGCAATACAATATATAGTAAGTATATTTAGTACACACTTTGTATATATGCTAGGCGGTATAACTTAGCACCCTGTGCTTGGAGGTACATTCAGCCTTCCTTCTTTGCAATAGCTATGTTACAGACACAGGCACAACAAGGAAGTTTTCATGAATAAACGCTGCACTAGGGCGGGCAAACTCCTAACCTAAAAAGTTATTGCCCCTAGCCATGAGCGGATGCCCGAGCTAATGATTAACACAGAAAATACTGCCTAATAGTTTTAATTTGGTTTCTACAACAGTTTATAATCATATGTACAGTGTACTGTACATTTGCACACATGTACACTATGTACTGGACACAGTAAGGTTACAGTAAAGTATTGTGCTAAGGTAAAGTTTTACAGCGTCGTCATCATCCCCTTACTGTTCTGTATAGCAAAGCTTGTTCCTATCGAGTAATAATGTACTGTTACCCAATACTTACTGATAATGTAGTGTATATTACTGTAATATATGTACAGTAATATAGCTAGAGTACAGCTTAACTGTACTTACTATAAGTGTTTAGTGTTTATGTTCAGATAACGCGTAGCCTACGCGTTTTTTTTTAAGAATGACGCAACTTCTTATGTGTTGTCTCTTGTGCAGTATGTTATATTTATACGTTTATAAACAGAAATACAGCTTATTTAATAAACTAAAACCTTAAATATCTTGATAATAATTGTTTCTTTTAAATTCACAAACAAAAACAATGCCTTCGATTACTTTTCAACATATGTGTGTGTGTGTTTGTGTAAAATAAATGAAATTTTATTTCTTTACAAAGTCACTATTGAGGCTTTATAATCAAGCACCACAGAGCTAAAAACTATAAAATATCCTGCATCAGCAACATGAATGAAACTCCGGTTAATGTTATGCGATTCAACTCAAAGTATAAGTAAATAAAATATGAGAAGCATTTCAGATAAAACTATTGAAATTAGTATGCTAATTGGAAAATGATAGATCAAGTAATAATGGTTTCTTTTAGTAAATATGAAATATCCTTCAGTAGTGTGAGTGAAGGTAAAAGTGGAAGAGAAAAAGAGGGCTTTTGAAGAATGGCTGCAGAGTAATAGTGTAGAGAAGTATGAAAGATATCGAGAGAAAAATGTGGAAGTAAAGCGCAAGGTAAGTGAGGCAAAGAGGGCAGCTGACCTGAGGTGGGGTCAGGGATTGGGTCATTTATATGAAGAGAATAAGAAGAAGTTTTGGAAAGAAGCAAAGAGAGTAAGGAAGGCTGGTTCAAGAATTGAAGAGACAGTGAAAGATGGAAATGGAAGGTTGTTAAAAAGAGAGGAGGTAAGGAAAAGGTGGGCGGAGTATTTTGAAAGTTTACTGAATGTTGAGGATAATAGGGAGGCAGATATAATTGCTGTTGCAGGTGTTGAGGTGCCGGTGATGGGAGATGAGAATGATAGAGAGATTACAAGAGAGGAAGTGAGGAGAGCACTAGATGGAACGAGAGTAGGAAAAGCATCTGGTATGGATGGTGTGAGAGCTGAGATGTTGAAGGAAGGGGATGTGACTGTACTTGAATGGTTGGTGAGATTGTTTAATGTGTGTTTTGTGTTGTCAATGGTACCAGTAGATTGGGTTTTGCGTGTATTGTACCACTATACAAGGGTAAGGGAGATGTGTAGTGTTGTAATTCAAGGGGTATTAGTTTGGTGAGTGTAGTTGGAAAAATGTATGGTAGAGTACTGATTAATAGGTTTAAGGATAAAACAGAGAATGCAATCTTAGAAGTACAGGGTGGTTTTAGAAGAGGTAGGGGTTGTATGAATCAGATTTTTTACAGTTAGGCAGATATGCATGAAATATTTAGCAAAATGTAAGGATGTGTATGTTGAATTTATGAATCTGGAGAAAGCATATGATAAGAGCTGATAGGGAAGCAATGTGGAATGTGATGAGGTTAAATGGAGTTGGTGGAAGGTTGTTGCAAGCAGTGAAAAGTTTCTACAAAGGTAGTAAAGCATGTGTTAGGATAGGAAATGAAGTGAGCGATTGGTTTCCGGTGAGAGTGGGACTGAGACAGGGATGTGTGATGTCGCCGTGTTGTTTAACTTGTATGTTGATGGAGTGGTGAGAGAGGTGAATGCTCGAGAGCTTGGACGAGGATTGAAACTGGTAGACGAGAATGACCATGAATGGGAGGTAAATCAGTTGCTGTTTGCGGATGATACTGTACTGGTTGCAGACGCGGAAGAGAAGCTTGGCCGATTAGTGACAGAATTTGGAAGGGTATGTGAGAGAAGGAAGTTGAGAGTTGATGTGCGTAAGAGTAAGGTTATGAGATGTACGAGAAGGGAAGGTGGTGCGAGGTTGAATGTCATGTTGAATGGAGAGTTACTTGAGGTGTATCAGTTTAAGTACTTGGGGTCTGTTGTTGCAGCAAATGGTGGAGTGGAAGCAGATGTACGTCAGAGAGTAAATGAAGGATGCAAGGTGTTGGGGGCAGTTGAGGGAGTAGTAAAAAAAATAGAGGGTTGGCCATGAATGTAAAGAGAGTTCTGAATGAGAAAGTGATTGTACCAACTGTGATGTATGGATCAGAGTTATGGGGAATGAAAGTGACGGAGAGACAAATTGAATGTGTTTGAGATGAAGTGTCTAAGGAGTATGGCTGGTGTATCTCGAGTACATAGGGTTAGGAACGAAGTAGTAAGGGTGAGAACGGGTGTAATAAATGAGTTAGCAGCTAGAGTGGATATAAATGTTGAGTTGGTTTGGCCATGTTGAGAGAATGGAAAATGGTAAAGAAGGTGATGAATGCAAGAGTTGATGGGAAAAGTACAAGAGGAAGGCCAAGGTTTGGGTGGATGGATGGAGTGAAGGAAGCTCTGGGTGATAGGAAGATAGATGTGAGAGAGGCAAGAGAGCGTGCTAAAAATAGGAATGAATGGCAAGCAATTGTGACGCAGTTCCGGTAGGCCCTGCTGCTTCTTCCAGTGCCTTGGATGACCGCGGAGGTAGCAGCAGTAGGGGATTCAGCATTATGAAGCTTCATCTGTGGTGGATAATGTGGGAGGGTGGGCTGTGCCACCCTAGCAGTACCAGCCGAACTCGGCCGAGTCCCTTGTCAGGCAGGGAGGAACATAGAGAGGAGACATCCCCATTTTTGTTTCATTTGTTTGATGTCGGCTACCCCCCAAAATTGGGGGAAATGCCTTGGTATATGTATTTATGTATGTAGCATGTCTTAATAATAAGGGAGTTACTTAATCCAAAAATTGAGGTTGACGACGGACTACACAGGGTTGATCAGCTGATTTGAATTTAAACAATGCATAAGATAATAATTCGCTAGGTTTTTAATTATAAATACGATACTAAAATGTGAATATTACATGCATTATTTTTTATACAGTTAATTGTAACACCAGTTCAATCAAAATATGGTTTATTTCAAATATAGCTGTAATTTTTTACCAAAGTAAATGGATATACACTGTACAGAGAGAGCTAGGATCTGCTGGGTGTAGAGATATGTAGTGGCGCGCACCGCTTCCAGTGTATCGGAGCTCGGGCTATTTGAAATAATCGCCCAGCTTCAATTTTATCACGATTTTTATGAGAATTTTTATTTAATAGTTATTGCATTGTTCTTGGCTGTGAAAAAGCGAAACCGCGAAGCAAGAACACGTGATTAACGAGGGGCAATTGTATATCTTGGCAATCCATGTCTGCCAATGGTTACATAAGCAGATACGCAACTTAGCATGGAGTAACGAGAGCTTTGGGTGTGGAGGAAATGCCCCCCTAGATCTCGATTGAGTCACTGGCAGCAGGGTGACGGATACGGTATAAGGCGAGACAAGTTGCCTTTTCGGCTTCTACTCCTGATGCCTGGCGGATGATCTTACTAGAATTAGTATGGTCAGGGAAGGGTCACTCTCCTTATTTAGATAGGCACTGCGCATCACAGGGAATTGGCTATCCTTTGATGAATCTAGCCACTGAATCCTCTGTGGATTTGATCAGTTTATGGAAAGGGAAAATCACAGAATGGACCTCATTCCCGGGCATAGCAGGGTGCTAAGAAACTAATGGTTGATTACTGAAATACTCCTGAAATTGAAAAATGAAATACACATACAATAAATCACAATCAACCACAATAATTTCTAAAAAAAATAGTATGCAGACTTAATAATGAACTAAAAATTAGATACTGTATGAAGCTTGAAAACTGAACTACCCATACAAACACACACACACATAGAAAGAGAGAACGTATAGGTATGATAACTAATAACAATAGCTATAAACGGAATGTATAAAAACTATATCCTATAACATATTGGTGCTGAATATAATATTTATCATGAAGATATTTCGAATAAGTTAAGAAATTATATAAACATTAAGCATTGTTATTCATATGTGCGCATTCCCTTGATACGGTAGCGGGATCTTGAGATTAGCTGATCACAACCATAGGTAAACAACAAATATTAGTAATTGTTGATAGTTAAAATGCTTCATAAACTGAAAAATAGGTTGTAAAAATTTTCTAATAAAATATGATCTCCTAAGGACCAACAAAATTATATAATGACCCTTAGTAAGAAAATATTGATGAAATATGACCATGACAATTACAGTATCATGACAGATCATAATAAATCTATGGAAACATCACTTTTTCTAAGTTCAACATACGCCCAGATCAAGTTATGTGACATCTCTCGGCCCCTTTCTTGGTCGTAAGTCGACGACTACTTGCATTACTAAAATCGACCAGTAATTACTATTTCAAAAGTATCTTAGTGACAAAACTAGCAAAAGAATGTTATTTGTGATGCAACTGCTTGTACACTTCAATGAACACACTATATATAATAGTAAACTGTAAGTGAAATTACTGTTGTAAATGAGATTTATAACGATAAGCTTACATAGTAAGTCTAACCAAAATTAATTGCCAACTTAAATTTAGAGAAATTGGTAAAAATAATATGTGGGTATGAAGAAATAAAGGTACTGTAGAACTTAGGATGAATAATTAATCCTTAGGTCAAATCACATCCAAAACAAGTATAAAACAATAAATATTTAGCTAATAGCCTGACTGGTTATCAGCAGCAGTCTGTAAAAATATGTCAGAGCATGCAGAAATAGTCATAAATTTAGAGGCGACTTGGAAACAATGTTACTTACATCTTCTGTCAAGTACTCTGAGAGGTCAATGTTTTTCACAGGAAAATTGACAATCGTAGGATTCTTTTCTATATAAAAGGTGTTCTTGGTGAAGCGCTAAAATAGAAAAAGGTCATATCAAAACTAATCTGAATAGAGGTGACATGTTACACTAGTTATCAAAGTATAGACAGACTTTAATTAATGCCAAAGGATGCTTCTTTAGGTCACTATAACATCCATAGACAAAGAAATTTAATCCCTATTTAAGATTCACAATCAATAAAAAAGCTTATTACACTAAAGAATAATCTTCCATTGTCCATTGTACAGTAATACTGTACAATATCGAATACAACAACTACAGTATACTGTAATCTTATGAAAAATAATGAAAATTCTAAAAATATCAATGTGAGATTCACTGCCAATAACAAAGTATATTACATTAAAGAATAAACCTTACTTATCTACAACAGTATAATATATAAGAGTGCAGCTATACAGTCCCCCTATGCAAAATAATGATGAAAGTTATAAAATTATTAAATACAATATAAATTACAATGATAATATTGCAATTTTTCTTAAATAATTTGCAATTTTCCTAATGTAACAAACCTGAGTCCTTTAATAGGAGTATAACTTCAGAGAAGCTGGAATGGCCATTAAAACTTGAATAAGTTACTATAACCATCAACACGTGGTGCAGGGGAAGCCCATCCTATCTGTCAGTCATTAAAGTTAGTACTTTTGACCTTTCGACCTAAGACTAGCAGGATAGTTGGGTGAAAAGTATAACTTAAAGGACAAATGTTATTCAGTTAGGAAAAACACAAATTACCTTCAAAATTTGTGATTTGTTCCTACTCGAACACAGACCATCATCCTTCAATAGGAGGCACATCCTTAGACGGAGAAAGTTCCTACGAAAAACATTTCTGGCTTGTTCAACTTTCAAAGGAATTGACTGAGAATCTGGTCCTATACAGGAGCAAAGATTCTGAGAATCTGGTCCTATACGGGAGCAAAGATTCTGAGAATCTGGTCCTATACGGGAGCAAAGATTCTGAGAATCTGGTCCTATACGGGAGCAAAGATTCTAAGAATCTGGTCCTATACGGGAGCAAAGATTCTGAGAATCTGGTCCTATACATGAGCAAAGATTCTGAGAATCTGGTCCTATACATGAGCAAAGATTCTGAGAATCTGGTCCTATACGGGAGCAAAGGTTCCGAAAATCTGGTCCTATACGAGAGCAAAGATAATGACTCTACCAACCTCTTAACAGTCACTGCACAGGCATGCTAAAAGTGTTAGGTTAAGCCTTTACTAAGAATAAATGGTAATCAGCAAAGGAGAACCCCTTGTCAGAATGTATTTGTAGCTATCATGAGAAGCAGGATCGAATACATTCTATTCATATTCCCTCATGTCAAGGAGGATGGGGAAAATATTCCATAAGAGATTCTGTCTGTAAAGAAAGGTTGCTCAGTTATGAAGCTCACCAGCCCAAGCGGCAATAATGGCTGCACCCACAAGAGAGGGTGAGAAAAGAAGTGAAGGCAGCCAATAAGTCACCTTTCATTCAAGGCTATGTCAAAACTGCTATCTTAGCTGAGATGCTTCTTGTGCCATGAGAGACAGCCACCACAGGACTAAAGGCAAAGGTACCCTAGCAATTGTGGTATACTCCTCCACATCATGGTATGTAAAGGTTGTCTGTTGTTACAAGGCCCTTACCATAATACTCAAGACAACGACAGGTTCTTCATGAGTGCTAAGGTACACCAAATACCCTGATTATAACTTCTTCCCCAAGCTGGACCTTTAATCCCCTCACTGGTCGTACAAAGCCAGAAGTAACATTGTTCCCAGATATCTTTCTTTTTATCCTGATGGTGCTAAATTGGATTTTGGCCTCAACCCTAATGCGAGGAGTCCTCTTAAGGGTTAAGGGTATCGGCAGGGTGGCGAGTAGATTTTGAGTGACCGTGTTGAAACTTGCACAGATATTACCTCTTGTTATAACTATGATTAACATAAAATATCAGGTTAATTGGACATCTTATTTTTCTTTAAAAAAAATAAAATTTTCGGTTGTTTTTCAAAATAATACACCTTCCTTATTTATCATTCAATTAAAACAAATTAAAAGCAGAAAGTTTAAACCCTATCACATAAAACATCTGTATCAAAATTCTATATATGTTGAATGCTATTTGAAAAAAAAATATTTTTAAGTCAATAAAAAAATGTCACAAAATCTATTATTATTTGTTCGTAAAAAATTTTGAGAAAAATGGAAATGGTATTAAGTTTTGCTTCCCTTTTTTGGAGGGGTGTCATAAAGCACCACTCTTCTCTTTGTTGCCAGGTTTTTTAGGGAGCTAAAGAGCCCCTCCATATCCACCTTTTGAAATTCTTTGCTTCTTTTGCCTTCTTGAATGCACCGCAGACATTCTGTTCCTAGTGTTATCCTTCATCGAAAGCCTTTCATGCTTCTCCTTTGGACACTGCCCATAACTTACCATTGAATGATTCCATTAGGTTCTGAGTATAACCTTTCGCACATCTTTTCAATAAATCATCAGAGGAAAGCTCTTCACATATTTGCCGACCAGGACCTTTTGTTCCTCTGTGAGTTGGACTTTCGCTTATATCTTCTTGTGACTCCTGGGAGATACATTCATTGCCAAATCCTGATTATAAAAATACCAACTACTGTATCTTAGCCAACAGGACCCAGAATGATCATGTTTTTTGTCATTGCTAGTTAATGAAAAAAGTTTTGCCATTGTATTCTTTTTCATGGCAGCAAAAGGGTCAGGGGAATCTTTAGCTCTGTTTCTTACTGCAATGTTAAAGAATTTTCCAACCTTTAGGACTGTACTATCACTCAATTTATTTAGTCCTTCAAATTCACTCCTAAATATAACTGTTGTTGTTACATATTTTGATAGATATTTCTTTCTCAAAGCCATGAGACTAAAGACAATTCTCTTCTGAACGTGGTTTAGGAACTCTTCCCTGAGCACTGGATAAGAAGTGGCATAAGGACCTTTACCATCATTCAAACTGTATAATCCTTTGAATGCTATTGAATCTTCATCACCAACAACTACTTTGTACATGAACTTCCAGTCAAGAGATCTTTTCTTTTGTTAGTTTATTTTTTTTTCAGATTATTCAAGATACTGCAGGCATTACGTATCTTACTGAAAACTTCCCCATTAACAACATACCCAGTATAAGCCTCAGTAACAACTCTTATGCCCCCTTTTCATCCAGGTTCCAACATAAATCATCTCGGTAGGTAAATTACCATCTTTATCAAGTTTGACACTAGTCAATTCATAATAATCAAATATTGCTTTATCCACTTCTTTCAGATCTCTTGAAGATCTGGTTTGTAGTCAGGAACTGCCGTAGGTGCAGGCAAAGAAGGTGGAAACTGGCAGGGTCATCCGACTTCGTACCCCGTACGTCGACTGCTAACACCGAGGAAAAACAAAAGCGAATAAAAAATAACCCTCATAAGACATCCTAATCTGCAGACGGGAAAGGTTTCGCCCTAGAGGCACAGGAGCAAGCTAAAGACTAAGCACCCCATTTGCCAGCTGTCATCGCCAAACGAAGGAGAGCAGTGTCAAATGTGTTGAAGAGAAGTTAGATTAACAATGTTAATTTAGATTTAATTAGCTGAAGAAGAACCGCTCTGAAGAACGGCCCAACTCGCAGGCGGGAAAGGTGTTCCTCAAGAGGTATAGGATCTACTGCTACCCACGTAACAAGGGAGAGCAGCATCATCAGCAAAGAGGAATAAGACAGAAGTCCAGCTATGGGTAAGCGGCAAACGTTCTTCCTTCTAATATACTCGCAGGGATCAAGCGACGTCAACATCCGAATGGAGGAGTATTTACACAAGACGACTTCCCTAAGGATGCGGCAGGGTCGCTGCACTCAGAAAAGTGGAGGAGGCCACCAGCCTAAAGGTTCTCTGGGGTTAAAGGGGAAGAAACCGTAATAGATTTCTCCGCCCTCGAGAACACCGCATGCTAACACGAAAAACAACAACATACATACTGTGATGATAAAATAATGTTTATATATATAAAAAAAATATTACAGGAATGTTCAAATATATATAAAAACACGAGAAGAAAAATAATATGAAAAGTTGAAAGCCAGTAAAACACTTCGGAGGAGAGACACACTAACGTCTACCCTCTCTGAGCCAAAAGAAAAAAAAGTGATAAAACAACACAGGTGTGCATGAGTGGGGTGGCTGGCTACCCTGCCTAGCCCCCTGCTAACTAGTGGTAGGGTAGTAACACCTTGCTTTAAAGTCTCTATGGCTAGTCTCCCAGCTTTGCCGAAAGATAATCCCGATAAATAGCGAGGGTTTGTACTTAGTGCCGGAATAATGACCTTTTCATAATATGAAATTTTTCAAAACTATATGCTTATGTCTCTTGATATATTAGCATGACACTGATGTAATAAATGCATCATATTAGATTTATGATCAATATATTCAGTACAGTATTTTCAAGTTTGACAAATAATTACCCCAAAATTATGGTATTATATGACCATAGTAAAATTTACAGATTCATGTTCTCTCAATGCCCAAGATATACTGCAGGCTTACACATTAAATATTATATACAGTACTGCACTCTGTACTATACTGTACAAAGTTCTAACAAGAAGGGAAATAACAGCACAATAAACAAAGTGTTTATGTTTTCTTTTTACCTTATTTACCAATTTTTTTTTTTTAAACAAACATCAGAACCACATTTTTTTAATATGACAAATTTTTAAAGTAATAAGTATTTTTTCTAGCCATACAAACCCGAGTCCTTTAATTAAGGTGATTACTTTAGCGCAAGCTGTAATCAGTCATTAGATCTGGTTAACAAGTGGTTATCATACTGGCGAGAGTGCAGGGTACGGTGACCAACCCCCTTTCCAGTTGGAGAGCCTTCACTTTTGACCTTTCAACCCAGGACTAAGAATGGTGGTTGAGGATGGAAGTTGGACTAAAGGACTCAGGTTTGTATGGCTAGGAAAAATACAAATTACTTTAAAAAATTTTCATTTGTTCCTACATATCATATAAACAATCGTCTTTTATTTAGGGAGACTCACTGCTTGGTGGGTTGGAAGTCCCCTTGGAACACAAACTGGAAGGTTCAATTTCTTCCTAAAAGTGATCAAAGTCTGATCTATGGAGAAGCCACCTGCCATCCTCCTTTCATACGGATAACAGACTAATAGGATCCGGGCTCGACATGTCTACTTGTATCCGATCAAAACTGGAGATCCCTTTCTCCCAAGGGAAAAATCAGTTGGAAACAAATACCAACCAAAGATTAATGGGTTGGTATAAGATCCACCATTCCCCCCCTTGTTAAAGAAGGATGAGGGAAAGACTTCTTTAAGCTTAAAGAAAGGAGCTCTGAAGTAAAATTCCCCAGCACTTAACATTTCAAATACTTTGTCCCTGGGAGGGGGGACAGATGAATGAAGTAGAAGAGCCAGTCATACTACCGTTCATTCCATACTTATACCTACATGTTACAACAGACAAAATGCATCCTTATTCCATAAAGCAGCTGAGTTGGTTACGCAACTAATTGAGTGGCACCCACAAGTACAAGCGCAAGGGTGTCAAGGGACTTGTGGGTATACTCTCACAAGAAAAATGCCGTTAAGTTGGTCCGTCTTCCAGACACTGGACTTCAACACTTGGCCTACTGATAGCTTTCTCCTGAAGTCTAAGGTGGGGGTAAAACCCCTTCCCTTGTAGAAATTGCCCTGATGCTTGTGACAGGGGGTCAGAGCCTGTGTAGCTCTCCCCCAGTGTCAGTGGTTGTGCCTCCAGCCCCACTTGCTGCAGGGTCACAGGGCCTTGTGAGTGTGCCCCAGTGTTGTGACTCCAGGTGGAGCATCCTGTGTGATTGTCCCTCGGAGGAGCGTCGTCGATGACGGTCACTCAAGCCTTGACCGCTCTGCATACTTTTGTACCTGGCATGTTTTGACGTTAAATGTATGTCATAGTAGTGAAGGGGTTGAAACAGTAGTATAACATAAAATATTATTTTCAGGATGAACTAATGCAAACTACTAATGGAGTAGATAAGATACACTTACCCCTACAAAAAATATTAGATACATACCTTGTGGTATAAAATGAGATAGGGTGGTAATCTTGTTAACTGAAACCTCTTTAGTATGTTCTCCTTGTATGTCTGATACTCTTTACCTTGTTTACCATCAAACTTACTTAGTAGAACATACAAACTGATCTGGAAAACAGAAATGAAATAGTCTATTTAGAATAGAAAATTTATATCATTGCATTAAAAAAAGATACTGATTGGTAAGTACAGTAAATTTTCTTATCCAATAAGTAAATATCAAACCGTAAAATTATAATCTTGAAGAGCATAATTTTATAAACAAAATATAAAAATGTTCAAGGAAGACTTCATTACATGTAAAGTACTGTTCCAATTGATGAAAAAATCTTAAAAATATGATGTTTTGTGAAAATTGGTGTGTTGTTGTAACTCTAACTAACACATACAAAGTTTTATTAAAACATTTGCAACACTTCTAATTTCATCGCCCCCAAAGTTAACCCTACCTTCACTACAAAAATTTGGATAATTTTATTTTTTACTGCATTGTACTTATACAATATTAGTCACACCTTTGCCTCCCAATACTGTACCAGCAAACACATGCACAGCCTAAGCAAGATAGGACTTAGATGGGATAGCACTCTTTTCAGGACTGGAAAAGTGGGGGGGGGGAATAAAATTACAACATAATAAAAAACAATAAATTGTAAAATAGAGAAAAAATTATCTGTAAGTAAACAGAATAAGCTTTATAAATAATGTATATACTGTATAATACTACTGTACACATCATAATATTCACAAAAACTTTAATATGTAGGATAATAAAAATATAAGAGGTGAACAATGAAAAATGATATTTTAATTATAAAATAAATTTTTGAATATACTTACCCGGTGAATATATAATAGCTGCAACTCTGTTGCTCGACAGACAAAAAACAGTAAAAACTCGCCAGCGATCACTATACAGGTTGCGGGTGTGCCCACCAGCGCCAACTGTCGGCCAGATACCACTCTCTCGATGTAAACAAAGACTCAATTTCTTCTCATCCCACTGCGTCTCTATTGGGGAGGAAGGGAGGGTCGTTTAATTTATATATTCACCGGGTAAGTATATTCAAAAATTTATTTTATAATTAAAATATCATTTTTAAATATTTAACTTAGCCGGTGAATATATAATAGCTGATTCACACCCAGGGTGGTGGGTAGAGACCAGTTAAATATGTTTACATCGTATAAGCTAAGAGTTTTTTTATTTCATTTTGACAGTTATCAATATAACAAAACCAAAATAAATAGGTACCTGGTAAGGAAGTCGACTTAGACGATTACTCTGCCTTGTAAGTACGTCTTCCTTACGGAGCCCCGCGATCCTCTTAGGATGCTGACAGACCCCCAGGAGCTGAAGTATCAAGGGCTGCAACCCATACAACAGGACCTCATCAAATCCCTAATCTGGGCGCTCTCAAGAAATGACTTTGACCACCCGCCAAATCAACCAGGATGCGAAAGGCTTCTTAGCCTTCCGGACAACCCATAAAAACATTAAAACATTTCAAGAGACAGATTAAAAGGATATGGAATTAGGGAATTGTAGTGGTTGAGCCCTCACCCACTACTGCACTCGCTGCTACGAATGGTCCCAGTGTGTAGCAGTTCTCGTAAAGAGACTGGACATCTTTTAAGTAACATGACGCGAACACTGACTTGCTTCTCCAATAGGTTGCGTCCATGATACTTTGCAGAGATCTATTTTGCTTAAAGGCCACGGAAGTTGCTACAGCTCTAACCTCGTGCGTCTTAACCTTAAGCAAAGATCGGTCTTCCTCACTCAAGAGTGAATGAGCTTCTCGTATTAACAATCTGATAAAACATGACAAAGCATTCTTTGACATAGGCAAGGATGGTTTCTTAACCGAACACCATAACGCTTCAGATTGGCCTCGTAAAGGTTTAGTACGAGCTAAGTAGAACTTAAGAGCTCTAACAGGGCATAAGACTCTTTCTAGTTCATTGCCTACGATCTCCGATAAGCTGGGAATATCGAAGATTTAGGCCAAGGACGAGAAGTTAGCTCATTTTTGGCTAGAAAACCAAGTTGCAGAGAACAAGTGGCTTTTTCTGACGAAAATCCGATGTTCTTGCTGAAGGCATGAATCTCACTGACTCTTTTAGCTGAGGCTAAGCATACCAGGAAAAGAGTCTTAAGAGTGAGATCTTTCAGGGAGGCTGACTGTAAAGGCTCAAACCTGTCTGACATGAGGAATCTTAGGACCACGTCTAAATTCCACCCAGGAGTAGCCAAACGACGCTCCTTAGTGGTCTCGAAAGACTTAAGGAGGTCTTGCAGATCTTTATTGTTGGAAAGATCTAAGCCTCTATGCTGGAAGACCAATGCCAACATGCTTCTGTAGCCCTTGATAGTGGGAGCTGAAAGGGATCGTCCTTTTCTCAGGTGTAAGAGAAAAACAGCTATTTGGGCTACAGAGGTACTGGTCGAGGATACAGAAACTGACTTGCACCAGTCTCGGAAGACTTCCCACTTCGATTGGTAGACTCTAATCGTAGAAGCTCTCCTTGCTCTAGCAATCGCACTGGCTGCCTCCTTCGAAAAACCTCTAGCTCTCGAGAGTCTTTCGATAGTCTGAAGGCAGTCAGACGAAGAGCGTGGAGGCTTTGGTGTACCTTATTTACGTGTGGCTGACGTAGAAGATCTACTCTTAGAGGAAGACTTCTGGGAACGTCTACTAACCATCGAAGTACCTCGGTGAACCATTCTCTCGCGGGCCAGAGGGGAGCAACTAACGTCAACCTTGTCCCTTCGTGAGAGGCGAACTTCTGCAGTACCTTGTTGACAATCTTGAATGGTGGGAATGCGTAAAGATCCAGATGTGACCAATCTAGGAGGAAGGCATCTATATGTATTGCTGCTGGGTCCGGGACTGGAGAGCAATAGATTGGAAGCCTCTTGGTCAGCGAGGTTGCAAAGAGATCTATGGTGGGTTGACCCCAAGTCGCCCAAAGTCTCTTGCACACATCCTTGTGGGGGGGGGGAGTCCATTCGATTGGAATTACTTGACCTTTCCGACTGAGACAATCTGCTAGGACATTCAAGTCGCCCTGGATGAACCTCGTTACTAGGGAGATGCCTCGATCTTTTGACCAGATGAGCAGGTCCCTTGCGACTTCGTACAAAAGTCAGTGAGTGGGTACCTCCCTGTTTGTAAATGTACGCCAAGGCCGTGGTGTTGTCCGAGTTTACCTCCACCACCTTGCCTCGAAGGAGATTCTCGAAGCTTATCAAGGCCAGATGAACCGCCAAAAGCTCCTTGCTGTTGATATGCATGCTCCTCTGACTCGAGTTCCACAGACCTGAGCATTCCCGACCGTCCAGCGTCGCGCCCCAGCCCAAGTCCGATGCGTCCGAGAAGAGAACGTGGTTGGGTATCTGAACTGCCAGGGGAAGACCCTCTCGTAGGCTGATATTGTCCTTCCACCAAGTCAGACAAGACTTTATCTTTTCGGAAATCGGGATCGAGACCGCCTCTAGCGTCTTGTCCTTTTTCCAGTGAAAAGCCAGATGGAATTGAAGAGGACGGAGGTGTAGCCTTCCTAGCGAGACAAATTGCTCCAGGGATGACAGCGTCCCTACCAGACTCATCCACAGCCTGACTGAGCAGCGTTCTTTCTTCAGCATCTTCTGGATGGAGAGCAGGGCTTGATCTATTCTGGGGGCCGACGGAAAAGCCCGAAAAACTTGACTGTGAATCTCCATCCCTAAATACAGAATAGTTTAGGATGGGACCAGCTGTGACTTTTCCAAATTGACTAGGAGTCCCAATTCCTTGGCCAGATCTAGAGTCCAATTGAGATCCTTCAGACAGCGATGACTGGAAGAGGCTCTGAGAAGCCAGTCGTCCAAGTACAGGGAGGCTCTGATCTCCGATAGCTCGAAACTGGTACCCCACATTCCTGTAAACAAACCTCAGAAACGGTTGGGAATCCGGGTGTATAGGAATGTGGAAGTATGCCTCCTGAAGGTCGAGAGAGACCATCCAGTCGCCTTCCATAAATGCTGTCAAGACAGCCTGGTAGACTTCATCGTGAAGTTTGTCTTGACAATGAACACATTGAGCGCACTTGCCTCTTACGTACTCTTGCAGTGAACATGGCTGCCAAATCATGGAGCCATCCCTGAGGGACTTGTCCCTGCAGAGAACGTGGCTGTCAGATCATTGGAGCCATCCCTGAAAGCCTTGTTTATGCATGACATAATTGTACAGCAAAACTTCAAAGGCTCGAAAACAGCTGTGAAGTTGACCTGTAAAATCTTGGAGCGTCTCCTGGCCAGGCGCCAGGGAGAGTCTACGAGATTTGAAAAGTCTATCTGGGCAGAGGCAGGAACTCCCAAGCCGAGAACTTCTCTCGTGTCATATCAGACTCTCGCTCTATAAGCCAGTTTAAAAGAAGGGAAAGCAAAGGCTGTATCCCCCAAACTCCTCCTGGTGATAAACCAGTCGCTTAGCAAACGTAAAGCTCTCTAGGAGAGCGAGAGAGCACTAGCTTATAAAACAACGGCTTCGAAGTAGCTAGGCCTAGTGTAAGCTCTGACGTTTAGGCGAACGAGGAGCAGCAGTTACAAAAAGATCCGGACAAAGATCCTTAAAAATCAGCATGATTTATTTAAAGTCCATAGAGGGCTAAGCAGCTTTAGGCTCCTCTCCGTCTGACAGAGTCCTCAAGGGAATATCAGTAGGAGGGGGAACAGCAACTTCCTCATCTAAAGGAACCTTGTCCGATAATAGCTGAGTCTCAAGCAAGGGAGAGACCTACCGTGGTGGCAATGCTTTACAAGCAGAGTCCACACGCACTGGTGCATTAGTAGCGGACCAGGACGCAACGTCATGTAACTGCTTGACAGTCTGTGAACTGTCAACAACAACAGGTGCGAGAGACCAGGACGCAACGTCATGTAACTGCTTGACAGTCTGTGAACTGTCAACAACAACAGGTGCGTGAGGACGCACAGCGTCCACTCGAGACTGCTTTGACCGCCTAGACTGAGCAGTCAAAACAACTCTAGAATGCGGAGGTTGACGCACAGCGTCAAAACAAGTCAACTCCGATTGTTAGCGAACGTCCTGAACGTCAACAGGAGCATCAGCAAGTGGCCTAACGTCCAAATGTGGCTGAAAATCCACACGAGACCGCATCGAGTGTGGTTCTAAACAACCTGACTGACGTGACTTAGCTACGCCAACGTCAACAGGACGCACAAAGGAACGTTAGGTTGGCTGAAAGCCAGGATCTCGATGAGATAAACGGCTAGGCTCAACGGACTAATCGGCAGAATAGTCTTCCATAAGGGAGGCAAGCTTATTCTGCATGTCTTGCCGTACAACCCATTTAGGATCAACGGAAATGGTTGCGGTAAGAGACGAGGGTAACGTCTGTGACCGCAACACTTTGCCAACAAAAAGACTCTCGGAGTCTGTGTTACGCTTTTGTTAGGCGGCGAGCAGTTATCCGATGACTGCATAGGGTCAGAGCTGTCCTAATGGCTGCAACCAGGACGCTGGACCTGTCCTGAAAGGACTGACTTTCGCTTAAGGGCCTTGAAACCTTGTTTCAGGTTTCTTATGCGAAAAGCCTTTGGATGACGAGGAGAAAAATGTCTCTCTCGCCTTATGGTAGGGGAGATCTTGGTAAGATACACCCGATACCATAGAGGGAAACGTCTGTTCGCTGATCAAGGCCTCTCGAACCCATAAGTCGTACGACATTACTTCTCCCCTGGGCTTGGGAGCTTGCAAGAGGTCCCGGACTAGGTGAACGACAGGCACGAACAGACGAACCCTCGGACGCAACACTGTAACACTTTGCGCAATATCACTTTATCACTAAGATTTTCTGTTTTGCACTTATTTCACTGAAATCGAAACTTTCACTGATTTCTACCTGAAGCACGCAATTCTACCCTCATCAAAAGGTAGTAAATGCGAAATCAGTCGTATAATGCAAGCACATTAATACCAGCAAAAAAACAATAAACATCTTTTAAGATAAAAAATTCAGTGGTTGGGGAAGAGAATAAACACTAGTTCATTCAAAACTACGTTTTCAATCTCTCACCGTACATTGCCTGGGGACGAGAATAAAACTAAAAACGTTTTATCCTTTCTCCCCGTACAGAGACTAGGGACGTGAGTAACTCGAGAACAACGTTACCCGCTTGAACGGAACGTTTTCTCTCCTCTCTCTCCCTCCGTCTCTATCTCTCTCTCTCTCTGTCTTTCTCTTGATTTCGCACCTAAGAGAAGAGCCCAATTACGTTTCGTCAAAAAAACGTTATTTGACCAAAGGAAAAAACTGAAAGGTTTTTCAATTAAAAAGTTCCTTTAAAATAGAATTTAAAACATTTAAGCTTTGAAAGAAGAATGAACAAAACGTCAGAATCGATTTACTCTTTCTGCAAAGTGAAACCGTGATACTCTCTCTCTCTATCGTAACGATAGAGCGCAAACTGCGTAGCATAAATAAACTAAACGTTAGTTCATCTTTGAAAACAGTACGAAGACTATTCAAAGAAAATCTTTCATAAAATATTTATTAAAAATATTCATTTAAAAAGTTTTAAATCATTAGCTCTTTAAAAGCTATTTACGATTGAAAGGGCTCAACGTTGTTTAACTTCGGTTTCCAAGTTAGGACCGCCTACTCTCAGGAAAGGTCGCATATAAACAAAACATTAAAATTTATTTTTTATGTTTATTATAATGGAAAGTTAATCGAAGAGGCCTAATAAAGGCGGTGAGATATAAAATATATAGAGGAAAATCTATAATTAATCTATAACGTGATAAGATAATTACTAAAAGCCTAAACACACTTCCGTCTAAGGGCAGGGTCGGCCATTTAAAAGTCAAAGAAAGTCCATACTCTCTTTGTCACCAAAAATTAAATCTATCCAAAACGAGTTCAAGATTTAAGATGAAGATAAAACACCTGCACTGCGAAAGCTCAAACCAAAATGAAGTACTTCACCAAATATGTTGAGAAAACTCCAGGTTCTACAGCGAGTAAAAGTACGTCTTGTCGACACGTCGACAGAGAAGAAATTGAGTCTTTGTTTACATCGAGAGAGTGGTATCTGGCCGACAGTTGGCGCTGGTGGGCACACCCGCAACCTGTATAGCGATCGCTGGCGAGTTTTTACTGTTTTTTGTCTGTCGAGCAACAGAGTTGCAGCTATTATATATTCACCGGCTAAGTTAAATATTTAAAATTCATTCTTATACTTCCAGAAGCCGTAACTCGAAACTTCTGTACTGTATAGTTTTTAACATTCTAATCCTAATAACTTGGTCAAAAACAAATCAATCTTAATTGAACAAAAACCAATAAAAAGGGAATTTTGGCAAATACTAAAAAAATTTATAGTAAAATATTGTATTATCTATTCACACCAGTCCTAGTACTAAGGATATCTATCATCAAACTGTAAAACTACCAAGCTGATAATTTTTGTTCTTAGCATTACTGAAAAAAATTAATGCCCCCAACCTCACACCCCTTCTGAAATTCACTCAAAATAAAACTGGAACCACACAAGGCATTTTTTTGCCAGTTGCTGCCCGAAATGGAGCGCATGAGCAGTTGTTACTTAAGACATTGACAGCAATTAGCTTCCCAACTGGACGGGAAACAGCTTGCATAAACAGCACGCATGATGTCGGATGTAAACACATAAGGTGGCGGCCACAAACAGGATGTGCTCTTGCTTGGCAATCTTGGGTCCAACAAGCCTCAAGAGATAATAAGAATCCCAAGACAGTGGAAGACCATGGTACAGAGGCTATAGCACTACTCAAGACAAGAGAACAATGGTTTGATTTTGGTGAGACCATCTCTTTGAAGAGCTGCTTACCATAGCTAAAGAGTCTCTTCTACTCTTACCAAGAGAAAAGCAAGCACTGAACAATTACAGTGAAGGAGTTAACCCCTTTGGGTAAAGAAGAATTGTTTGGTAAATTCAGTGTTGTCAAGTGTGTGAGGACAGAGGAGAATATGTAAAGAATATGCCAGACTATTCGGTATATGTGTAGGTAAACGGAAAGTGAACCGTAACCAGAGAGAAGGATTCAATGTAGTACTGTCTGGCCAGTCAAAGGCTCTAGCAGTAGTATCTCAATGGGTGGATGGTGCCCTAACCAACCTACTACCTACCAACAGTTAGAAAATTTCTGGGTGCCGTGAAGATATCATATGATTGGTTTCGTTTAACTTTTTCCTATTTGCTCTTCAAACTGCAATATCATAGTGTAACGCTACAACACTTTCACTCAAAGTCATCGGCTCAAGGTTGGCAAAAATCTTGGACAAGAAATTACTAGTGTGATTCCAGCATAATGAAATAGTTTCTCTAGATAGGCCACAAGTAACAATCTATAAGTAGCACCACATTATGAAGACCTCTAGCAATCAATGTGACATAAGGCTTATCAAAATTACCTGTGGGATGATATTTTCCTTTTTCTCATCTTTGAACAATGGTGGCTGAGGAAGATCACAAGTAAGATATAAAAAGGGACTCTCTTCCATTTTTTCCGAGTACTCTTCTGACTCCAACAACCTGCTTCGCTCTCTTTCATCTATTTCTACAGGAAGAATCTATAAGATAAAAGAAAACTTTAAAAATAACTACTCCAATATAGTCAAACTGGTTTCTTTTACTGCATTTTAAACTTTACAACCAGCTGTAAAGTATTAGTAAACTACATAAAGAAGACTATCAATAAAGCTATGAATGCCTTACCAGCAAAGACCTCTTATGGTATTACATGAAGGAATGAAAGGACTAATTACACAAATTTTCAATTTTACATATATTTAGACATGTATTTGAGTTTGTGTTAAAATGGACACGAGATAAGGCCGTGTCATGTTTCTATGGAGGGTCAACCTCTCTATGGATGGTCAGGTGCAAGAGGTTGGTAAAAAGACATTGGCTATATAAACTAAGCTGTAAGATAAACTGCAGGTGGTACAAGTTTGATAGGGTTTCCATGAAAATAAAGTTGAGAGTAAATGTGAGCAAAATTAAGATAATGAGGGTAAACAGAAGCCAGGAAGTTTGAGTAATGTTGCTATGGAGGGTCAAAGAAAGGAAGTGATTGACCCATATAAACATCTAGGCGTAAATGTACCAGATGATGGCAAGATAAGAGAGGAGGCAAATCAGAACAGATTTGAGATATATGTGCAAAAGATGGGCAAGAGATTTGAAAGGTCTGTGAAAGTCAAGCAGGAATGTTGAAAAGTATTATTGAACTAGCACTACTTCATAGAAGAGAGGCATAGATGTTGAGTGCATATTAAAGAAAAAATTTTAAAGCTCTGGAGATGAACCATTTGCCTTTTATGTGGCGTAAGTAATGATATGACAAGAAATGTTGAGATACGGAGATGTGGTGACAGCTTGAATCAGAGTATTTTGAAGCAGGTTAGTTATTTAGAAAGAATGAACAAAGTGTGTATGATTCAGATAAGCTTAGGAAGTAGGAGAGAAAGGCCTTAAAAACCTTGAACAAACTGTGTGAAAGATATATAGGAAAATAATTAACTTGGATATCCAAGAAGCCCAAGCATGATTACAAGATAGCCCAGAGTGAAAAGGGATTTGATATGATGCTGTAAAACCACGTGTTGATGTATGAAGCTACTGTACTGATTTTGTGTAAGTTTATCCACAGTTTATCAGTTAAAGGATAAATGCCAGTGACTTATTTTCTCTGAAGCCACACCTAGAAAGGGAAAACACCTTAGTGTGGAAAAAAGTATATAATTATATATACACACACTGAAAAGTAGTACAATTCTAGTAATGTAGTAATGAATTAAATTCTGAGCAAATACTGTAAGGAGGAATCTGAAAAGTCCAAATTTACCAATTTTACATAAGTGGCCAAAGATTGATGGTAATAGATGAAAATACTATTTGCAAAAAAATTTGCAATTATATGAACATGCTTGGAAATGGAATGCGTAAAATGTTATTTTGATTATAAAATAAATTTTTGAATATACTTACCCGGTGATTATATAGCTGCAACTCTGTTGCTCGACAGAAAACTCTAAGGTAAAACTCGCCAGCGATCGCTACACAGGTTGCGGGTGTGCCCAACAGCGCCATCTGTCGACCAGATACCCAGTTCTCAGTGTAAACAAAGACTGAATTTTCTCCTCGTCCCACTGCCTCTCTATTGGGGAGGAAGGGAGGGTCATTTAATTATAATCACCGGGTAAGTATATTCAAAAATTTATTTTATAATCAAAATAACATTTTTCAACATTTAACTTAGCCAGTGATTATATAGC
Organism: Palaemon carinicauda; assembly: GCF_036898095.1. Classification (NCBI taxonomy): domain Eukaryota; kingdom Metazoa; phylum Arthropoda; class Malacostraca; order Decapoda; family Palaemonidae; genus Palaemon; species Palaemon carinicauda. Next base: position 137,478,322 of record NC_090735.1, on the reverse strand, counting down.
TGATTCACACCCAGGGGGGTGGGTAGAGACCAGCAATATAAGTTTACACTTTTATGAGCTAAGAGTTTTATTTCATTTTAGAAGTTATCAAAATAACAAAAACAAAATAAATTGGTACCTGGTAAGGAAGTCGACTTGAACAATTACTCTGCCTTTTTAAGTACGTCTTCCTTACGGAGCATCGCGATCCTCTTAGGATGCTGATCGACCCCTAGGATCTGAAGTATCAAGGGTTACAACCCATACAACAGGACCTCATCAAAACCCCTTATCTAGGCGCTCTCAAGAAATTACTTTGACCACCCGCCAAATCAACCAGGATGCGAAAGGCTTCTTAGCCTTCCAGACAACCCGAAAAACAACAATAAAAACATTTCAAGAGAAAGATTAAAAGGTTATGGAATTAGGGAATTGTAGTGGTTGAGCCCTCACCCACTACTGCACTCGCTGCTACGAATGGTCCCAGTGTGTAGCAGTCCTCGTAAAGAGACTGGACATCCTTAAGATAAAAAGACGCGAACACTGACTTGCTTCTCCAATAGGTTGCGTCCATTATACTTCGCAGAGATCTATTTTGTTTAAAGGCCACGGAAGTTGCGACAGCTCTAACTTCGTGTGTCCTTACCTTCAGCAATGCTTGGTCTTCCTCACTCAGATGGGAATGAGCTTCTCGTATTAACAGTCTGATAAAATAGGATAAAGCATTCTTTGACATAGGCAAAGATGGTTTCTTAACTGAACACCATAAAGCTTCAGAAAGGCCTCGTAAAGGTTTAGTTCGTTTTAAATAGAACTTAAGAGCTCTCACAGGGCATAAGACTCTTTCTAGTTCATTGCCTACCATATTCGATAAGCTGGGAATATCGAACGATTTCGGCCAAGGTCGAGAAGGTAGCTCGTTTTTGGCTAGAAAACCAAGTTGTAGTGAACATGTAGCCTTTTCTGACGAAAATCTGATGTTCTTGCTGAAGGCATGAATCTCACTGACTCTTTTAGCTGTGGCTAAGCATACCAGGAAAAGAGTCTTTAAGGTGAGATCTTTCAGGGAGGCTGATTGTAGCGGCTCGAACCTGTCTGACATGAGGAATCTTAGTACCACGTCTAAATTCCAACCAGGTGTAACCAAACGACGCTCCTTCGTGGTCTCAAAAGACTTAAGGAGGTCCTGTAGATCTTTATTGTTGGAAAGATCTAAGCCTCTGTGACGGAAGACTGATGCCAACATGCTTCTGTAACCCTTGATAGTGGGAGCTGAAAGTGATCGTTCTTTCCTCAGGTATAAGAGGAAGTCAGCTATTTGAGTTACAGAGGTACTGGTCGAGGATAAAGATACTGACTTGCACCAGTTTCGGAAGACTTCCCACTTCGATTGGTAGACTCTAAGGGTGGATGTTCTCCTTGCTCTAGCAATCGCCCTGGCTGCCTCCTTCGAAAAGCCTCTAGCTCTCGAGAGTCTTTCGATAGTCTGAAGGCAGTCAGACGAAGAGCGTGGAGGCTTTGGTGTACCTTCTTTATGTGTGGCTGACGTAGAAGGTCCACCCTTAGAGGAAGAGTTCTGGGAACGTCTACTAGCCATCGAAGTACCTCGGTGAACCATTCTCTCGCGGGCCAGAGGGGAGCAACTAGCGTCAACCTTGTCCCTTCGTGAGAGGCGAACTTCTGCAGTACCTTGTTGACAATCTTGAACGGTGGGAATGCGTATAGATCTAGATGTGACCAATCTAGGAGAAGGGCATCTATATGAATTGCTGCTGGGTCTGGGATTGGTGAGCAATATATTGGGAGCCTCTTGGTCATTGAGGTTGCAAAGAGATCTATGGTTGGTTGGCCCCAAGTGGCCCAAAGTCTCTTGCATACATCCTTGTGGAGGGTCCATTCTGTTGGAATTACTTGCCCCTTCCGACTGAGACAATCTGCCATGACATTCAAGTTGCCTTGGATGAACCTCGTTACTAGCGATATGTTTTGACCTTTTGACTAGATGAGCAGGTCCCTTGCGATCTCGTACAACGTCAGTGAGTGGGTCCCTCCTTGCTTGGAGATGTACGCCAAAGCAGTGGTGTTGTCCGAGTTCACCTCCACCACTTTGCCTTGAAGGAGAGACCTGAAGCTTTTCAAGGCCAGATGTACTGCCAGTAGCTCCTTGCAGTTGATATGCATTGTCTTTTGACTCGAGTTCCATATTCCCGAACATTCCCGACCGTCTAATGTCGCGCCCCAGCCTACGTCCGATGCGTCCGAGAAGAGAACGTGGTTGGGAGTCTGAACAGCCAGGGGAAGACCCTCTCTTAGGCTGATACTGTCCTTCCACCAAGTCAGGCAAGACTTCACCTTCTCGGAAATGGGGATCGAGACCGCTTCTAGCGTCTTGTCCTTTTTCCAATGAAATGCTAGGTGGTATTGAAGAGGACGGAGGTGTAGTCTTCCTAATGACACAAACTGTTCCAGGGATGATAGCGTCCCTATCAGACTCATCCACTTCCTGACTGAACATTGTTCCTTCTTCAGCGTGTTCTGGATGCATAACTGGGCTTGGCTTGTTCTGGGGGCCGACGGAAAAGCCCGAAAAGCTAGACTGTGAATCTCCATACCTAAATACACGATAGTTTGGGATGGGACCAGTTGTGACTTTTCCATATTGACAAGGAGACCCAATTCCTTGGTCAGATCTAGAGTCCACTTTAGATCCTTCAGACAGCGACGACTGGAAGAAGCTCTGAGAAGCCAGTCGTCCAAATAGAGGGAGGCTCGGATGTCCGCTAAATGAAGGAATTTGGCTACATTCCTCATCAGCCTCGTAAACACAAGAGGAGCTGTGCTTAGGCCAAAGCACAGGGCTTGAAACTGGAAGACAACCTTTTCGAAAACGAATCTCAGAAAAGGTTGGGAGTCCGGGTGGATGGGGACGTGGAAGTAGGCGTCCCTTAGGTCTAAAGAGACCATCCAGTCTTCCCTTCTGACCGCTGCTAAGACTGACTTCGTGGTCTCCATGGAGAACGTCTGCTTTGTGACAAAGACATTCAGAGCACTGACGTCTAGCACCGGCCTCCACCCTCCTGTCTTCTTTGACACCAAGAAGAGTCGGTTGTAGAATCCCGGAGATTGAAGGTCCGAGACTCTGACCACTGCTCCCTTCTCTAGTAAAAGAGACACTTCCCGTTTCAAGGCTCGTCTCTTGTCTTCCTCTCTGTACCTGGGAGAGAGATCGATGGGGGACGTTGCTAGAGGGGGTTTCCGTACAAAAGGGATCTTGTACCCCTCTCTGAGCAACTTCACAGATTGCACATCTGCGCCTCTCTTTTCCCAGGTCTGCCAGAAGTTCTTGAGTCTGGCTCCCACTGCTGTCTGAAGAAGCTGGCAGTCAGACTCTGCCCTTAAAGGACTTGGTTCCTTTCTTCTTTCCTCGTTTCCCTTCGGCACGAGCACCTCCTCTGCTGGAGGCTCTGCCACGAAAGGGCGGAATAAAACGGGACGCTGGAGTGTCCATCCTTGGTCTAGCTGACAAGGTAGGCAAAGGGGTGGCTTTGCGAGCGGAGGACGCAACAAGATCGTGAGTGTCCTTCTGTATCAAAGAAGCGGCAATTTCCTTAATCAGGTCTTCTGGAAAAAGGCACTTGGAAAGAGGAGCAAACAGAAGTTTGGATCTCTGGCATGGTGTAACTCCAGCTGAAAGGAATGAGCATAGGTTTTCACGCTTCTTAAGGACTCCGGACACAAATGATGCAGCAAGCTCATTAGACCCATCACGTACAGCCTTGTCCATGCAGGACATAATGAGCAAGGAAGTCTCCTTCTCTGTCGGAGAGATCTTTCTGCTTAGAGCTCCTAGACACCAGTCTAAGAAGTTAAAAACTTCGAAGGCTCTAAAGATACCTTTTAAAAGGTGGTCCAGGTCCGAAGATGACCAACATATCTTTGAGCGTCTCATGGCAAGGCGGCGGGGAGAGTCTACAAGACTTGAGAAGTCGCCCTGGGCAGAGGCAGGAACTCCCAAGCCGAGAACTTCTCCCGTGGCATACCAGACGCTCGATCTAGAAGAGAGTCTAGCAGGGGGAAACGTAAAAGCTGTCTTCCCTAAACTCTTCTTGGACTGCAGCCATTCTCCTATCACCCGCAAAGCTCTCTTGGACGAGCGTGCGAGGACGAGTCTAGTAAAGGCAGGAGTGGTTGACGGCATGCCTAACACAAACTCTGACGGAGGAGAACGCGGAGCCACAGAAACAAACTGGTCCGGAAACATCTCTTGGAAAAGGGCCAAAACTTTCCTAAAGTCCAAAGAGGGTTGCGTAGACTTAGGCTCGTCCAGTTCTGAATGCGGTTCATCTACGTGTGCAGCAACATCATCATCAGAAAGTCCATCATCCGATAACTGATGAGGGAACGGCAACGGAGTGGGTAACGGCTGGTTAGCTGAGTCCGGTCGCACGGGTGCATGCGGACTGAGCCGGACGCAACGTCATGGAACTGCTGCCCAGTCTGTGAGCTGGCAACAACCATAGCAGCGCGGGGACGCACAGCATCTACTCCAGACTGTCTGGACTGATGTGGGTGAGCAGTGGCAACCACACTGGGTTGCGGAGGTTGACGCACCGCGTCAAAACAAAACAACTCTGACGGTTGTTGAACCTCACGAACGTCAACGGAGACCTCCGTGCGTCGCTGAACGTCAACATGCGGCTGGCAAATCACACTGGAACGCATGGGTGGCGGAACTCTCTCAACTGGTGTGCGTGAGAAGGTTACCTCAGCGTCCACAGGACGCACAACCGATCGTGTGGGCGGTTGTAGGCAAGGAGCTGCACTAGCTGGTGCGGCAGCAACCTTCTCCGCACGAAAGTCCTGCATAAGAGACGTTAGTTTAGACTGCATGTCTTGCAGTAGAGACCACTTAGGGTCTACAGGAGCAGGTGCGGCGACAGACGGTGTAACTGTCTGAAGCGGTACCGCTTTGCCTCTCTTAGGCGGTGAGCAGTCATCGGATGACGGCAGCGAGTCCGAACTGACCCAGTGGCTACAACTGGGCCGTTGGACTTGTGCGGAAGGGACCGACTTGCGCTTTAACGGTCGTGAGACCTTGGTCCAGGGTTTCTTGCGAGAAACACCTTCCGAAGACGAGGTATAAATGGGCTCTCTCGTCTTAGTTAGGCAGGGGCGATCTTGGGTAGATACGCCCGATACCACGGAGGGAACGTCTGTTCGCTGATTAAAGCCTCTCGAACCCATTTGTCGTACGACATTGCTTCTCCCCTGGACTTGGGAGCTTGCAAGAGGTCCCGGACTAGGAGGACGACAGGCACGAACAGACGAACCCTCAAGCGCAACACTATCCACAACACTATCACTCGGCACTTTATCACTTCCCACTGCACTTTTGCACTTCAGCTCCTTCACATCCGCCATGAGCTGATTACGGTCACTAGCCAGGGACTCAACTCTCTCACCCAGAGCTTGGATGGCACGCATTATATCAGCCATCGAAGGTTCCTGAGTGCCAGGAGGGGGATTAGGAGCAACCACTACAGGGGAAGGAATAGGTTGTGGGGCATGAGGAGAGGAAATATCAATAGAACGAGAGGAACTTCTCCTAACTCTATCTCTCTCTAGCCTACGTGTATACTTTATCGAATTCCGAAAGCCCAACGCACTCCTCACACCGATCTTCTAATTGACAGGTTTTATCCCGACAATTGGAACAAACAGTGTGAGGGTCGATAGAAGCCTTCGGAAGACGCCTTGAACAGTCCCTAGCATTGCACTTCCTAAATTTTGGGACTTGTGAAGGGTCAGCCATTTTGAATTGGTCAAAGGGGAATTCAAAAAACTATCAAAAAGTCATCAACAAAGAATCCGTTATCAAAAAGAGTTCAAGGAATTGTGTGAAGAGAAACCCTGCACAGCGAAAGCTCAAAACTAGAATAATGTACTTCACCAATTAGTTGTGAAAAAACTCCAGTTTAGCAACAGCGAGTAAGTACGTCTTGTCGATAGCACGACAGAGAGAAAATTGAGTCTTTGTTTACACTGAGAACTGGGTATCTGGTCGACAGATGGCGCTGTTGGGCACACCCGCAACCTGTGTAGCGATCGCTGGCGAGTTTTACCTTAGAGTTTTCTGTCGAGCAACAGAGTTGCAGCTATATAATCACTGGCTAAGTTAAATATTGAAAATTGATATGTACATCAAATAAAAATTTAAAATAATGTGTATTTTTCCTTGCTAAAAATCTGAGTCATTATGTAGGTATACTCTATTGCTGCTTTGCTACAACCAAAATTACTGAAATCCTGTGGGACTGGCAACACTGCATGGTTGACCCATGTCCCCACTTGCACTGAGTAGATGCATAGGAGCCTGCAGCTCAATCCCTACTTCAGTCATGGTTAAGACTTGCGGGGTGGCTGAGACGGGGAAATATAAATAAATGACTTGGGTGTGTATAGCTAGGAAAAATGCAAATGACTTCAAGAATTTATAGTTTGTTTCCATGGGAATACAAACCCTTGTCATTTACATGGGACTCTTCCTTAGGTGGGAGGAAGTCCCAATGTAACAAGATTAGGGCAGCTGTAGACCCTTGACCCATAATAACATAATGATTGACTTTTATAAGAGGCAAGGTCATGATGTCAGCCTCACAAAGGGGGTAAATGTAGGCCTCACAACCCAACATGTTTGAGATTTGTGTTAAACAATATCTCGATTTGAAATACATGTAGTCGTCGACTTACAACTGAGATAAGGACAGAGATGTATGTTGAACTTAAAAAGTGAAGTTTCCGTAGATTTATTAGTCTATGCTGCGTCGTGATTTGGAAATGTTCTAAGTAATATTGATCAATATCATATCATGATTTCATTTTCTTCTTTTATAGGATATAATATGCTCTATTGAAGTATTTTTTCATTCTATTTTTCAATTTCAGAAGCATTTGAACAATCCACAATTGACAAGGGCCCACTACCGTAGTGAAAAATTGCGCACATATGAATAACATACAATATGTCTATATAATTTCTTAGCTTATTCAAAATATCTTCATGATGATTATTACATCAGCACCAATACATTACAGAATATCAGTTTTCATAGTTGGTTTTTACCCATTATTACTATTTATCATATGATGATATGAATACGTTCTCTTTCTCTGTGCGTGTGTACGGGCAGTTTATTTTTAAAGCTTCATACTGTACTTAATTCCTAGCTCATTATTAAGCCTTCATATTTCATCTGTGTCTTTTTCAATTGCACAAGATTGAGAAAGTCTTTTAAGATTTTCGGTGATCAATCTATCATGAAGAAGTGTTTTAATTCTTTCATTCTACCGTCTTTCGAGTATTGTTCTCCTGTCTGATCTTTAGCTGCTGATTCTCATCTTATTTTGTTGGATAGGAACTTGTCTAATAAATTTCTTATTCCTGATCTAGATATTAATCTCTGGCACTGTTTAATTACTTTGTTATGCATGTTGCATAAGATTTTTTATAATTCTGATCTTCCTTTACATTCAGATCTTCCCGGACAGTTCCATCCTGTTTGTAATACTAGGTATGTTGTTAATTCTACTAGTCAGGCCTTCTCATTCATGAGGCTCAATAATACACAGGATTTTAGAAATTTTATTCCAGCTGTGACCAAGTTGTGGAATGATCTTCCTAAATGGGTAGGTAAATCGATCGAACTTCAAAAGTTCAAACTTGCAGCAAATGTTTTTATGTTGAACAGGCTGACGTAAGTCTTTTTATAGTCTATGTATGAAATATTTGTTTTGATGTTATTCTTTCTAAAATATTTGAATTGTTCATTATTTCTGAGATTGTTTAATTATATCCTTATTTCCTTCTTGGGCTTATAGCATCTTGCTTTTCCAACTAGAGTTGTAGCTTATTTAGTAATACATGTAATAATAATATAATTTCTTAACTTATTCAAAATATCTTCATAATGAATATTACATCAGCACCAATATGTTATATGTTATTATAGTTTTCATAGTCTGTTTACTTACAGCCATTATTATTTATCACATGAATACGTTCGTTCCATATTTTCATATAGCTAGTTTATAGCCATTATTACTTATTCCATGAATACGCATGCCAGAAAAAAGTTAAATTTATAGATCTTTGGGATGCTTTCTACCGCAAGAGAAAATTAAACAAAAGAGACAGAATACACTTTGGTGAAGAAGGCATGAGAGTAAACGGAAACCAACTTAATCTCCGCCTGTACAATTACTTAAACACAGTAGACCATGAACAAACTAGACCCTTAGAAAATCCTCCAAAAACAAGGAGGAAATTTGACAAAAAACTTGGATAATGCATAAAAGTAAAGCTATAACAGTAAATCAGGGAAACTAGCAAAGCCACAGAGGAAGAGAAAAAAGATAGAAAATTTCCTCAGAGTGGTATAATTCAATCATTAATCAGTTAGAAACAAAATGGGAAATTTCAGGGCAATGATAGCTAGTGAGGAACTAAATGTCATATGCAATACCGAGACCTGGATTCAAGAAAAAACATACGATTTTATCAGAGTATAAGAAATCCCAGGTTTCAAGCTTTTCCAGACGGATGGCCTATCAAAAAATGTAAACCCAACAGAAATTAAATTAGAAACCAAATGTGAAGTGACAGGTGCTAATATCAACACCACAGGACAATATACAGACCACCATATCAAACACAAGAACAGGACGAAGAGCTGTTTAGACAACTTGGACAAGAAGTTAACAATAAGCTAGCTGTCCTAATGGGAGACTTTAATGCAGCAGTAAACTGGGACACTATGAATTCTACATTAAACCCATAGGGACACAGGCTACTAGAATAGGTCAACACTGAATTCCTCCATCAGTGGGTCGATAAACCAACTAGGGGAAACAACATACTAGATATTGTGCTGACAACAGAAGAAAATTTAGTATCCAGTGTTTCAGTAGGCAAAAATATTGGCAAAAGTTACCACAAAATAGTTAGGTTTCAGGTAAATATTCATCTAAGAGAAAGGAATATTATAAAAAAGCTAGACTACAGATGGATTAATTGTATAAAACTGTAGGAATATACCAAGAATCTAGAATACAACAAACAGGGAACATGATACACAATGGGACTCCTATGTAGAAATACATTAAAGAAAAACGGGCTAAATGTACACAGCATAGAAAAATTTTAACAAAAGTAACATCACAACCTAAGTGGTTCAACAGAGAAATAGCCAATGCAATAAGAAATAGAGACAGGAAACATAAATCAATGGGTCCACAGCCTTCAATTCATGAAATTTCCGAGCACAAGAAATTAAGCCGAAACGTCAAACTAGTTAGAAAGGCAAAGATCAATGAAGAGAGAAGAGTGGTTTCAGCTAGTAAAGAAACCCAAAAGAATTTTTTGCATATGTAAACAGTAGATAACCAATCAAAAACAACATAAACCCATTAAGAGACTTGGAGGGTAATCTCATAAATTATTTGGAAAAAGCCGAACTGATGAATGCATATTTCACAACTGCATTCACTAAGGAAGAATCAACGACCCTCCCCATACCAGCTATCAAATATGAAGGGTAAAACCCATTAAAAAGAAGCACCTTTACAAAGGATGATGGCAAAAAGAAAATAAAAGGACTCGGTAATTCTAAGGCACCAGGTCCAGATGATATTCATCCAAGAGAGATTATAGAACTAAAAGAAGAAGTAACCCCACAATTTTACAGAATGTTCCGAAAGAAAACCTACGAAAGAAAGGCACCACAAGGCTGCAAACTTGACAATTTTCCTTCAATCTACCCGAAGGGACCAAAAGAAGAACCTGGTAATAATTACAGATCTGTGTCTAATTTCAGTGCCTTGCAATATTTTTTAATCAATGACAGTATATTCAATAAAACTTTCAAAAGGACGAGCCAGCTGAATGGAGCAAAGAATGGCTAACAAACAGAAAGCAGAGAGTTGTAATCAATGGAGAATCTTGGGTAGTGCCATAGCCTCTGTACCATGGTCTTCCACTGTCTTGGGTTAGAGATCTCTTGCGTGAGGGTACACTCGGGCACGCTATTCAATCTTATTTCTTTTCCTATTGTCTTGTTAAAGTTTTTAAAGTTAATATAGGAAATATTTATTTCAAAATTGTTAACGAGCATTACTCTTAGATTTTGAAAAAGCCTGATCTTGGTCAAGACCTGGCGGATTAGGCAGAACAGAGGAAATGCATAGATGTCCATCCCATCCCAAGAGTGTTGGAAAGCATCTTCCATTACTGCTACTGGGTCTAGGACTGGGGAACAATACACTATGAGTTTGTTGTTCAGATGTGTGGCGAACATATCTATTGTCAGGGAACCGCACTAAGACATGAGACTTTTCACCATATAAGGATCCAAAGAACCAACTGTCATCCCAAATTGGTTCAGATTGTCTGCTATCACGTTTTTTTCCCCGATGATGAACTGAGCTAAAAGATGAACAACATTCACCTGTGCCCAGAGTTGCATTCATACTGACAACTGATAGAGGAGATGGAATATCAAACCCCCATTTCTTGACCTAAGTCACTATGGTCATATTGTCACACATCATACCTAGAGACCTTTTATCATATCTGTAAAATGGAGTACAGGTAATGCTAGATATGCTGCCTTTAGTTCCAGAAGGTTTGTGAAAAGATATGTCCTCCTGGGACCATAGTACTGCGATTTGTCCTTGGCAAGAAGCATCTGTAAAGATAAAATATGTTATTTTCCTTAGTAAAATAAATTTTTGAATATACTTACCCGATGATCATATAGCTGTCAGCTCTGCTGCCCGACAGAAAAACCTACGGGCGGAATACGCCAGCGATCGCTATACAGGTGGGGGTGTACATCAACAGCGCCATCTGTCAAGTAGGTACTCAAGTACTCGATGTCAACAAAGAACCAATTTTCTCCTCTGTCCACTGGGTCTCTATTGGGGAGGATGGGTGGGTCCTTTAATTTATGATCATCGGGTAAGTATATTCAAAAATTTATTTTACTAAGGAAAATAACATTTTTCAATATTAAACTTACCCGATGATCATATAGCTGATTTACACCCAGGGGGGTGGGTAGAGACCAGCATTACATGTTGACATTATTATGAGCTAAGTATTTTGTATTTCATTTTAGCAGTTATTCAAAATAACAAACATAAAATAAATAAGTACCTGGTAAGGAAGTCGACTTGAACAATTACTCTGCCTTTTTAAGTACGTCTTCCTTACTGAGCCTCGCGATCCTCATAGGATGCTGAGCGACTCCTAGGAGCTGAAGTATGAAGGGTTGCAACCCATACTAAAGGTCCTCATCAAAACCTCTAATCTAGGCGCTTCTCAAGAAATGACTTTGACCACCCGCCAAATCAAGTAGGATGCGAAAGGCTTCTTAGCCTTCCGGACAACCCAAAAATATTAATAAAACATTTCAAGAGAAAGATTAAAAAGGTTATGGAATTAGGGAATTGTAGTGGTGGAGCCCTCACCACTACTGCACTCGTTGCTACGAATGGTCCCAGAGTGTAGCAGTTCTCGTAAAGAGACTGGACATTCTTAAGATAAAAGACGCGAACACTGATTTGCTTTTCCAATAGGTTGCGTCGAATATACTTTGCAGAGATCTATTTTGTTTAAAGGCCACGGAAGTTGCGACAGCTCTAACTTCGTGTGTCCTTACCTTCAGCTAAGCTTGGTCTTCCTCATTTAGATGGGAATGAGCTTCTCGTATTAACAGTCTGATAAAATAGGATAAAGAATTCTCTGACATAGGCAAAGATGGATTCTTAACTGAACACCATAAAGCTTCAGACGGGCCTCGTAAAGGTTTTTAAATTAGAACTTAAGAGCTCTTACAGGACATAATACTCTATCTAGTTCATTTCCAACCATACGATAAGTTTGGAATATCGAACGATATTGGTCAAGGCCGAGAAGGCAGCTCGTGTTTGGCTAGAAAACCAAGTTGTAGAACATGTAGCCGTTTCGGATGAGAATCCGATGTTCTTGCTGAAGGCATGAATCTCACTGACTCTTTTAGCTGTGGTTAAGCATATCAGGAAAAGAGCCTTAAAGGTGAGATCTTTCAGGGAGGCTGATTGAAGCGGTTCGAACCTGTCTGACATAAGGAATCTTAGAACCACGTCTAAATTCCAACCAGGTGTAACCAAACGACGCTCCTTCGTGGTCTCAAAAGACTTAAGGAGGTCTTGTAGATCTTTATGTTGGAAAGATCTAAGCCTCTGTGACGGAAGACTGATGCCAACATGCTTCTGTAACCCTTGATAGTGGGAGCTGAAAGAGATCGTTCTTTCCTCAGATATAAGAGAAAGTCAGCTATTGAGTTACAGAGGTACTGGTCGAGGATACGGATACTGACTTGCACCAGTTTCGGAAGATTTCCCACTTCGATTGGTAGATTCTAAGGGTGGATGTTCTCCTTGCTCTAGCAAACGCTCTGGTTGCCTCCTTCGAAAAGCCTCTAGCTCTCGAGAGTCTTTCGATAGTCTGAAGGCAGTCAGACGAAGAGCGTGGAGGCCTTGGTGTACCTTCTTTACGCGTGGCTGACGTAGCAGGTCCACCCTTAGGGGAAGTGTTCTGGGAACGTCTACTAGCCATCGAAGTACCTCGGTGAGTTATTCTCTCGCGGGCCAGAGGGAAGCAACTAGCGTCAACTTTGTCCCTTCGTGATAGGCGAACTTCTGCAGTACCTTGTTGACAATCTTGAACGGAGGGAATGCATATAGATCTAGATGTGACCAATCTAGTAGAAAGGCATCTATATGAACTACTGCTGGGTCCGGGATAGGTGAGCAAACTATTGGGAGCCTCTTGGTCATCGAGGTTGCGAAGAGATCTATGGTTGGCTGGCCCCAGGTGGCCCAAAGTCTCTTGCATACATCCTTGTGGAGGGTCCAATCTGTTGGAATTATTTGTCCCTTCCTACTGAGACAATCTGCTATGACATTCAAGTTGCCTTGGATGAACCTCGTTATTAGTGAAAAGTCTAGACCTGTTGACCAGGTGAGGAGGTCCCTTGCGAACTCGTACCATGTCAGAGAGTAGGTCCCTCCTTGCTTGGAGATGTACGTCAAAGCAGGGTGTTGTCCGTGTTCACCTCCACCACTTTGCCTTGAAGGAGAGACCTGAAGCTTTTCCAGGTCAGACGTACTGCCAGTAGCTTCTTGCAGTTGAAATGCATTGTCCTTTGACTCGTGTTCCATAATCCCGAGCATTCCCTACCGCCTAATGTCGCACCCCAGCCTACGTCCGATGCGTCCGAGAAGAGAACATGGTTGGGAGTCTGAACAGTCAGGGGAAGACCCTTTCAAAGGTTGATAAAGTCCTTTCACCATGTCAAACCAGACTTTATCTTTCCGGAAACCGGGATCGAGACCGCCTCTAGCGTCTTGTCCTTTTCCAGTGAAAAGCTAGATGATACAGAAGAGGACGGAGGTGTAGTCTTCCAAGTGACACAAATTGAACCACGGATGACAGTGTCCTAACCAGACTCATCCACAGCCTGACAGGGCAGCGTTCCTTCTTCAGCATCTTCTGGATGGATAGTAAGGCTGGGGGTTGATCGTCTTGTTCAGCAACGTCCTCATCAGAGGGTTCCTCATCCGAAACTGATGAGGAAACGGCAACGGAGTGGGCAACGTCTGACTCGCTGAATCCGGTCGCACTGGTGGATGCGTGACGGAGCCGGACACAATATCATGGTACTGCTGCACAGTCTGTGAACTGTCAACCATGGGGACGCGAGGAAGTACAGCGTCAACCCGAAACTGTCTAGACTGTCTGGGTTGTGCAGTCAACCCCCTACCGGGTTGCTGAGGTTGCCGCACTGCGTCACAACAAGTCACCTCTGCTGGTTGTTGAAAGTCTTCCTAGTGACACACTGAACGTCCACAACCACCTCCGAGAGTCGCTTAACGTCAACGTGCGACTGGCAACCCACACTGGGTCGCATCGGTGGAGGAACCACCTCAACTGGCGGACGCGAGTAGGATACCTCAGCGTCAACAGGGCGCACAACCAACCGGTAGGAAGGTTGTTGGCCAGAAGGTTCTTCTCCGTAAAAAGTCCTCTATCAAGGACACAAGCTTGGACTGCATGTCTTGCAGCAAAGCCCATTAGGGTCTACGGGAGCAGGTGTGGCAACAGACGGGGTTAGCGACTGAAGCGGAACCATTTACCATCCCTGGAAACCTTGTTATGCTTTAATTAAAGTCCATAGGAGGCTAAGCAGCTTAAGGCTCCTCTCCAAATGACAGAGTCCTCAAAGGAATATCAGTAGGAGGGAGAACAGCACTTTCTCATCTACAGGAACCATGTCCGAGAAAAGCTAGGTTATCTCAGTGAGGGTCTCACTGGTGCATAAGCAGCAGACCAGAAGGCAACGTTATGTAACTGCTTGACAGTCTGTGAACTGTCAAAAACTGAACTGTCAACCACAACAGGTGCGTGAGGACATACAGCACTGGTGCATTAGCAGCAGACCAGAAGGCAACGTTATGTAACTGCCTGACAGTCTGTGAGCTGTCAAAAAACTGAACTGTCAACCACAACAGGTGCGTGAGGACATACAGCACTGGTGCATTAGTAGCAGACCAGAAGGCAACGTCATGTAACTGCTTGACAGTCTGAGAGCTGGCAACAACCAAAGCGGAGTGGTGGTGCATGGTGGGGACTGCCGTGGGTTGCGGAGACTGACGCATCGCGTCAAAACACGGCAGCTTGACTCCACCTTCCCACTGCTGATGCGGTAGCTCACGCATGTCAACGGAGGGTGCCGCACGTCGGCTAACGTCAACATGCGTCTGGCAGGGTCGACTGCGCATCGGTGGTGGAGCTCTCCGCAGCCGGAGTGTGGGAGCAGGCAGCCTCAGCGTGAGCTGGGCGCACAACCGTGGCAGGTTGTAGGCTAACGGGAGCAGTGTCAACCTTCTCCGCACGAAACTCCTGCATAACCGCAGCTAACTGAGTCTGCATAGACTGCAGTAAAGACCACTTAGGGTCTACAAAAGCGGCAACAGACGGAGCTACTGTCCGTTGTGACTGAGGGTCTAAAACAGCGGGTGCGGCAACAGACGGAGTTACTGCCTGTTGCGGTACCACCTTGCCTCTCTTGGGAGGTGTGCAGTCGTCGGATGACTGCAGCGAGTCCGAACTGACCCAATGGCTACACCTGGGCCGTTGGACTTGCGCGGAAGGGACCGACTTGCACTAAAAAGCTGCGAGATGTGGTCCATGGTTTCTTACGAGAAACCTCTTCCGCAGATGAGGAATAAATGGGCTCTCTCGTCTTTGTGTGGGTGGGGCGATCTTGGGTAGATACGCCCGAAACCACGGAGGGAAAACGTCTGTTCGTTGACCAAGGCCTGACGAACCCATGAGTCGTTCGACATTACTTCTCCCCTGGGCTTGGGAGCTTGTAAGAGGTCCCGGACTAGGTGAACGACTGGCACGAACAGACGAACCCTCGGACGCAACACTGTAACACTTTGCGCATATCACTTTATCACTTTGATTTTCTGTTTTGCACTTATTTCACTGAAATCGAAACTTTTACTGATTTCTACCTGAAACACGCAATCCTATCCTTCATTAAAAGGTAGTAATTGCGAAAACAGTCGTATAATGCAACAGAAAACATATATAAAGATAAAGAATTCAGTGGCTGGGAAAGAGACTAAACATTAGATCAAATAAACTACGTTTACAATCTCTCACCGCACATAGCCTGGGAACAAGAATAAAACCCTAGAAACGTTTTACCTTCTTCCCCTACAGCGACTAGGGAGGAGAGTAAAAAAACGAGAACAACGTTACCCGCTTGAACGAAAAGTTTATTCTCCTCTCTCTCCCTCCGTCTCTATCTCTCTCTCTCTTTCTCTCTTGATTTCGCACCTGAGAGAAGAGCCCAATTATATATCGTTAAAACATGTTATTTGCTAAAGGAAAAAACTGAAAGGTTTTCCAAATAAAAAGTTCCTTTAATTTAGAATTTAAACCATTTAAGCTAAGAAAGAATGAACGAAACGCCAGAATCGGTTTACTCTTACTGCAAAGTGAAACCATGATACACTCTCTCTCTATCGTAACGATAGAGCGCATGTTGAACGTCCTGAACGTCAACAACTGCGTAGACTAAAAAACTAAACGTTAGTTCATCTTTGAAAACAGTACGAGACTAACAAAGAAATTCTTTCATAAAACATTAAAATTCAAAAAGTATTAAATTCTTTAAAGGTTAAATACGATATAACGGGCTTAAGGTTAATTAACTTTGGTTCCAAGTTAGGACCGCCTACTATCAGGAAAGGTCGCATATAAACAAACATAAAAATTTATTTTTATATGTTTATAATAAATGGAAAGTTAATCGAAGAGGCCTATAAAGGCGGAGAGATATAAAATATATAGATCTATAACGTGTTAAGCAAAATTACCAAAAACCTAAACACACTTCCGTCTAAGGGAAGGGTCGGCCATTTAAAAGTGAAAGAGAGTCCATACTCTCTTCGTCACCATAATTAAATCTATCCAAAACGAGGTCAAGTTTTGAAATGAAGATAAAACCCCTGCATAGCGAAAGCTCAAAACTGGAATAGTGTACTTCACCAAATCGTTGTGAAAACAAATCCAGTTAGTAACAGCGTATTTAGTAGGTCTTGCCAGTGGCACGACAGAGAGAAAATTGGTTCTTTGTTGACATCGAGTACTTGAGTACCTACTTGACAGATGGCGCTGTTGATGTACACCCCCACCTGTATAGCGATCGCTGGCGTATTCCGCCCGTAGGTTTTTCTGTCGGGCAGCAGAGCTGACAGCTATATGATCATCGGGTAAGTTTAATATTGAAAAATCCAAAGTTGAGATCTGTAGAGGCAATCAGGCTAACAGATTCCCTTCCTTCAGTAACTATCTATTCTCACATTTTGAGAGATTTTCACAAGAGCCAATGGGGAATCTGAGATCTACAACCATTAGCTCTTTAGTGCCCATTGGACTGAGTGAGAAAGCATCCTCCCGTAGTGTACCAGTTTCTCTGGGAAGGCAAGGTGATCCAGAACTTCTGCTGGAAGTGAGCTGGAAGAAACTTCTAGAGGAAAGGTGTTGCAATCTGTCTGTAATGTTGGGCTTTGTCTGAAGATGGAAATACTTTTGCTTGGACAATATCTAGTCTCGACTTCCGTAATTCAGCCAGACACTCAGGTCACAGCAAAATTCAAGAAGCTCTTTGTGGCAGATAAGCTGAGATCTTGACTCCGTCAGTAGAAGCCAGTCATCTTGGTATTGCAAGTCTTATTCCCATGGCATGTGCCCATGAGAAAAGTAGAGTGAACAGGCAAGTGAATATCTGTGGGGCTGTTGACAGACCGAAGAACAACAACTTGAACTTGTAAGTTCTCTATCTGAAATTAAAATGCAGGTACTTCTTTGATCTCAGATGGACTGGAATTTGGAAGTACGCATCCTGTAGATTTATAGTCAGCAGGAAATCGTTCTATCTGATTGCTTGTATGACTGTGCTGGGGGTTTCAATCTTGAACATAGTTTGAAGTACAGAGTGGTTCAAGTGGGGAAGGTCAATGACAAGTCTCCAACCTCCTGATAATTTCTCCATTAGGAAGAGGTTGCTGAAGAAACCCAGGGACCTATTGAAGACTTCCTCTACTGCTTCCTTCTCCAGCATCAGTGAAATTTCTTTCTCCAAGAGCAGATCTTTTTGGGATCCCCTAAAATACAATGATGGAATTGTCAGAGTCTGATTTAATGGAGGGCGACAACTCATGAATGGGATGCAATACCCTAAGCAAAGAACTTCTATAGCCCAGGGTTCTCCCTCAAAAGAACTGTCACCTTGTGCAGGGACATTGCAGGCATCCCCCTTCACATGGAGGACCTGCCCTCCTTAACAGGCACCTCAACGTCCTAAACTCCTGCAATTGGAAGGATGCCCATTGTGGCAAGAGGAAATTGCGGGCTCTGACTGCCTTTTATACTGCTGGTTGCTCTCTGGTTCTGGTAACAGAAAGCAAGGAGGAGCATGTTTGAATTGGGGAAAGCCTAGGCATTTTTTGAGGAGCTGAGAATCAAGATACTGCAGCTCTTCTCAGGAATGAAGTTTGGCAGGTCCTCTTACAATTCTTCAATACAACCAATACTTCTGGTAAGAAACATGTTGGATGGTCTATAATATTGGAGTTCTTTAAGTTGTGGGAATCTCTGAGTCATATGCCTTGGGAACTTAGCACTTACTGCATCTCACCTTTTAAATATGCAGTTACCCCAAATAAAGGCTCTCTGATGGAGGTCAACTCTAATGCTTTTGCCCTGATCAGGCAAGATCTTCATACTCCTTTCTCATATCACAAAACAAGGGATTTTCTGAAACTGAAATATGAGACTGCTCCTGATCGATGGTATAGCTAGGAGCAAGACTGAAAAGCAGACACAGCTGCTGCCTCTACATTCTGCAACCCTGCGGTAGAAAGGGAGGCAGGAAGATGATTCAAGTTCCCACTGGCCATGACTTGTATCATATTCACAACGTCCGGGTCAATTGGAAGTCAACTATGATGTGCCCCCGGATGCACACAAATTTGTTGTCTAAATAAAGCTGGAGGAGGAAGTTTTGTCAACCGACTAGACAGCAAGTTTTCTGCACCCCGAGATCTGTTATTAATCAATTCCAAAGTGTCTTTCACCTAGTTTGGTGAAGGGACTTAAACCTTACGGCAAGCATTTTGTGGTTTCATAAAAAAACTGTCTATCGTGCAACATCTCCCCGCTACTTGGATATGAGGAGGCTCACTTAAACTGTTAACAAGACATACAAGGCTTGTAATTTTCAGAAAATGAGATGTCTCCCCAGGTTCCGATAAGGATACCTCTATGGGAGTAACACCTGTTGCTTCCATTGTTACTTCGGTAATTAGTTCTGGGGAATCCCCAATAACAACTGGTTCCAGCATTGGGGATCTGGTTCTATGACTGGGCCCTGATGGTCCAGGCTGTTGTTTGGGAAAGACTTGAATTTTTAATCCTTCCATGAATGTCCTTCCTCTCTCCCCTCACTCCCGATACACGTGAAGGAGGTAAATGGGAGGAATGGCTGTAATTTTTATCATGAGATGATTGCTCATGTTAGTAAGATGGAGATTGGAGGAAAGGCTTAACTCCCTCTCAGGCATTGAATATTGTTCACGTGTATACCACCGAGATTCCCTATATCTGCAAGTACAGCAATATGTGGTGGAATCAGATCTGTCTCTCAAAAGGTTGCTTTTCCCGATAGGCAGAGGGGAGATACAAGAGGAAATGGAAAATACGGTTCTGCGACCATTTCCCTTTCTTGAGGGATCATTGGTTTTATTTGAAAAATAGAAAGTTCCTTCTTGTTTTAAGGATTAGACAAAAATGTGGATCTATTATTTCCTGTGATACCTGAAAAAGTGAACTGATTAACAGCAGTCGGAGAGTTTGCCTCATTCACAATCGTGCATGTTGTTGGTACTGTATTCTTAGAACGGTGGTTGCACATTGTTAGTGGCTCATTCAGCTGCCTCGTTAACTCTTTGAGCAGTCTTGTTTTGAGTCATAATAGGCTCACGGTTTTCCATATCTGTTCGGGGAAATGGACACAAGGGCCATTTGTGTATCTGAAGATGCAGAAAAATATTTGCACTAGCACTAGGCCTATACACCCAACTGTTCTGGTCTTTTTGCTCTTTGACCCCTCATGAAGAGTCTGGAAGCAATGATGTTTTTTTTTTTCCAGAGAAAACATCAATAATTTCCTTTCTAGGGGATAACTTACCATTTGGGTCCTCGGGTGTTACTAGTAAGCCCAATACACTATGGGCTCTCATTGGGAAGTAATGTAGCTCCTCAAATCATTAAAAGAGAAGATACCTGTTGTCCATACGCCAAACAGTGCAAGGATAGTGTTGGCATGTTATTAGATGGTAATGATATAAATTAACATGAAATCTGCATCATGGATGAGAAATCTTGTTCTACATTTGAGATAAAAAGCTGTTCCCCTGAGCCTAGCACATTTGTTGGTGGGGATGGTAATCTGTTGGGTTTTACAAAATCTGGAGAAATCATTGGCTCCTGTGATAAATCCTGCTCTGGTTGAGATAAAAGGGTCATAATCCCTCTTGCGAGTGTTCTCCATCTCACTAAGAACAATAGGAGATAACTTATCTATCATTTCCAGTTCTATCAAACTGGCCACCATCCTCTGTAATCAGCGTCACTGGAAATTCTGGTAACAAACAGTCAGAGAGGGAAATTCAGGGCTCATCAGAGAAGGTTTCTGCTTCTTGCGCTCCTTGGAGGAAGAAGCAGAGGGGGAAACGATCACATAGCTTTCTTTTTATGACGGCTAATGAATTTCTCCTATTAGGAAGATGACCATTCCCTACAAATCTCACAGGGTAAGAAATGGAACACCTCCTTCCTCAACATGCAGGACATAAAGGATGGGGATCTACCTCCATCTGACCACAAGGACGACCTTCAAGACCAGGGCAGGTTCTAATACATATTTGAGAAACGTTCATGATAAAGAAACTGAAAATGAAAAGGAAAAAAGCCTTGCAAGGACAGTAGTTGAGCAGACATCTGTTCAGCACAATAACCAAGAGTAGAGTGAGGATTGGGCCACTGGATCCTATGAACCTGTCCAACCGAAGTGGGCATATGGGGCAACCATACAATGTTACCAGTCTCGCAGAATTTCCTTATCTTGGTCAAAGAAATACATCAATAGTGTGTGATTCATATAAATGACAAGGGCTTTTATTTGCGTAGGAACAAAATAAATATTCTTTACCCCTATTACTTCAATTACTCCTCACTAAGCAAAAAACATTAAAAGATTACCTTCTGGGAAAATATATTCATGGTGCCTCTGAAGCATCTGTAGATGATTGTACTCTTCCGTTTTTGTGTTTTCAAACCAAGGTGCATGGAGTTAAGAATCCATGATAAAAGATGAATGGCATCCCCCTGTACTGTAAACTGAAATTTCTTCCTACTGCAAGATACAACTGCCTGTAAAAAGATAGACAATATCAGAAAAATCACAGATCTTAAAAGTAATATGACAAATTTGGAATTTGCATTTTATCTAACAATATAAACCTGCAGCTTTTTATAGGGGTATTACTTTAGGCGAAGCTGTAAGGACGAGCCATTACAATTTAGCAAGGGTTAACTAACCATTCTGTAGTTAGCGGGGGAGTTGCTTGCTACCCCTCTCACTCACACACCTGTGACTATGCTTCTCTATGCTCATAGATAGGACTTTGACGGGGGACAGGGTTGGCGGGCAAGTATGTATAAATAGCTACGGGTATCATTAGAAAAATTAGAAAAAATACAAATTGATTTCAAATTTGTCATTTGTTCTGTAACTGGAATACAAACTAATGCTATTTATAGAGGTTGACTCACCCATTAGGAGGGTGGATGTCCCTGCCAATCTGGCTTTTAGTCTTACCCAGGGTTTCCATATTGTGAATGTTAATGCACAAATAAGGAGACCCTTACACCTCACTAAACCTTGCTAAGCATGGTCTGTGGCCTACACAAACTGTGTATTGAGTTACTAGCAATGTGACTTATCAAGGTATAAGTTACTGTGAGTCTGTAGGAAATAACCAAGTTGACCAAGACATTCCCAATACAACCTCGCTTGGGTATGTGGATGCAATAGTATTGGAACAATAAAAGGATACACAAGGGAGCAATGGTTTCCTGCAGTGGTTGAGGTAAACTTGTGCAGAGGACCCAGGATGCTGGTTTCTCCAAGAGGGGGAGGATGAAGATAGGAAAAGAGTCAGAAATTCCTTTTCATTCATTCAGATTAAAACCAGGTAACCAATGCCCTCAACCATCTGCTACTTGTCCAATAAGGAGCTTGAGGTACTAAACCGACTGTTGTGCAGCCACCACAGGACAGATAGAGAACGTATCGAGGTTCCTATCATGCAGGTAGTCGGCAGTGAAAATAGTTTGACGTTTTCACACACTCGCTTGTAAAACCTGCACCAGAGTAGTTTCTTTTGAAGGCCAGGGACGTAGCTACAAACCTAACATCATACGCTCTGGGTTGACGTGTTGGAGGAGGATTGGGATTCAAAGCATGGTCAATGACCCTACAAATCCACGCAGTAAGTGTTTTTCATGATACTCCTCTTGTTTCTGCCCGTGCTGACGAAGAATGAGGGCACTCGGGGTCGGGCTGCTGCTGTTCATCTGAGGTAGCACTTCAAACATCTTACTGAGCATAGTAACAGATGATCTGGGTCGTCTGTTACGGAGCGGAGACTCGTTATCCGGAATGAGTCTAATCTAGGATCCGAAACCCCTGGATTCTGAGTCTTGGCAACAAACACAGGGATGAAGCTGAAGCTTACCTCTACCCATCCCCTTAAATGGATGATGTCATATGAGAGACCATGAAGTTCACTGACTCGTTTGGCCGAAGCTAAGACGAGTACAAACACCGTCTGTTGCCTGGCATAATAGTTTGTAGGGAGGTCTCTTTAGAGACAGAACCCGAACCACATTCCAAGGAGGTGGTCTCACTTCTGACTGAGGACAGGTAAGTTCATAACTCCATATGAGGAGGATCATTTCAGTTTAAAGGTGAGACTCAAGGCTGAGCAATAACATTTTACCGCTGAAACCGAGAAGCGCATTTCTTCTCACAAATACACGGGGAACTCTTCTATTGCTGGAATAGTGGTATCAGGTGGAGAGATACTCCTTCCATGACACCAACCACAGAAGACATTCCACTTCACCTGGTAGACTGAAGCTGATGATTTTCACAGATACTCAGACATCCTTGTCGCAATTTGTTGCAAAAATCCTCAATGAGTGAGAAGATGCTGGACAGTCTCCAGGCGTGAAGACGTAGCGAAGCTACTGCTTGGTGGAATATGTTGACATGGGGTTGTCTTTGTAGATTATGTCAAGGAGGAAGTTCTCTTGGAAGGTCCTTCAGGAGCAGCAGGTCTGGGAACCATTCTGCATGATGCCATAGCGAAGATATGAGAGTCATTGAAAGATTGCCCAATGTTCTGGCCTTATTGAGTACTCTCAGACAGAACGGTGGTAAGGCATAAACGTTGATGTTGTCCAACAGATGCTGGAACGCATCTTGTTAGAGAGCCTTGGGGTCTGGGACTGGGGAGCAGTACAGCGGGAGCTTTTAGTATGGCGAGTGGGCAATTTACGAGCAGCAGGTCTATATGTAGAGGCCTGACAAGTAGGCGAATGCTAAGCAGGCACTAAATACGGAGGCGAACGCTGGTGAGCAGGCAATTGATGAACCGTAGAGGAACCCAACGCTGATGAGAGAGCTATTCATAAGCTGTCAGTAGACTAGGCGATTTACAAGCTGTCGGTTGAACAGGCGATTCACAAGCTGTCGGCTGAGTGGGCGATTCACAAGCTGTCGGCTGAGCAGGAGATTCACGAGCAGCGGGTTGATGAGAGACAGGACAATGAACCTGAACCTGATACGCAGGTGAACGCTGAGCAGGAGTCTGACGAGACGGAGAACGCTGTACAGGAACTCAGTGAGCAGGTGAACGATGTGCAGATGATTGGCAAACAGCTGCTGGATGCTCAGAAGGAGAAATATGTCCTTAGGGAGGAAGCACATCCTCCCGAAGAGATCGCAAACAATCCCTTGTAGGCGAGGAACGATCCGAAGTTCGTTGGTGAGAAGACGAGTCCGTTGAAGCAGGCGAAGCTCAGGAACCAGAAGAGGCATGACGGGCAAGTTTCTCCAAAGAGAAAAGCTGCGGAGACGAAGATCCGAAGAGTGGTTTCTTCACATTTCCTACCATGATGACGATGTCCCAAAGCAACCGGAGGATCAGCAAGCTGATCGGCAGCAGGCCTCCAAAGAGGAGTCTCTATGAGTGCCCCTTCCCACGAACAAGAAAGGGGAACACTCGCAGTTCGTCAGGGAGAAAAGCACAGTTGACGGCGGTGGCGGCAGAAGAAGCAGAAGCAGCAGCAACAGGATCTGCTGGCAGAGCAGAAGGAGAAATCACCAATACCACCACGTCGACAAAGGTCAAAGGGTCGACTTCTAAAGTTGATGATTGTTGCAGTTCAGCAACCCGGTGAATTAACTGTAGCAGAGCCTGTAATAATGGAGAAAGAGACACGACTTCCCTCGGGGGGAAGCCAGGACTACCTCACTAGGTAAGGCAGCACCGTCTCTCGAGGACCGAGGTTGACGCTACTACTCGACGGTTCCCTGGAGGAAGCCGTTAAAGTAGGAGCTTTGAAGGAAGGTCGGAAAGCGGAAGAAGAGAACAATCCCGCTTGGCCTTCTTCTGCCAACGTCCATACCTTTCCCACTGGGAGTAGACCACTCCCGGCATTCATTATATTTATTAGAATTGTCGCAGCGGTGACCTCTACGAACTGGACAAAAGCAGTGAGGATCAGTTTCCACACTGGACATGAAGGTACCGCAGGTGCGGCCGTTCGAACCAGGGCAGGTATGCAAGGCTGGTAAATAGAAGAACTGAGCACAAACACACACATACTGAAAGGAAAAATCAAAAACAGATTAATGACAGTCCTAAATAATGGAGAGGATGAAGAGAAGCAGCAACTGTTCATCATCCCAGTCAAGAGCAAAGTTAAAAACTTCTAAAGCTTGAAGAACACTCCTTGCATTACTAAAAATTGTAAAATTACCCTCCTCTTCCAAAGCTATTTTCTCACTAGCGGTTAGTATGCCATATAGTTCGGCAGTAAATATGGAAGCTGTTAGAGGAAGTGCACCTCTACAATTAAAATCATTACTATGTACTCCAAATCCAACGCCAGCATCAGATTTGGAGCCATCAGTATATATAAAAGTCGATCCCCTATGTTCTGCAACATGTTCCATAAAAAGAGACCTGGATTCTAAGTCAGTCATATTCATCTCTACTCCAATAAAGAATTTACAAAAACATACGTCAGGTAATTTCCATGGAGGCGTTGATGATACCTTGAATGGAAGCACCTTAATTCTAATTATATCCAAATTGTTCAATAATTTTTTCACCCGAAACCCAAAAGGTTGAGGAGATTTTGGGTGCAACTCAAAGTATGTTGAGTGCCTTACAAGACTTGCAGTCTGAAAGGCTAAAGAATTCAGGAGTCTTTGCAATCTAAACCAATACCGAATAACAGAGGACATTCGGCAAAGGTCTAGTAGCAACTCCCCAGCATCAACAAGGAGAATTGTGATAGGTGAGGTTCTAAATGCTTCTGTGGACAATTTAATACCAGCATGATGTATAGAATCTAATATTTTTAACCGGCTTGGGGTGGCTGAGGAGTATATTTCGCATCCATAACTAATTTTGGAAAAAATCAAGGCCTTGTATAATTTTAAAATAGTATTGTGGTCTGCCCCCCATGATACAGATATTGCTTGACTTACGATCTATGCGACATACGACTATTAGACTTTACGACCATTTTTTCAGGTGATGACGTCACAAGTTTATCGGAAATAGGACGAATATTTCCTTGAAAATAATCTATTTTCTTGTATACATATAAACTGATTTATCTTGGTAAATTATTATTTTCTTTTATTGTTAATATTCAGTATTTATTTTCAGTTAAAAATACATTAAGAAAAGTTTTAATATCTGTCGAGTTCATGTTATGTCTGGTGACGTCACATCACCGGCGGAAAGCTTCCGGGCAATACAGTGATTTCCTTCCAATAGGCTAACGATTGATATTAGTATTTCCATTATCGAAATATTAAATAACAATACAAAGTATTTTGAGGGTCTGTATCGGTTGTCATGAGTACTACGTAGTGTAAATTTGACTGTACGCTACTTTTTTAATCTCTGATAATGGATCGATGTTTATCTAAAGAATATATACTATTAGGGCAAATATTTTCTTGAAAATAATATATTTCCTTTTACATTATAAAAATAAAATACTTTTGTTTGTTAAGTTAGTATTTTCTTTTCCTTTCTTGCGAGAAACAAAGAAAATGAATTTACATATTTTGCAAGTCATTCTTCGTAGAGATTACTGTACGTCACATGACTTGTGACGTCATGTATCTGGCGGAAGCGCACTGACAAACCGAATGATTTCCTTTCATTGTTACAGAGTAATCTTATTACAGCATTCCCATCATCGAAACACCCAGTAACGATATCAAGTGTTTTAGTGGTCTGTATCAATAGTTATAAGATTAGTACAACTTACCGTAAATTTAAGAAAAAAAGTCTGATGACGTCATATTTCTGGCGGAAGGCGAGAGGCAAATCAAGTGATTTCCTTCCGATGCGTTACTATTCCTATACAGTGAGCCCTCGCTACTTCGCGGTTCTACCATCGCGGATTCACCACTTCGCGGATTTTTTCATAACGCATGTACAGTATACAGTATACACATATCGCGGATTTTCCGGAAATTTTGAAAATACCGCGATATATGAAGACCCCAAATACGTATTTCCTTAATTCCATTAATACTGTAATTAGTAATATCTGCTCTTACTGATGGTTCATTGCATTACATATGACATATAATTCAGTACAGAAAGAAATAAAACACGAAAAGAGAATGTGATCATACGATAATTCAGTATACAGTACGTAGTAAAATTAAATCGAACATGAAATGCAAATCAGATGCAGTCATACCGTATTTGAATGGTGTAAGGCTGCTGATGGGTACTACTACAAATGTAATGGATGTGCATCTTTTCCATGAATCTTTTGTATGTATACGTACATAGTACTGCATCCAATAATATTCTTTGTTGCAAAAATCACATCTCGAATAAGCGTACATATCCTACAACAAAACAAGCGTAAAATAGCTTACGTAAAGCTGTAAACGTAGTACCTTGTATTTGAATTGGTAACTACTACGTAGCATGAAGACGGATTGTGATTGGTTCAAGTGCTGATAGATGACGAATCAGATCCCAAGTTTTGAAATCTAGCCTGTGATTGGTGTTTTGACCCCTTCTCCAACCTCCAGCATCTTTTCGCGGCCACTTTGTTCGCCGCTCTATCACCGGGTAGATGCTGCTACGTTATTGTGAACTTTAATCTGTGCTGTGCGTGACTGTTTTAAGTTGAACTTTTTGTTGAAATTTATTTAACCCCTACTGTACAATGGCTCCCAAGCGTTCTGCTTCTGCTAAGGCTGGTAGTGAGCCTAAACGCCACCTAAAAGATGATGACGATTACTGAGAAGGTGACACTTCTCGATATGTTAAAAGAAGGCAGAAGTTACGCGGCCCGCCATTTTGGAGTGAACGAATCCCCCGTTCGCTACATCAAGAAGGACGAGGCGAACATTAGAAAGACGGCTACTGTCGTCACCTTTAGCAGATCAGCGAAGCGAGTCGTTACCACACGTAATAAAACGATCATACGCATGGAAGGTGCTTTAGCAGTCTGGATTGCCAACTGCCGGAAGAAGAACATAGCCTTGGATATGAACACCATCCGAACCAAGGCTTTGGGCTTGTATGAGAATTTTGCGGCAAAGGAACCTCAAGAAGACGATGGCGACCATGCTTAAGATGATGATGATGTAGATGAACCTCAACCAGGGACATCCACTGATTCCCAGCCTCAGAAACAACGTTTTTCCGCCAGCAAAGGATGGTTCGCGAAGTTTCAGAAACGCTTCGGCCTAAAAAGCGTTTCCCTGCATGGCGAGGCTGCTTCCGCTGACACTGCCGCTGCTGAAACTTACGCGAACGAGACGTTCAAGAACATTATCGCTGAAGGTGGATACAAGCCGGAACAAGTGTTTAATATGGATGAGACCAGCTTGTTTTGGAAGAGAATGCCGTCGCGAACTTTCCTGTTCAAAGAAGAAGCCAAAGCCTCTGGCTTTAAAGCATTCAAAGATCGTGTTACCCTCGTGATGTGTGGCAATGCTGCTGGATTTTTGCTAGAGCCGGGGCTTATTTACAAGTCGAAAAATCCTCGCGCTTTGAAAAATAAAAATAAGAATCTCCTTCCCGTGTACTGGATGCATAATCAAAAAGCATGGATTACAAAGATGCTGACCTCCAACTGGCTCCACCAGTGTTTTATCCTGCAAGTCAGTAAATATCTCGTAGAGAAGGGATTGCCATTTAAGATCCTTCTCCTTATGGATAACGCTGGTGGACACGCAACTGATCTGTTGCATGAGGGCATTCAGGTTGAGTTCCTGCCACCCAACACCACGTCACTAATTCAACCGATGGACCAGGGGGTTATCAGGGCGTTCAAGGCCCTCTACACGAAGAATACCTTGGCGGACCTCGTTGCGTGTGTGGATGCTGCCCAAGAAGATGAAGATGAAAATTTCAATTTGAAGGCGTACTGGGGAAAGTACACAATAGCCACGTGCCTGCAGAACATCCAGAAGGCACTGCAAGAAATGAAATCGGCTACTGTTAATGCGAGCTGGAAGAAGTTGTGGCCCCAGATTGTTTACGATGACGAGGGATTTACACCATCTGAGATTTAACACTCTGCAATACGCAAATCTGTGCAGTTGGCTGCGATAATTGGAGGTAACGGGTTTGGCGACATGACGACTAAAGATGTCGACGAGTTGTTGGACTGCCATTCCCAGCCGCTAACTGACGCAGACCTGGAAGACCTGACGAAATCGGCCAGTGAAGAAGACAGTGAAACGCAGGAAGAGACCCAAGAAAATGTCAAAGAAACGGGCTTAACATTAGAACGGCTTGCCAAGTTCTGCAACCATGTGAAGGAGGTGAAAGAAATGTCGCAAGAGTGGGACGAGGATATGGTTCAGTCTATGCAATTCTGCAACAAGATCGATGACGACATGACTCCCTACAGGATGCTCTTCGAGCGAAAAAAGAAGCAGCGGCAGCAACTTCCGATCACAATGTTCTTCCAGCCTCGCAAAAAAGAGCCAGTTCCTCCTGCTACTACGCCTTCGGAAGAAATTGAAGAGGTGTCCCAGGAAGAAGTTGAAGAGGTGTCCCAGGAAAAGACACCTCCGTCTGAAGAGACGTAAAATACTATCATTGGCTGCACAGTAGAAGACATCATCAGCTTCATCATCATCATTTCTACTGTGCAGCAAATTCATCGCCATCATCATCCAAGTTTTTCTTCAACTTCTTTCGTGGTGAGTACAGTAACAATCTTCATTTTTTTTATACATGTTTTACTTTAATATTCTAACATTTTAATATTTGTGCCTGTTTTAGTTTAGTATGCATTAAGTTAAAGGGAAGGTTTTAAAAGTCTGAATATACATGTTATAACCTATCATATTTTTTCGTTTAAAATTTACATTTACGTACGTAAAACAACTCTCTCTCTCTCTCTCTCTCGTAAATTTTTTTCCTGCTTTGCTACGTATGTACTGTATGATTTTATATAAATACGGTAAATAGTATTTGTAATAACATATTTTCTAAAAGCTTTTACTGTAATATCATTATTTATCACTTTCATCATGCGCGTTAAATGCCTTTGTTTGTTTATTACGATCGAAGATGGAGCGTACTTTATGACGCCGCCTGAACATAAAGAAAAACATTTCATTTGGAAGTCCTAAGAAAAATTAAGTAAATAAAACATTGGTAATAACAAAATCAACATACTGTACTGAATAATCAATATAATCGATGCAAAAACTAACCTATACACAGATGTGTAAATGCGTTTGTTTCTTCATTATGATCAGAGATAAACGTAAACAAAACATTGGTTGCCATTTTTTATAGTGCTTTTTGGCGTGTTTAGGAAACGCATGATATAAAATCGCCTTTAATATTTGTGCCTGTTTTAGTTTAGGGTACTGTAGTACATGCATTAAGTGTTCTGTACATTAAAGGGTAGTTTGTTAACAGTACTACGTACAAGGGAAGGTTTTAAAAGTCTGAATATACATGTTAAATAAATACGTAAATATGGTGTCACTACTTCGCGGATTTTCACCTATCGCGGTCGGGGTCTGGAACCTATCTACTGCGATAAACGAGGCCTCACTGTAATCGAAACATCGAATAATGATATATAGAATTTTTTAATAATTTTCAAAAAAAAATATGAGATACAGTGAACCCTCGTTTATCGCGGTAGATAGGTTCCAGACCCGCGCCGCGATAGGTGAAAATCCGCGAAGGTAGTGACAGCATATTTACCTATTTATTTAACATGTATATTCAGACTTTTAAAACCTACCCTTGTACGTAGTACTGTTAACAAACTACCCTTTAATGTACAGAACACTTAATGCATGTACTAACGTACCCTAAACTAAAACAGGCACAAATATTAAGGGCGACTTTATATCATGCGTTTCCTAAACACGCCAAAAAGCACGATAAAAAATGGCAACCAATGTTTTGTTTACGTTTATCTCTGATTATAATGAAGAAACAAACGCATTTACACATCTGTGTATACGTTAGTTTCTGCATCGATTATATTGATTATTCAGTACAGTATGTTGATTTGGTTATTACTAATGTTTTACTTAATTTTTCTTAGGACTTCCAAATGAAATGTTTTTCTTTATGACGCCGCCTGAAACGACGGCGTCATAAAGTACGCTCAGTAAACAAACTAAGGAATTTAACGCGCATGATGAAAGTGATAAATAATGATATTACAGTAAAAGCTTTAATAAAAATATGTTATTACAAATATTATTTACCTTATCTATATAAAATCATACATACGTAGCAAAGCAGGAAAACAATCTATGAGAGAGAGAGAGAGAGAGAGAGAGAGAGAGAGAGAGAGAGAGAGAGAGAGAGAGAGAGAGGAGAGAGGAGAGAGAGAGAGAGAGAGGGGAGGGGGGGGGGGGGGGGGAGAGAGGAGAGAGAGAGAGAGAGTTGTTTTACATACGTAAATGTAATTTTAAACAAAAAAAAAAATAGCCCCATTTCATATAAAATAGATTACAAATATTTTACTTTATCATATTACAGTAGTCTGTATAATACTGTAAAGTTCAGTACAGTATGTTGTTGTTAAAGTCGTGGGCGATGAATTCTCACGAAACAAAAACACGCCATTTGAGTACAACAGCTGATTCTCTCTCTCTCTCTCTCTCTCTCTCTCTCTCTCTCCTCTCTCTCTCTCTCTCTCTCTCTCTCTCTCTCTCTCTCTTCGTGTTATACAATACTTACATTTATATGAAGAAGCTAAAATTAGTTTTCTTAGTGTCAATTAAATACGAAACGAAATAATTAGGCCGAGTCTACATCCATTTCAATCATAGCTAAAAATTCGGCATCCGATTTCATCAGCAAACCACTATTTTTTGGGAAATATCATTTTATTCTAGAAAATTGCCACTCTTTAAATAGTTTAATTGCACATTAAGAAAGCGTGTACTTTTGTTTTTAAATTTCGGGTTTGTTTTAAAAATCGAGTATTGTTGACTTCTTTTTTTTTTTACTTTTGGCTGTGATTAGATCAGCTGTCATCTAGCTGCCACTCTTGAGTGTGTACGAATACACTAACAAAGTATCATTTATACCATTTCTTAACTTATTCAAACCGTCTACAGTATACAGTTGATATTACAATAAGCACCAATGTGTTATAACCTATCAATTTTTTTTGTTATTACATTTAAAAACACACACCACACACACACACACACACACACACACACTCTCTCTCTCTCTCTCTCTCTCTCTCTCTCTCTCTCTCTCTCATCTCCTCTCTCTCTCTCTCTCTCTCTCTCTCTCTCTCTCTCTCTCTCTCTCTCCTCTCTCTCTCTCTCTCTCTCTCTCTCTCTCTCTCTCTCCCTCTCTCTCTCTCTCTCTCTCTCTCTCTCTCTCTCTCTCTCTCTCCCTCTCTCTCTCTCTCCTCTCTCTCTCTCTCTCTCTCTCTCTCTCTCTCTCCTCTCTCTCTCTCTCTCTCTCTCTCTCCTCTCTCTCTCTCTCTCTCTCTCTCTCTCTCCTCTCTCTCTCTTCTCTCTCTCTCTCTCTCTCTCTCTCTCTCTCTCTCTCTCTCTCTCTCTCTCTCTCTCTCTCTCTCTCTCCTCTCTCTCTCTCTCTCTCTCTCTGTGGGCTACTTTGAACTACCTCCCATTCCTTACCTCTCTCTATCTCTCTAACAAATGATATCTTTGTTGCTCCTCAAAGTTTCATCTATATTGAAAATCAATCACGATTCAATTTTCCTTACTTTCTCCAATCTCGCACCATCGGTCACTTCGCGGTATTTTCGATATTTCTGGAAAATCCGCGATATATGTATATACATGGGTTATGAAAAAAATCCGCGAAGTGGTGAATCCGCGATGGTCGAACCGCGAAGTAGCGAGGGTTCACTGTACAACTGAATTAAAAACAAAAATGCACGAGAGAGAGAGAGAGAGAGAGAGAGAGAGAGAGAGAGAGAGAGAGAGAGAGAGAGAGAGAAAGAGAGAGAGAGAGGAGAGCGTATTCCTTTTATAAATAATAAGGTCTATAAACGAACTGTATGGAAAATGTGATACCCTATAACATATTGGCGCTGAGGTAATATGCATTATGAAGAAATTTCCAATGTCAAGAAGATTATATAAATCAGTGTTATTCACACTATATGTATGTGCTCATAATAGTAATACGGCAGCGTGACTTTGAGATCAGCTGAAGCCAACCGAAAGTAAATTAGAAGTATTTGTTGATTATTGATATGCTCAAGAAATTGAAAAATAAAATATAAACGTTCTCTAATAAACCACAATTAAACACAGTAATGTCTAATGAAATATAAAGGATTAATATTGAACTACAACACTGTATGAAGCTTTAAAAATGAACTACCCGTATGCGATTGCGAGAGCGAGCACACACACACACATACACACAGAAAGAGCTACAACGATTTCGCATTATACTAATGATTAGACGAACTGTATGGAAACTGATTTCCTGTAACATATTGGCGTTGATGTAATATTCATCATGAAGATATTTCTAAGAAGTTAAGAAATGATAAAAAAATATGCCATATGTATGTACGCCATATTTTGATACGGTAGGTAGCGGCACTTTCAGATCAGCTGATCATAACCAAAGGTAAACAAAATTTTCAGTACTCGATTGTAAAATGCTTCCAAAATTGATGAATAAAATACAATAATGCATTTATAGAGCATATGATATCCTATGGAACAAGAAAATGGAATAATGATAGACAGTAAGAAAATATTGACAAAATATGATCCAGACGATCGCCGAATCATAACGTATCAAAATAAATCTACGGAAACTTCACTTTTCAAGTTCGACATACGGCCAACTCGACTTACGACTCATCTCTCGGTCCCTATCTCGGTCGTAAGTCGAGCAATACCTGTATATGGGACAATACTTTTAAAAGATTCAGAGCCTCAAAACATTTAGCTTTTAATGCTTTTAAGTGAGAAACCCATGTAAGCCTACAATCAAATATCAACCCTAAAAATTTAGCTTCACTTGCACATGGGATCCGTTGACCTTTGATGTATACAGTATATCCGGGTCTAGATGTATTCCCCGGATACGACAGAAATGGACAATTGTAGTTTTACTTATTGAGAACTTAAATCCATTCATATCGGCCCACTGGATAATTTTTTTCAAAAGAGAGTTGTATTTTTCTCTCAACCATTGTCATTCTAGCTCCAGCAAATGATATGGAGAGATCATCCACAAATAATGTTGCGAGAACATCCGGGCAATGACTGAGGATATTCCATTAATTGCTAGTGCAAAAAGGGTTACACTCAGCCACACTACCCTGAGGAACTCCTCCTTCCTGGTATTTACTCAGCTGATAGAGTAATTCCCCGAACTCTCACTTGGAAAACTATGTGAAAGAAATGACTGAACAAATAGTGGTAGCTCTCCTCTTAATCCAAACTCATGGATTCTTTTAAGTATACCATATCTCCCTGTGGTATCATATGCCTTTTCAAGATTAAAAAAAGACTGTCACACGGTGCTGTTTGGAAGCAAAAGCTTCACAAATGGAGGACTCAAGTCGTATCAGCACATCAGTCGTTGAGTGCATTTTAATGAATCCACATCGAATGGGTGATAAAATACCTTTCTTTTCAAGGTACCACATCAGTCTTACATTGACCATCTTCATGATTTTGCACAAACAAGATGTCAATGCAATTGGCCTATAATTTGCTGCTAAAAACTTGTCCTTACCGGGTTTTAAAAAGGCTAAAATAATGGCTAGTTCCTAAATACTTGGATAACTATGATCATGCCATATTCTATTAAAAATGCTTAAAATAAATAACTTTGTATTAAAGGGTATGCGTTTAATCATTGCATATGGAATTCCATCGGGTCCAGGGGCTGTATCGTTACACGTAGCAAGAGCAGAATCAAATTCTCTTTCAGTAAATGGAGAATTGTATGACTCTTGCCTTCTTGTTGCAAAATTTAAAACTTTCTTTTCTTCAATGCTCCTATACTGGTGACCAGGAACTTTTTCACACTTGCACGATACATTTGAAATATGGTCAGCTAGGGCATTGCTAACTTCGGTTGCTGCAGTCGTATACTAGCCATTTACCTTTAACACTGGTGGTGGGCTTGGGGTGAATTTGCCTGATATCTTTTTGACTCTCCTCCACACAGATGATGTTGGTGTTCTACTGTTAATGGAGGAAACAAATGACATCCAAGACTGCCGCTTAGCTTCTTTCATGGCACGACGGAACTGTGTTCTACATTTCTTGTATATGACTAAATTCTCCTTCGTACGGCGCATGCGCAATCGATTTAAAGACTTTCTTGTGGCTCTGTGCAGGGCAGTTAGTTCTGATGACCACCAGGGGACTGGTCATCGTCTGAATATTCCTGTTGTTTTGGGAATGGAACTGACTCCTGCTGTGTGAAGAGTTCCATTAAGTAAGTCTATGGCATCATCATTATTATTATTATTATTATTATTATTATTATTATTAATTGCTAAGCTAGAACCCTAGTTAGAAAAGCAGAATGCTATAAGCCCAGGGGCTCCAACAGGGAAAATAGCTCAGTGAGGAAAGGAAAGAAGGAAAAAATAAATATTTCAAGAATAACATTAAAATAAATATCTCCTATATAAACTATAAAAACTATAACAAAACAAGAGGTAGAGAAATTAGATAGAATAGTGTACCCGAGTGTACCCTCAAGCAAGAGAACTCTAACCCAAGACAGTGGAAGACCATGGTACAGAGGCTATGGCACTACCCAAGACTAGAGAACAATGGTTTGATTTTGGAGTGTCCTTCTCCAGAAGAGTTGCTTACCATAGCTAATGAGTCTCTTCTACCCTTAAGAAGAGGAGAGTAGCCACTGAACAATTACAGTGCAGTAGTTAACCCCTATAATGAAGAAGAATTGTTTGGTAATCTGAAGTGTTGTCAGGTGTATGAAGACAGAGGAGAATCTATAAAGAATATGCCAGAGTATTCGGTGTATGTGTAAGCAAAGGGAAAGTGAACCTTAACCAGAGAGAAGGATCCAATGTAGTATTGTCTGGCCAGTCAAAAGACCCCATAACTCTCTAGCGGTAGTATCTCAACGGGTGGCTGGTGCCCTGGCCAACCTATTACCTAAAAACTGTTCTGCATTTCCTTCAATTTCACTTAACTCCCGAAATCTATCCCAGTCCGCCTTATCAAGATTCCATCAAGGTGATCTCTGTAAAGGTGGACCATTGTTGGTGTTTATAATGATAGGTGCATGATCACTAGTATGCCAATCATCTAATGTTCTCCAATTAAAATCGAGAAGACAGTTAGAGCTTGCAATTGATAGGTCAATGCAGGTCAAGGTACCTGTCTGAACATGAAAATGTGTGGGCTCTCCTGTATTAAGGAGTCCGACATCTTCATTCTCCAAAATTGATGATATAATATCACCCCTTGCGTTTGCCAAAACATCACCCCATAAAGGATGTCTACTATTAAGATCTCCAAGTAAGAGAAAAGGTTGTGGGAGTTGTTTAATTACCTCTGCTATATTATCATATGAGATGTTATCATTTGGAGGCATGTAAAGAGAACAGATTGTGTATTTTCTACCTATATCAATCTGTACAACCACTGCCTGCAGAGGGGTACAGATAGACAAAGATATTTGGGGAACATCTCGACGAACGTATATGACTTCCCCCATGGCTCCCTGCTCGTTGATCATATAGTGTCCTATAGCTAACATACTCTCGAGGACAAGGAGTATTACCATCGAGCTTGCTTTCTTGTAGACATACAGTTATAGGGGAGTGCTCACGTATGAGCTTGAGTTATTCATATTTCGCCCTTAAACCCTGGCAATTCCATTGCAGAATGGAGGAAAAAACTATGGTTTATTTTTTGGAAGACACCTTAGATGAAGTCTTCCCATTGGCAATATTTGATCTAACAATATTTCCCGGTGGTATCTCTAGAGAGGATCTTGATATAGTGGGTTTTGTGTTCCTCTTTTTCTTTGTGTCCTTTTGATCTAATTGTTGAGGAGGATGATGGACCTCAACTTGAATTTCTGATTGGTTCAATTTACCTTCTAGTTGATAAGAAACATCAGCAGGCAAGATATCAAATTTATTTGAAGTCATGACTTTAATGTTTCTTATGGTAGGAAGCAAGAGAGATGGAGGTGTCTCTCTCTTTTTCGATTAAAAGGTTGTGATCTTTCAGGTTTTTGCACCTTCCCCACTACAGGTTCACCAGGGAAATTTGTTTCAAGTGGAACCTCTATCAGATCAGACAAGGACACGGCCTGAGAGAGGTTTGTACTATTGTTTAGAATCGGAGTAGTTGGCTTTTGAATAACTTTCAGATCTTTAAGTATCTGTTTTGATTTTTCTACAATTTCTGGATATAGATTTTCGATGGGGCTTTCAACCTCTTTAACTACTTTCATTTGTTTCTTTATCTTTGAAGTAGAGATATAATTCTTGTCTGTGTGGTTTGGCAAGTTTTTCTTCAGAACCATTGAAAAAGGTTGCACTGGTCTTATCTGCTTTTCAAGAGCTCTTTTACGAGCCTCTTTAA
The DNA here is from genome assembly GCF_036898095.1 of Palaemon carinicauda. Taxonomy (NCBI): domain Eukaryota; kingdom Metazoa; phylum Arthropoda; class Malacostraca; order Decapoda; family Palaemonidae; genus Palaemon; species Palaemon carinicauda. Next base: position 137,441,234 of record NC_090735.1, on the reverse strand, counting down.
AAGTAACCCTTTCCATGGTCCTAATGGCCTGAATTTCTTTTTCAAAAATAAACTTAACACAGCTTTTACATGTCGCTAGATGTGCTTCCCCACAATGTATACAATTAGGGTTTTCTATGCATACTCCATGACTACTTTTTCCACAGTTGGCACAAACAGCTGGCTTATTATTTAGTTTTTCCTAGCATTTCTGCCTTAAATGGCCATACATTTAGCAATGATAACATTGCAATGGTGAAGGGATATATGGTTTTACCTTCAAAGATAGCCAACCAGCTTTTATAACATTTGGTAATCTGCATTGATCAAATGTTATAATCATAGTAGCAAGAGGAATACGTTGTTCTCCAACTCTCTCTCATTCTGACTACTTTTACTACTCCTTGACTTTTCAGTTCATCCTCAATTACTTTTTCCTCTATATCCAGCAATTCTGGAGCATATATCACACCTCTACTCTGGTTGAAAGTAGGGTGCGAAACGTATTTTACACTATGACCATCCAATGTTGTAAGTGTTTTTAACCTTTCACCTTGTAATGGGGATAGTGTCTCTATCAAGAGACTTCCATTTCCCTAGGGTAGAATTTTTGGCTGCCCTCCACATAAAGTAACCCTTTCCCTATTAACTTTCAAAACATTTACACTCTCATTTCTTATGTTTTCAAATTTTAAGATAAAAAAACTTTCATAATTCACTACTTCATAGTGACCAGGTAATACTACTGTACTACTTTTCTATATCTTTCTGTACTGTCATTTTTCACTCTCTCTCTCTTCTTCTCTAATGTTTTCTTATTATTCACATGACGTGAATAAGGTTCTAATGTAACAATATTAGAACCCGAGTTGGCGCTGTCTATACCGAGGTCCATGTTTGTATTTTCCAGGTCGTCAACAGAGGGGTTGGTGTTTTTTTTTAAAAGGCAAGCCGGGTTATCCACATCTTATCGGAGGTGGTCAGTCCTCCTACACGAGAAGAGGCTTCAGCGGGGACCAATCTTCTATTAGAGAGGGGCAGCCTCTCTTAAAGTGGGCGTACAATGGTCAGTGGGGGTGGTTAGCCAATGCCTGGCGTCACCCATTACCAGCAAATCTGGGCGACTTACAACCATATCACTGGAGCCCAACTCTTAACAGACTTGGTTTGCACCCAATGGGGACTACCAGAGAGTGATGGCGTCTAAATTGGCACAGGTTGAGATGGAATGCCGTCCATCCCACACCATGCCAAATCCAAAGCAGCAGCCAAAGTATAATCAAACAAGCCAAAGTCATCAACAATATCATGCCCAAAAGGAAGAAATGGGAGAAAAAAAAAGAATTAACCAAAAGGAAAGGAGAAAGTGCTGACTGACTTAGTTGGATCAACAGTTGGGCACCAAGGTCCAGTGGGAAAGTGGTTCCCACTATTCATTAGAGCCCAGCTGCTTATCCCTAAGCCCCCATCCTCATCAAGGCTTCAGCATCTTGGGGGCCTGCTCATGAACTTGCCTCAGTTACAGCCAGGTTTACCGGGGAAAGCTTGAAAGTCTGCTCATGGAGTTTACATACTATGCAGCAAACAATCTGAAAGAAAAAGAACATGAAAACAGCCAGTTTATGAAGCTGCAGAGACATACAAATGTACTGTACAATCACTGTGGCCGAAATCAAAGAGAGTGCTTAGGTTAACTGGTGAAGCCTACCCTTCACCCACCAGCAACTACTACCACCTCATTTAAAAGTTTTAACAGTCATTTCTATCTTCGCTGAATCCATACTCCTAATAAAGGACAATAGTTTGTACTGTATTTGCATAGGAACAAAAACAAGTAACAGATTATCATGTTAAAAAAATAAATACAGCAATAATCTCAAGTACGTATCTTTACACGGGAGTTAGTGGAGTTTACTGAAGATAAAACACAATTTGCAATATCTTACGTAAAATGAAACATTAAAAATAAAATTAATATTGTTTGAGTTTTGCTGATCATGGTTTGGACTGAAATGCTGTCTGGGATAACCCAGTATTCAAAGAAAAGTAGATGGAAATATTTACACGTCAAAAGATACAAAATTACAATACTGTACTGTACAAAAAAGTTGAAATACTATATATTCTATTTACAGGAACAAGACCATCCTTTTTGTAATACTCAGCTCAATGCAAAATGAAATTACAAAAATTAAAACAATTCATTTATCTACCAACTGCATGCCCAAAGAATGTTAAAATAACCAATTATCAAAACCATCACCATCCACATTTAAACAGATTTGCCTTATAATTACCAAGTTACGACAGTAACTTCTGGCTTATGCATACAGTATTCTATCATATTTCCAAAACACCACCATAGTTATATTCAACCAATTCAAGGAGAATCAATAGATGACTTGACACATGAATACCATCAGCTTCAAATTACCTGCAACATTTCATGAGGCGATACATGAGCTTTGAAATTCCTAGGATTCCACAGTTTCCGCACCAGTTCCCCAAATCTTGTTATAAGTGGGAACATAGCTAGGCCCTGGGTACCTGGTGCATGGTGTATATGACTATAATTGCTTGGGTCCAGGAAATAATTCCGTAGAGGTTCAATATTTGAAAGGGCCTAGAATGAATAAATTTATATTATAAATATGAGCTTTTGTACTATATAAAAAATACTTTTAATAGGACAAACTTGTAATCATTTTTATTTTTCCTAGCATACAAACATTCCACTATTTATATTGGGTATATTGTTTTCGGCAAAGCTGAACTAGCCATGATAATTTTAAGTGAGGGATAACTACCGCCCCCACTAGTTGGCGGGTGGGGGTAGCCCGGCTACCTCATTCACTCACACACCTGGGTTAAGTAACCACTTTGCTTACTGGCAGGACTTCTTGGTGGACAGGGTAGCGGGCCAATCTGTATAAAAAGTGGAATATTTGTATGCTAGGAAAAATACAAATTACAGTATTACAAATTTGTCATTTGTTCCAGCACAAATACAAAACTTCCACTATTTATATTGGGTAGACTCACTCTTAGGAGGGAGGAAGTCCTTACCAACTGGCTTTCGTATTTTAACCCGGGATTCTCTCTACTTCGAACCCGGGATTCTCTCTACTTCGGTAAGCCGAAAGTAGTAAAAACCCTACCCTGGTTTATTGTATAGCCCTTGTTGGCAAAAAGATTCCTTGCACTCACATGTACTTGCCCATAATGGGAGATGGAATCCCTCGAGAATTGTCTAGTGTGAACCCACAGGAATCATGCGACAAAAAGCATGACGAGAACCTCAAGGAACTATGTCATAGCTGCCTCGTGGGCGATGGAATCTCTCGGGCAAAGTGTCGTGTGACCCCACGGGGTTCACACGACCAAGGATGACGAGAACCCGAAGGAGCTAAGTCATCGCTATCCGGAGGGAGATGGAATCTCCTCAGGAAATGTATCATGTGAACCCTAAACAGGGTTCTCGTGACGAAAAAGATAATGAGAACCCCAAGAAACTACGTCATCGTTACCTGGAAGGAGATGGAATCCCTTAGGCAACATGTCGTGTGATACCGCGACCAAGGATGACAAGAACCCGAAGGAACTATGTCCTCGTTACCTGGAGGGAGATGGAATCCCTCAGGCAATGTGGTATTGTGAACCCTGTGGTGACAAGAAGGATGACAAGAACCAGGAGGAACTACGTCATCGCAACTTGGAGGGGATAGAATCCCTAGTGTCGCATGAATCCGAAGATTCTCTGTTATGTGAGTCGACAGACTCAGCATAACGGCGGTCACAAGAGCCCATTCAAAGTAACTAGAGTTGCGAGAACCTGAGAGCTCAAGCAACTGGAACCGTAAGGTCCCGGGTTACGAGAGCCGGAAGGCTTCAAGCAACCTGAACCCGAAAGCTCGGTGTCCCGTAAGCCCGATGACCTAACAAGACGAGGACCCGAAGATTCCGGGTTGTGAGAGCTCAAAGGCTCCAAGCAACGAGAGCTCGAAGACCCGAAGTCATGCAAGCCCAATGCGTGACAGTCACAAGATCCCAAAGGCTAAACGCGTTGAGGACCCGAAGGTCCACAAGTTCCAAGAGAGACCAAGGGCTCAGCATTACAGGAACCAAAAGGTCATGGGTTGCTAGAACCCGAGGGTTTAGAGTAACTAGGGTTGCAAAAGCCCGAAGGCTCAACGCAATGGGAACCCGAAGCTTTCGGACAATGAGAACCAGAAGGATCAATGTGACTAAGACCCAAAAGCCCCAGGTTACAAGAACCCAAAGGAACAACGATTCTGGAACCGAAGGTTTGGTGTCCCGCAAGCCCAAAGGTTTAGCGAAACGAGGACCCGAAGGTCCGATGTTGCGAGAACCCAAAAAAACAGTGTACAGTGAACCCTCGCTACTTCGCGGTTCGACCATCGCGGATTCACCACTTCGCGGGTTTTTTTCATAACCCATATATATATACATATCGCGGATTTTCCGGAAATTTTGAAAATACCGCGATATATGAAGACCCCAAATACGATATTTCGTTACCTGTAATTCCATTAATACTGTAATTAATAATCTCTGCTCTTACTGATTCTTCACGGCATTACATATGACATATAATTCAGCACAGAAAGAAATTAAACACGAAAAGAGAATGTGATCATACGATAATTCAGTACTGTATACAGTACGTAGTAAAATTAAATCGAACATGAAACGCAAATCAGATGCAGTCATACCATATTAGAATGGTGTAAGGCTGCTGATGGCTACTAGTGTACTACAAATGTAATGGATGTGCTTCTTTTCCATGAATCTTTTGTATGTATACGTACGTAGTACTGCATCCAATAATATTCTTTGTTGCAAAAAATCACATTTCAAATAAGCGTGAGAGAGAGAGAGAGAGAGAGAGAGAGAGAGAGAGAGAGAGAGAGAGAGAGAGAGAGAGAGAGAGAGAGACACACATCCTACAACAAAAGCGTAAAATAGCGTACGTAAAGCTGTATTATTATTATTATTATTATTATTATTGTTATTGTTGTTATTAAAATTTTTATTATTATTATTATTATTATCATTATTATTATTATTATTATTACAGTATCATTATTTATTATTATTATTATTATTATTATTATTACTGTACAGTATACTGTATGCAGGGTATCTTGTACTTTGAATTGGTAACCTACGTAGCATATAAGACGGGTTGTGATTGGTTCAAGCGCTGATAGATGACGAATCAGAACTCAAGTTTTGTTATCTAGCCTGTGATTGGTGTTTTGCCCGCATCTCCAACTTCCAGCATCTACATTTTCGCGGTCACTTTGTCTCCCGCCGTATCGCTGTTTAGACGTTAAGTTATTGTGAACTTTAATCTGTGCTGTGCGTGACTGTTTTAAGTTGAACTTTCTGTTAAACCCTACTGTACAATGCCTCCCAAGCGTCCTGCTTCTACTAAGGCTGGTAGTGAGCCTAAACGCCACCGAAAGATGATGACGATTGCTGAGAAGGTGACGCTTCTCGATATGTTAAAAGACGGTAGAAGTTACGCGGCCGCAGACCTCGAAGACCTGACAAAATCAGCCAGTGAAGAAGACAGTGAAACACAGGAAGAGATCCAAGAAAATGTCGAAGAAACGGGCTTAACATTAGAACAGCTTGCCAAGCTCTGCAAGCTTGCGAAGGAGGTGAAAGAAATGTCGCAAGAGTGGGACGAAGATATGGTTCGTTCTATACAATTCTGCAACAAGATCGATGAACACATGACTCCCTACAGGATGCTCTTGCGAAAAAAATAAGCAGCGGCAGCAACTTCCGATCACAATGCCCTCGGAAGAAATTGAAGAAGTGTCTCAGGAAGAAGTTGAAGAGGTGTCCCAGGAAAAGACACCTCCGTCTGAAGAGACGTAAAATACTGTACTATCATTGGCTGCACAGTAGAAGACATCATCAGCTTCATCATCATCATTTCTACTGTGCAGCAAATTCATCGCCATCATCATTCAAGTTTTTCTTGAACTTCTTTCATGGTGAGTACAGTAACAATCTTTATTTTTTACTTTAATATTCTAACATTTTAATATTTGTGCCTGTTTTAGTTTAGTACTGTATGCTTTAAGTTAAAGGGAAGGTTTTAAAAGTCTGAAGAGTATACATGTTGTAACCTAGCATATTTTTTTTGTTTAAAATTTACATTTACGTACGTAAAACAAAACAATCAATCAATCAATCAATCAATATCTCTCTCTCTCTCTCTCTCTCTCTCTCTCTCTCTCTCTCTCTCTCTCTCTCTCTCTCTCTCTCTCTCTCTCTCGTAAATTGTTTACCTGCTTTGCTACGTACAGTATGTACTGTATGATTTTATATAGAGATACGGTAAATAATATTTGTAATAACATATTTTCTAAAAGCTTTTACTGTAAATATCATTATTTATCACTTTCATCATGCGTGTTAAATGCCTTCTTTGTTTACTGAGCGTGGTTGTTTACTGAGCGTACTTTATGACGCCGCCGTTTCAGGCGGCGTCATAAAGAAAAACATTTCATTTGGAAGTCCTAAGAAAAATTAAGTAAAACATTGGTAATAACAAAATCAACATACTGTATAATCAATATAATCGATGCAAAAACTAACCTATACAGTACACAGATGTGTACAGTACACTAAATGCGTTTGTTTCTTCATTATGATCAGAGAAACATAAACAAAACATTGGTTGCCATTTTTTATCGTGCTTTTTGGCGTGTTTAGGAAACGCATGATACTGTATAAAATCGCCTTTAATATTTGTGCCTGTTTTAGTTTAGGGTACTGTAGTACATGCATTAAGTGTTCTGTACATTAAAGGGTAGTTTGTTAACAGTACTACGTACAAGGGAAGGTTTTAAAAGTCTGAATATACATGTTAAATAAATAGGTAAATATGGTGTCAATACTTCGCGGATTTTCACCTATCGCGGTCGCGTCTGGAACCTATCTACCGCGATAAACGAGGGTTCACTGTAACAGAAGCCCGAAGGCTCCGGATCAAGCAAGATCGATTCGAGTTAGTCACAAAGCCAAGAAGGGACATCACGACTTGAACCTGGCAGGCTCAAAAAGGCGTCTCCTACCACTGGGGGAGGAGCACGCCCTGGATGGAGAGGGTAAAAAAACCTCCATCACCCAACGAACCACCACAGGGGAACGTCTAGCAGATACTACCTGAGGGGGAGGCTGCTCAAGCTCGAGAGATTCCTCACCCAGGGGGGGGGGAAGGTTTGTTCTCCCAAAGGAGAACATCGCTTAGTAAAAACACACTATCCCCACCCTTGTGGGAGAAGTGTAAGCGTAAGGAGACTGCTGACCACAAGCAGTTCTCTCTCGCAAACAAGAGATGTTCCTCTGGAGGAGGAACATGCCTAGGACTTTGCTCTCTTACCGCCTCTGGAGGAGAAGCAACGTCTTTGGCGTCAGCCACGAGACCAAGGTCAGACCGACAGGCCGCAGCATCTGCGACAACCAGAAGGTTCATAAGGGCGTCTCCTACTGCAGTGGAAGGAGAAAGCCCAGGGAGAAGAGGGGTCAGAAACTCCTCCAGACAGACCCCAAAAAAACATCTAGCAGGAACCTCCGGAGGGGGTCTGCTCTGTCACAAAAACCTGAACAAACTTTTTCTCATGAATGAGAGGAATGTTCTCCCAAAGGACAACATCGCCTAGAACTAGTTTTCCCCTAGCCCAATGGGAGAAACATAGACGTAAATCATGTGTTGGACATTGAACAATCTCTCGCAGATGAGACAAGTCCTCCCGAAGGAGGACCTTGCCTTGGACTTTGCTTTCCCCCAGCCTAATGGAAAGAATCAGTCTTCAGCGACAAGATAGCAGGTACTAATCTTAGTCGAGTTGTCAGCAATTATCCCCGAAAGAGGGAAGGTTGCTAAACGGTTGATGAAGGGAAGCTTCGGGAAAGCATCCCAGCACCAGGGTAGGTTAACTCTCCCTCAAAAGGGAAAGTTCTCCAACCCCTGGAGGCAAACCTCCTTGTAGTGCTCTCTGCTTCCCTTCTATAATCGTAGTTCAAGTTGAAGGTCGGCATCAAGTGCAACCTCGTAACCAGCGAGCAGCTCACAAGCTGCCACCGGTAGCACCGGACAGACCGGAGCGATAGACTCCACAGGAACGAACGGATCTGCTTCTACGTCGGCTGTTTTAGCCGAACAAAGAAGAACGGCATCTCTATAAGAGGAACAAATAAATTATGATGAATACTGTACATATCATAAAACTGCTGAAAAAAAAATAAATAAGAAGTTAACAAATTTACCTTGAGAACTGAAGAAACTAATAGGGAGCGACACCTAATCCACGAATGGGAAAGGTGAACCACCTCCCCCTGAGGAACTCCTGGCCATTCATGTAAGAGGGAGGGCAGCAAGTAAGGGAGTAGTAGTATCAACACAAAGACAACTCCCTTACGGCGAGACTGCCGCAATACGCTGTCACACAAACAGCGTTGTGATCAAAGTTACATATATATATAAAAACAATTGTGATGTTTTCATAAATATAATGAAAAAAGAACAGAATTAACTGTAAAATAAACAAAGCCAGTCAAAATCGGGAGAGCGTGGGCAGTATGTCCATCTCTACTGGGCCAAAAAAGTAAAGTGGTTACTCAACCAAGGTGTATGCGTGAGCAAGATAGCCGGGTAGTTAGCGAGTGCAGTTGTTATCCTCACTTTAAATTATCATGGTTAGCTCAGCTTCGCCAAAAACAATATACCCAATATAAATAGTGGAAGGTTTGTATATGCACTGAAACAATTTAAATATACAGTACAGTATAAAGTATATTTCAAGCAATTTACTTTTATCCCCCAAAAAATACAAATAGCAATTATCTAAAGTCATTACCTGTAACACCACATTACAATAATCATTAGCCTTAATGTTATTAAGACCAACAATTCCTGGCAAGTACAGCGTTCCATCATATGCTCGACTCATTTTACTCTGATTAACTTTATGTAGAATGTAATCCTTACTGAATGTTGGATTTACAACAAAGATGATATCATTTAAGGATGAATCTGAAAATAAAAAGGTTGTAAAAGAATATCGGAAGCAGTCAATAAAATAACATTAATTAGTATCTGTACTCTGAAATTACAAGCAATACATTGGTAAAAAAATCATTATAAAGCATATAACTTCAATTCTAATTTACAATTATTTCTATCTGTATGATCTAAAGAAAACTCTAGATAAGTAAACATTAAACAATACAGTAATATCACATTCCTAGATCCCTGCGCATAATATTTAATATTCAAAATTCAGCAAATTTCGCAGACCAATGAAACGAGCAAGTCATTCCCACTGCTTACAAAAGTTGAAAACAAACACACTTACCTATGATTTCATAATTATCAGGTAAGCAATAAAATCTAAGAGTTTGAAGGTTGAGATACACACGGTGTCCATCTGACACACTGTGAGTGTATGCATGTGTGTTGGGGCCACGACCTAAAGAAAAAAAATCAAAATAAACATAGCTTTATACATTGATAGAGCAGGTTACAATCTAAAATGACAAATTCGAAGATAATTTGTATTTTTCCTAACCATACAAACCTTAGCTATTTACAAAGGGTATTACTCTTAGCGAAGCTGAAATGACGAGCCAATAGTTTTTAACGAGGGTTAATTACCCCCCCCCCCGCTCTAGTTAGCGGGGGAGGGGGGGGGGGGGTAGCTTGCTACCCCTCCCCCCTCCACACACCGGTGACTTGCTTCACTTCACTTAGAGGTAGGACTTGACCTGGGGGTCAGGGATGGCGGGCACATATGTGTAAATAGCTAAGGTTTGTATGGTTAGGAAAAATACAAATTATCTTTGAATTTGTTATTTGTTCCGTAACCGAAATACAAACCACGCTATTTACAAAGGGTGACTTACCCCTTAGGAAGGGTGGAAAGTCCCCAGCCTTACTGACTTCGGCTTGCCCGGGGGCTCGATCCCTCAGTGAGCAGCACTAGAGAGAGGGAACCCCTGTACCTCACAGGTTCCTAGCATCGCTAGGAACGAGTGGCCTACATAAGTAGTGTGAGGAGGAGAGTGTGACTCGTCCTATGAAGTTGACCTTGAGACCTTCAGATAGGAATTCTAGGATAGGACATTCCCCATACCACCTCGTCAGGGTATGGGAGACGCAACAGTATTAAGCTTAATACTAGGAGCACAAAGAAGCATGGGTTACCTGCAGAGGTCGAGGTCAGCTATGCGAGGACCAGGATGCTGCTTCCCCAAGAGAGGGGAGAATGAAGAAAGAAGTAAGGGTCAGACATACTCATTCATTCACACAGACTAAGACCGGGTAACAACGCCCTCAACCTACTGCTACTTGTCCAAAAAGGAGCCTGAGGTTAGACCAGCTGTTGTGCAGCCACCACAGGGCCGATAGAGAACGTATCGAGGCTCCTGTGGGTCACGTCTTGCAGGTAGTGGGCTGTGAAGGTCGTTTGACGCTTCCAGACCCCAGGTTGAAGTACCTGCGTCACAGAGAAGTTTCTCTTGAAGGCCAGGGAAGTAGCAATACCCCTGACATCGTGGGCCCGAGGGCGACGTGACGGAGGAGGGTCAGGATTCAGGGCATGGTGGCTAACCCTTCGAATCCAAGCAGAGATGGTGTTCCTGGTGACCCTCCTCTTTGTCCTGCCTGTGCTCACAAACAAAGCTCGCACATGAGGACGGACTGCAGCCGTTCTCTACAAGTAGTACCTCAGACACCTCACTGGGCATAGTAGCAGCTGGTCTGGGTCGTTTGTTACAGAACGGAGACTCGCGATCCTGAAAGAGTCGAACCGAGGATCCGGCACTCCAGGATTCTGAGTCTTGGCCACAGACTCAGGGACGAACCTGAACGTTACCTCCCCCCATCCCCTTGAATGGGCGATGTCGTACGAGAGACCATGAAGTCCACTAACTCGCTTGGCCGAGGCCAAGGCAAGTAGGAAAGCCGTCTTCCAAGACAGGTGGCGATCGGAGGCCTGGCGTAATGGCTCGAAGGGAGGTCTCTTGAGAGACCTGAGGACTCGAACCACGTTCCAAGGAGGGGGTCTCACTTCCGACTGGGGGCAGGTAAGCTCATAGCTACGTATGAGTAATGAGAGTTCTAGCGATGAAGAAATATCCACGCCCTTCAATCTGAAGGCCAAGCTTAAGGCTGAGCGATAGCCTTTCACTGCCGAGACAGAAAGGCGCATTTCTTCTCGCAGATACACAAGGAAGTCCGCTATTGCTGGAATAGTGGCATCGAGTGGAGAGATACCCCTTCCACGACACCAACCACAAAAGACTCTCCACTTCGCTTGGTAGACTCCCTCAGAGGACCTTCGCTGGTGCCGAGACATTCTCTCCGCAACCTGTTGCGAAAAGCCTCTCTCCGCGAGGAGACGCTGGATAGTCTCCAGGCGTGAAGCCGAAGCGAGGCTACGGCCCTGTGAGGGACACCGGAGTGGGGTTGTCTGAGAAGCTCGTGTCGTGGAGGAAGCTCCCTTGGGAGTTCCGTCAGGAGTTGCAGAAGGTCCGGAAACCATTCCGCGTGATGCCATAGCGGGGCTACTAGAGTCATGGAACAGTTGACCGATAGTCTGGTCCTGTTGAGCACCCTTCTCATCAGACAGAATGGTGGGAAGGCGTACACGTCAATGTTGTCCCACCGTTGCTGGAAAGCATCTTGCCAGAGTGCCTTGGGGTCCGGGACTGGTGAGCAGTACAGGGGCAGCTTGAAGTTCAAGGCTGTCGCGAACAAGTCCACCGTCGGGGAACCCCACAAAGTCAGGACTTTGTTGGCTATCTGAGGATCCAAAGAACACTCGGTACTCACTATCTGCGAAGCCCTGCTCAGACTATCGGCGAGCACATTCCTCTTGCCAGGAATGAAGCGAGCTGATAGTGTTATCGAGTGGGTTTCGGTCCACCTCAGAGTCTCTATTGCAAGATGGGATAGCTGTTGCGAAAAAGTGCCTCCCTGCTTGTTGATATAAGCCACTACCGTGGTGTTGTCGCTCATCACCACCACGGAGTGACCCGCCAGGAACCGTTGGAACTGTTGAAGGGCCAGAAAGACGGCCTTCAATTCTAGCAGGTTGATGTGTAGGCACTTTTCTGATTCTGACCAAAGGTCTGAGGCCCTCTGGTTCAGAACGTGCGCCCCCCACCCTTCTTTTGACGCGTCCGAAAACAGAGTCAATTCCGGGGGGAGGACGAGAAGACTCACTCCGTTTCGCAGGTTCTCGTCGGCCAGCCACCACCGCAAGTCCGTCTGTTCCAGAGACCCCATTGGGATCAGAATGTCCGGGGAATCGGATCCTTGATTCCACCGGGACTTGAGCCGCCATTGAAGGGATCTCATCCTGAGGCGGCTGTTTGGAACCAGACGGGCCAGGGAGGATAGGTGGCCTAAGAGACGCAACCACGATTGGGCGGGGAGTTCTTTTCGCCTGAGGAAAGGTTCCTCCACCCTCCTCAGCCTTGCTATCCGGTCGTCTGATGGAAAGGCTTTGTGGAGATTGGTGTCTATTAGCATGCCTAGATAAACCAGTCGTTGGGACGGCTGCAGAGAGGACTTCTCGAGGTTTACCATGATCCCCAGATCCTGGCAAAGATCTAGAAGCCTGTCTCGGTGTCGAAGAAGGGTCGACTCCGAGTCTGCTAGGATCAGCCAATCGTCTAGGTAACGAAGGAGACGAATGCCGTTCCTGTGCGCCCAAGTCGAAATCAGGGTGAACACTCTGGTGAACACCTGAGGAGCTGTGGAGAGACCGAAACACAGCACCTTGAACTGGTAGATCTTGTTGTCTAGGCAGAATCTCAGGTACTTCCTGGAAGACGGATGGATTGGGATCTGGAAGTACGCATCCTTTAGATCCAGTGTACACATGAAGTCTTGTGGTCTCACCGCAAGTCTGACCGTGTCTGCTGTCTCCATGCTGAACCGGGTTTGTTTGACAAACCTGTTCAGAGCCGAGAGATCGATGACGGGTCTCCAGCCTCCTGTAGCCTTCTTTACAAGAAAGTCGACTGAAGAAGCCTGGAGAGCCGTCCACGACCTCCTGGAGAGCACCCTTCTCGAACATGGTCTCGACTTCGGCCTGAAGGGCCAGCCCCTTTGCCGATCCCATGGCATGGGAGCTCAACGACACTGGATTCGCTGTCAGGGGAGGTTGAGATGACGTGAACGGGACGCGATAACCTTGGCCGATCACTGAGACCGTCCAAGCATCGGCCCCGTGATGTTGCCACCTGCGGACGCAACGCTGAAGGCATCCCCCCACAGGTGGACACGCAGGGGGACTGCCACCCCTAGGGCTTGCGGCCGCGGCCGCCACCCCTGGAGGACTTACCGCCCCTCTTGACCTTGGCTGGAAAGGGTTGGGGCTTAGACACCACTTTCTTAGCTGCCGGTGCCTGTTTGGGAGCCTTACGAGGCTGTTGCTGCTGTTGTTGCTGGGCTGGAGGCTTATAGGGCCGAGTTGTAAGGGCCCTGTGGAGGAGGGAGTCCGTGCTGGATTTCCTCCACCTCTCAGCCGTTTGCTCCAAGTCTTGAGGCTCAAACAGGCTCTCCCCCAGGAGGGAGGCATGTTGGAGCCTACACACATCTACGGCGGGGACCTTTGGATGGAATCTCTCGGACACAGCATCGCGACGCTTCAACACCGAGTTGGCCCACAGGGTGGTAACCTGGTGCGCCAAAAACTCGATGGAGCGGGTGCCCGAGAGCAAGAAGGTCTCTAGGGCCTTCCTATTGGTCTCCTTGGACAAGTCTTCCGATCGCAATAGGATGCCCAGAGATCCTAACCAGAAGTCCAGCCACGAAGTGGCCTGCATGGCACACTTAGCGACCTTCTCGTGGTTAAGGATCTCTGCCGCCGAGAACGACACCTGCCGGGCAGAGAGTTTCTCCAAGGGAACTCCCTTCGCCAGCTCCTCCACAGAGTGATGGAGAGGAAGAGCGAGGTTGTGCTCACCCAGGATCTCAAAATACCTCCTCTGCTGAAGGCGAGGAGGAGGGATGAGTTTGTTCCCGGCAGTGGAACGACTGGAGGAGGCAAGAAGTGCGAGCTGAGCATTGGCCCTAGCTCTGGCACTCTTCAGCCCCCGAGACCAGGGCAGAGCTGCACTGGTCTTAGGGGCCTTCCGAACGTCAAACACTTCATCCAGAATCGTGTCTTTGCCTTCACGGGGGGGATGACTGGATCCGTAAGACTGTTAAGTTGCCTTATCAGGCTTAGGACCTGCCAGAAGGCATGTTCGGACTCTTGCTGTTCTCCTCCCTGCGGGCTGACAGCTAAGTCTCCTGCCCCAGGAATCTCTTCCTGGGGTGATACGTGGACATTCCCCTGCGTAGTCGTGGGTTCCTGACGAATCCTTGCGAAGGATTTAGGGATGGTCTTGGAATCCTTGGGTTCCCTCCTAGGAGGGATACAGGATCCCAACAACGAGGTTCGAGGGGCCCCTTCCTTACGAGACGATTCTCCTGCCTGAAGCGAAGTCTCCACCCCTGGTGCCGAGGGGAAAACTACCGCCCCACTGGACTCACCTGAGGACGGAAAGGCCTCGTCCACGGGAGAAGGAGAGAGTACTCGTGCAGGAGAGGGGACCCTCGAAACCGACCTCTTGGGAACCAACTTCGCCCTGGGGGAAGTCACCACGAAGTCCACTCCTCTCTTTCTCTTCAGCGTAGGAGAGACAGCCGCTGGTTTGTTACCCTGGCCGGCGAGTGCTGGTTTCATAACCCTCACTAACGCCCGTGCCAGCGGACCAAACCAAGTCTGCTGCTCAAAGGACACAGAGTCCGAAATCCTCGCTAAGGTGAAAGGGATCGGGCGATCCTTCGGAGTGGACACGACGGTACCTGCCTGAAAAGAAGGTGGGGAAGAATGCTGTACTGACCTGTCTTCGTCCTGCAATACCAACCTGTACTTGGATGGAGGTGATCCCGAGTGCCGTCTAGGAGCACGCGTCCCTGCTGCTACCACCGGCTGTGGAATTCGCCGCGAACTATGGTCGCGCGAGGGCGAACGGTCGCGCAAAGGCAAATGGTCGCGCGGGTGATCGCGCGGGTGCACAGGCGAGCGGTCGCGCGGGCGCGCAGGCGAGTGGGCGTGAGGGTGGGCAGGTAAATGAACACGTGTCCGAGGCGACGAACGCAAGCGATGGCGCGACGGCGAGGGATCGTGCTGCCGCGTAGGTGAAGAAGATCGCTGGCGATAATGACCGCGTGATGGTAAGCGATGGCGAGCAGCATGTGTAGGTGAATGATCGCGTGATAGGGTGCGATGGTGATCAGCATCCACAAGAGGGCGGTCGTTCAGGGTTGTGCGATGAGGAGCAGCATGCGTAAGCGGGCGATCGTGCAGGGTTGTGCGATGGCGAGCAGCATGCGCAGGTGAATGATCGCATGAAAGGGTGCGATGGTGATCAGCATCCGCAGGAGGGCGATCGTTCAGGGTTGTGCGATGAGGAGCAGCATGCGTAAGCGGGCGATCGTGCAGGGTTATGTGATGGCGAGCAGCATGCGCAGGTGAATGATCGCGTGAAAGGGTGCGATGGTGATCAGCATCCGCAGGAGGGCGATCGTTCAGGGTTGTGCGATGAGAAGCAGCATGCGTAAGCGGGCGATCGTGCAGGGTTGTGCGATGGCGAGCAGCATGCGCAGGTGAATGGTCGCGTGAAAGGGTGCGATGGTGATCAGCATCCGCAGGAGGGCGATCGTTCAGGGTAGTGCGATGAGGAGCAGCATGCGTAAGCGGGCGATCATGCAGGGTCGTGCGATGGCGAGCAGCATGTGTAGGTGATCGCTGGCGAGCTGGTGATCGCTGGCGAGCAGAAGGTCGACACGTGTCCTGTGAGAGGACAGGTGGTGCGGCGCGTTCACGAGCAGGAATGGGAAGATCGCTGGCGCGTTGGTGAACATGTGTTTCTGACACACGCGCAGCACGATGTTGCGTAGCCACAGGACCAGGTAGATGGTGAGCAGGGAGTTCAGCAGGAACTAAAGGGTGGTCAGAGACCGCAGGGCGATGGTCCTCAAATGAGCGCTGACGCTCGGAAGAGAGCTGACGAGCAGGAGAGCGCTGGCGAGGGGGGAGAACATCAGGAGAGAGCCGACGAGCAGGTGAGCGTCGACGAGCAGGTGAGCGTCGGCGAGCAGGAGTGTCTTGGCGAGCAGGAGATCGTCGACAAGCAGGAGATCGCTGGCGAGCAGGAGATCGCTGGCGAGCAGGAGATCGCTGGCGAGCAGGAGATCGCTGGCGAGCAGGAGAGCGCTGGCGAGCAGGAGAGCGCTTGTGCGCTAGCCCTGCTCGCGTAAGGGAAGAATCCCCTTGCCCCGAAGGGACCGTTGCCCGTCGGGTGACGAGTTCTCCAGAAGGCGAAGATCCGGCAGGAGATGGTGAGCGGTCTGCAGAGAGGTTCAAGGAGGGCGGAGCAGTCGGTTGAGGCTGACGAGGAGAGTCCCCCCCGGAGGACGAAGACCCAAAAAGGCGCCTCTTAGTCCCCCTGTAAGGGGAAGGGAGGCCCTTGTGGCGTAGAGGGCGGTGAGCCTTACGGCGGAGGCGGCCTCAGGGGAGATCGTCGGGACCATCGGTCCTCCGAAGGGGAGTCTCCGTCAAAACACTTCCCTCAGAAGGAAGCTGGGCAGCAGTCGAGACCGAAGGACTCACTTCCCCCTTTGAAGGATGCACGGAAGGAAGAGGAGAGCCTAGAGCACCATCACCAGCAACAGCACCTGCGTCGGAAGGCCCAGCCACGTCGGAGGCCTCTGTCACCACGACGTCGACAATAGACAGAGGGTCTACCTCCGCTACCACCGGCGACTGTTTAACAGCGGCCCCCAACAAGACAAGGTCAATAAGAGCGACCCTGGAGGGCAAGCCCTTAAGCCCCAGGGACGACCAAATCTGTAAAAGATCATCACTAGATAAGACATTATTATCAATAACCTCCCCCGGAGGAGGAGGGGGAACCGCCTCGCTATGGGAGGCGACGCCCTCTCCCCCCACCGAAGGTAGGGAAACAGAACAAGGGCCTGCGCTCCCACTCGGACGACTCTCCTTAGGAGGCGGACGAGGGGGAGCTTCGGAGGAGGTTTGGGCGGCGGAAGAAGAGTCCCGAGAACCTTCCTCCTTCAAGGCTAACCCCGGAGAAGAACGGTCTCTCTTGGACTTCTTCTTACGCCGACGGCCAAACCTCTCCCACTGGGAGGCAGACCACTCCCTGCACTCACGGCACATGTTATCCTGGTCGCACCGTCGGCCCCGACATTGAGGGCAGAGGGTGTGAGGATCCGTAATCACGTCCGACATGAAAGTCCCACAAGGACAGCCGGCAACTCCAGGGCATGTACGCATATTAAATAAAAGAAAATAACTGAAGGTCAACTTCCAACCAATCACACAAGCTGAAAAGAAAAAGAAGAAAATTAAAGGCTGTCACGAAGGCGATGAACAGACACGTCTGATCACCGCCGAGCCAAAAGTGAAGTGAAGCAAGTCACCGGTGTGTGGAGGGGGGAGGGGTAGCAAGCTACCCTTCCCCACCCCCCCGCTAACTAGCGCGGGTTAATTAACCCTCGTTAAAAACTATTGGCTCGTCATTTCAGCTTCGCTAAGAGTAATACCCTTTGTAAATAGCGTGGTTTGTATTTCGGTTACGGAACAATGAACTTTTAATGCAAAGTAATAATTTCAAAAATGAAAACTCCAAAGTAATACAAATTAACAAACCTACAGTACCTTGAAAATACTTGCCACACACTAGGCAAGCATAGACATTGATTCGAGACAAAGAGACACTGCAGAGCTTCTCAAAGTCAAAATCTAGCATATGACGATTGATGGTGTCAAGATAGGGGCAAAGACGTGACTTCTTTTCTGAAAAATAAATTAAACAATCATATTTTAAAAATTACTTCAAAACTTACCAAAATACAGTACAAAGCATTATGAGTAAAATATATTCACAAAATTTAATTTTGAGCTAAGAAATTGTAAATGTTATCTTAAGTGCACAAAAATCTTTCTAATGGCTAATTTCCTTTGAATACATTTTTGGAAGACATATAGCTTTATGAAGACTCCTAAGAAGAAAAGATTAAGGATCCACTTCATTACGTCTCAAAATAGAGTAAATTTGAGTATACAGTAGATGGAGCAAAACTAAAAAATAATTTGGTACAGTAATGGTACAAGTATCAATAGACAACTTCATCAAGAAGTGTTAAATTATACTGTACAGAAAAAAAATGTCAAAATAAATGTATGCTATTGTTTTTATCAATCTTTTTTCATAATCATTAAGAGCAACTAACAATTCTATAAAATTAATAGCGGAGTAAACAAAATTTAAACTCCTAAAGGTATTTTCACCAGGGATAATACTGTATTAAAAATATACCACTAACTAGAGGGCAAAGTTATGCAGTATTATTATTATTATTACTTGCTAAGCTACAACCCTAGTTGAAAAAGCAGGATGCTATGAGCCCAAGGACTCCAACAGGGAAAATAGCCCAGTGAGGAAAGGAGATAAGGAACAAATTACAAGAGAAGTTTAAAAATAATAGCAAAATCAATGAAATAAATCTTTCATATATAAACAATAAAAAATGTTATTTTTATTAATAAAATAAATTTTTGAATATACTTACCCGGTGATTATATAAGCTGCAACTCTGTTGCTCGACAGAAAACTCTACGTTCAAAATACGCCAGCGATCGCTATGCAGGTAGGGGGTGTACATCAACAGCGCCATCTGTCTAGCAGGTACTCAGTACTCAATGTAAACACAGAACCAATTTTCTCCTCTGTCCACTGGGTCTCTATTGGGGAGGATGGGAGGGTCCTTTAATATATAATCACCGGGTAAGTATATTCAAAAATTTATTTTATTAATAAAAATAACATTTTTCAATATTAAACTTAGCCGGTGATTATATAAGCTGATTCACACCCAGGGGGGCGGGTAGAGACCAGCATTACTTGTTTACATTATTATGAGCTAAGTATTTTGTATTTCATTTTAGCAGTTATTCAAAATAACAAACATAAAATAAATAAGTACCTGGTAAGGAAGTCGACTTGAACAATTACTCTGCCTTTTTAAGTACGTCTTCCTTACGGAGCCTCGCGATCCTCTTAGGATGCTGAGCGACCCCTAGGATCTGAAGTATCAAGGGTTGCAACCCATACAACAGAACCTCATCAAAACCTCTAATCTAGGCGCTTCTCAAGAAATGACTTTGACCACCCGCCAAATCAAGTAGGATGCGAAAGGCTTCTTAGCCTTCCGGACAACCCAAAAACAATAATAAAACATTTCAAGAGAAAGATTAAAAGGTTATGGAATTAGGGAATTGTAGTGGTTGAGCCCTCACCCACTACTGCACTCGTTGCTACGAATGGTCCCAGAGTGTAGCAGTTCTCGTAAAGAGACTGGACATTCTTAAGATAAAAAGACGCGAACACTGACTTGCTTTTCCAATAGGTTGCGTCGATTATACTTTGCAGAGATCTATTTTGTTTAAAGGTCACGGAAGTTGCGACAGCTCTAACTTCGTGTGTCCTTACCTTCAGCAAAGCTTGGTCTCCCTCATTCAGATGGGAATGAGCTTCTCGTATTAACAGTCTGATAAAATAGGATAAAGCATTCTTTGACATAGGCAAAGATGGTTTCTTAACTGAACACCATAAAGCTTCAGACGGGCCTCGTAAAGGTTTTTTTTTTTTTTTTTTTTTTTTTTTAAATAGAACTCAAGAACTCTTACAGGACATAAGACTCTTTCTAGTTCATTTCCAACCATACGATAAGTTTGGAATATCGAACGATATTGACCAAGGCCGAGAAGGCAGCTCGTGTTTGGCTAGAAAACCAAGTTGTAGAACATGTAGCCGTTTCGAATGAGAATCCGATGTTCTTGCTGAAGGCATGAATCTCACTGACTCTTTTAGCTGTGGCTAAGCATACCAGGAAAAGTGTCTTTAAGGTGAGATCTTTCAGGGAGGCTGATTGTAGCGGTTCGAACCTGTCTGACATAAGGAATCTTAGTACCACGTCTAAATTCCAACCAGGTGTTACCAAACGACGCTCCTTCGTGGTCTCAAAAGACTTAAGGAGGTCCTGTAGATCTTTATTGTTGGAAAGATCTAAGCCTCTGTGACGGAAGACTGATGCCAACATGCTTCTGTAACCCTTGATAGTGGGAGCTGAAAGAGATCGTTCTTTCCTCAGATATAAGAGGAAGTCAGCTATTTGAGTTACAGAGGTACTGGTCGAGGATACGGATACTGACTTGCACCAGTTTCGGAAGATTTCCCACTTCGATTGGTAGACTCTAAGGGTGGATGTTCTCCTTGCTCTAGCAATCGCTCTGGTTGCCTCCTTCGAAAAGCCTCTAGCTCTCGAGAGTCTTTCGATAGTCTGAAGGCAGTCAGACGATGAGTGTGGAGGCCTTGGTGTACCTTCTTTACGCGTGGCTGACGTAGAAGGTCCACCCTTAGGGGAAGTGTTCTGGGAACGTCTACTAGCCATCGAAGTACCTCGGTGAACCATTCTCTCGCGGGCCAGAGGGAAGCAACTAGCGTCAACCTTGTCCCTTCGTGAGAGGCGAACTTCTGCAGTACCTTGTTGACAATCTTGAACGGAGGGAATGCATATAGATCTAGATGTGACCAATCTAGTAGAAAGGCATCTATATGAACTGCTGCTGGGTCCGGGATTGGTGAGCAAAATATTGGGAGCCTCTTGGTCATCGAGGTTGCGAAGAGATCTATGGTTGGCTGGCCCCAGGTGGCCCAAAGTCTCTTGCATACATCCTTGTGGAGGGTCCATTCTGTTGGAATTATTTGTCCCTTCCGACTGAGACAATCTGCCATGACATTCAAGTTGCCTTGGATGAACCTCGTTACTAGTGATATGTCTAGACCTTTTGACCAGGTGAGGAGGTCCCTTGCGATCTCGTACAATGTCAGAGAGTAGGTCCCTCCTTGCTTGGAGATGTACGCCAAAGCCGTAGTGTTGTCCGAGTTCACCTCCACCACTTTGCCTTGAAGGAGAGACCTGAAGCTTTTCCAGGTCAGACTTACTGCCAGTAGCTCCTTGCAGTTGAAATGCATTGTCCTTTGACTCGAGTTCCATAATCCCGAACATTCCCGACCGTCTAATGTCGCACCCCAGCCTACGTCCTATGCGTCCGAGAAGAGAACGTGGTTGGGAGTCTGAACAGTCAGGGGAAGACCCTCTCTAAGGTTGATATAGTCCTTTCACCAAGTCAGACAAGACTTTATCTTTTCCGGAAACCGGGATCGAGACCACTTCTAGCGTCTTGTCCTTTTCCAGTGAAAAGCTAGATGGTATAGAAGAGGACGGAGGTGTAGTCTTCCTAGTGACACAAATTGATCCACGGATGACAGTGTCCCTACCAGACTCATCCACAGCCTGACTGGGCAGCGTTCCTTCTTCAGCATCTTCTGGATGGATAGCAGGGCTGGGGGCTGATCGTCTTGTTCAGCAACGTCCTCATCAGAGGGTTCCTCATCCGAAACTGATGAGGAAACGGCAACGGAGTGGGCAACGTCTGACTCGCTGAATCCGGTCGCACTGGTGGATGCGTGACGGAGCCGGACGCAATATCATGGAACTGCTGCACAGTCTGTGAACTGTCAACAACCATGGGTGCGCGAGAAGTACAGCGTCAACCCGAAACTGTCTAGACTGTCTGGGTTGTGCAGTCAACACCCTACCGGGTTGCTGAGGTTGACGCACTGCGTCACAACAAGTCACCTCTGCTGGTTGTTGAACGTCCTGAACGTCAACAACCACCTCCGAGCGTCGCTTAACGTCAACGTGCGACTGGCAACCCACACTGGGTCGCATCGGTGGAGGAACCACCTCAACTGGCAGACGCGAGTAGGTTACCTCAGCGTCAACAGGGCGCACAACCGACCGGTTGGAAGGTTGTTGGCCAGAAGGAGGAACCACCTCAACTGGCAGACGCGAGTAGGTTACCTCAGCGTCAACAGGGCGCACAACCAACCGGTTGGAAGGTTGTTGGCCAGAAGGTTCTTCTCCGCATTTAAGTCCTCTATCAAGGACGCAAGCTTGGACTGCATGTCTTGCAGCAAAGCCCATTTAGGGTCTACGGGAGCAGGTGTGGCAACAGACGGGGTTAGCGACTGAGGCGGAACCATTTACCATCCCTGAAAGCCTTGTTATGTGTGACATAATAGTACAGCAAAACTTCAAAGGCTCGACAAAAGTTGAGAAGTTGACCTGTAAACAACTTGGAGCGTCTCCTGGCTAGGCGCCAGGGCGAGTCTACCTGAATTGAGAAGTCTATCTGGGCAGAGGCATGAACTCCCAAGCCGAGAACTTCTCTCGTGTCCTATCAGACTCTCGCTCTATAAGCCAGTTAAAAGAAGGGAAATCAAAGGCTGTATCCCTAAAACTCCTCCTGGTGCAAAAACCAGTCGCCTAGCCAACGTAACGCTCTCTAGGAGAGCGAGAGAGCACTAGCTTAAAAACAACGGCTTCGAAGTAGCTAGGCCTAGTATAAGTTCTGACGTTTAGGCGAACGAGGAGCAGCAGTTACAAGATCCGGACGAAGATCCTTAAAAAAATCATCATGATTTAATTAAAGTCCATAGGAGGCTAAGCAGCTTAAGGCTCCTCTCCAAATGACAGAGTCCTCAAGGGAATATCAGTAGGAGGGAGAACAGCACTTTCTCATCTACAGGAACCTTGTCCGATAAAAGCTAGGTTACCTCAGTGAGTCTCTCACTGGTGCATTAGTAGCAGACCAGAAGGCAACGTCATGTAACTGCTTGACAGTCTGTGAACTGTCAACAACTGAACTGTCAACCACAACAGGTGCGTGAAGACATACAGTGTTCACTCGAGACTGCTTTAACTGTCTATACTGAGCAGTCAAAACAACTCTAGAATGCGGAGGTTGACGCACCGCGTCAAAACAAAACAACTTTCACTGTTGTTGTACCTCGCGAACGTCAACGGAAGGTTCCGTGCGTTACTGAACGTCAACATGCGGCTGTCAGGGTACACTGGAACGCATGGGTGGCGGGACTCTCTCAGCTGGAGTGCGGCAGAAGGTTGCCTCAGCGTCCACAGGACGCACAACCGTGGTTGGTTGTAGGCTAGAGGTTGGTGCAGTGTCAACCTTCTCCGCACGAAAGTCCCGCATCAATGACGTTAACTGAGACTGCATGGTCTGCAGCAAAGACCACTTAGGGTCTACAGGAGCAGGTGCGGCAACAGACGGTGTGACTGCCTGATGCGGTACCGCTTTGCCTCTCTTAGGAGGTGAGCAGTCGTCGGAAGACTGCAGCGAGTCCGAACTGACCCAGTGGCTACAACTGGGCCGTTGGACTTGCGCAGAAGGGACCGACTTGCGCTTAATAAGCTGCGAGACCTTGGTCCATGGTTTCTTACGAGAAATCTCTTCCGCAGACGAGAAATAAATGGGCTCTCTCGTCTTTGTGTGGGTGGGGCGATCTTGGGTAGATACGCCCGAAACCACGGAGGGAAACGTCTGTTCGTTGATCAAGGCCTGATGAACCCATAAGTCGTTCGACATTACTTCTCCCCTGGGCTTGGGAGCTTGCAAGAGGTCCCGGACTAGGTGAACGACAGGCACGAACAGACGAACCCTCGGACGCAACACTGTAACACTTTGCGCATATCACTTTATCACTTCGATTTTCTGTTTGCACTTATTTCACTGAAATCGAAACTTTTACTGATTTCTACCTGAAACACGCAATTCTACCCTCATTAAAAGGTAGTAATTGCGAAATCAGTCATATAATGCAGCTCATTAATACTAGCAAAAAACAGAAAACATATATAAAGATAAAAAATTCAGTGGCTGGGAAAGAGACTAAACACTAGTTCATATAAACTACGTTTACAATCTCTCACCGCACATAGCCTGGGGACAAGAATAAAACCCTAGAAACGTTTTACCTTCTTCCCCGTACAGCGACTAGGGACGAGAGTAACACGAGAACAACGTTACCCGCTTGAACGGAACGTTTTCTCTCCTCTCTCTCCCTCCGTCTCTATCTCTCTCTCTCTTTCTCTCTTGATTTCGCACCTAAGAGAAGAGCCCAATTATATATCGTCAAAAAAACATGTTATTTGACTAAAGGAAAAAACTGAAAGGTTTTCCAATAAAAAGTTCCTTTAATTTAGAATTTAAAACATTAAAGCTAAGAAAGAATGAACAAAACGTCAGAATCGATTTACTCCTACTGCAAAGTGAAACCGTGATACACTCTCTCTCTATCGTAACGATAGAGCGCATGTTGAACGTCCTGAACGTCAACAACTGCGTAGTCTAAAAAAATGTTATTTTTATTAGTAAAATAAATTTTTGAATATACTTACCCGATAATCATGTAGCTGTCAACTCCGTTGCCCGACAGAATTCTACGGGAGGGATACGCCAGCTACCACAATACTAGAAGGGGGTGTACTCACCAGCGCCACCTGTGGCCAGGTACTACAGTACTTCTTGTTGACACCTCCTCAATTTTTCCTCGGTCCACTGGTTCTCTATGGGGAGGAAGGGAGGGTCAATTAAATCATGATTATCGGGTAAGTATATTCAAAAATTTATTTTACTAATAAAAATAACATTTTTCAATATTAAACTTACCCGATAATCATGTAGCTGATTCACACCCAGGGGGGTGGGTGAAAACCAGTGTACAAGATTAAAGGATAGCTAAGTATCCCGTATTTCATATAATCAGTTATCTCAAAATAACAATGAAATAATAAGTACCTGGTAAGGAAGTCGACTTGAACCGTTACTCTGCCTTTTTTAAGTTCGTCTTCCTTACTGAGCGCAGCGTTCCTCTTAGGAGGCTGAATCAACTCTAAGGTGCTAAAGTATATAGGGCTGCAACCCCTACTAAAGGACCTCTACACAACCTCTAACCCAGGCGCTTCTCAAGAATGAATTGACCACCCGCCAAATCAAAAGGATGCGGAAGGCTTCTTAGCCTACCGTAACAACCATAAAAACAACAATAAAAGCATTCAAGAGAAAGGTTAAAAAAGGTTATGGGATTAAGGGAATGTAGTGGCTGAGCCCTCACCTACTACTGCACTCGCTGCTACGAATGGTCCCAGGGTGTAGCAGTTCTCGTAAAGAGACTGGACATCTTTAAGATAAAATGATGCAAACACTGACTTGCTCCTCCAATAGGTTGCATCCATTATGCTCTGCAGAGAACGGTTTTTATTAAAGGCCATCGAAGTAGCTACGGCTCTCACTTCGTGGGTCCTTACCTTCAGCAAAGCAAGGTCTTCCTCCTTCAAGTGAGAATGGGCTTCTCTAATCAGAAGCCTTATATAATACGAAACCCCGTTTTTGGACATGGGCCTCGAAGGTTTCTTGATTGCACACCATAAGGCTTCTGACTGTCCTCGAATAGGTTTTGACCTATTAAGATAATATTTCAGAGCTCTGACAGGGCAAAGAACTCTTTCTAGCTCGTTACCTACCAAGTTGGAGAGGCTAGGAATTTCAAACGATCTAGGCCAAGGACGTGAAGGAAGTTCATTCTTAGCTAAGAATCCGAGCTGTAAAGAACATGTTGCAGATTCGGATGTGAACCCAATGTTCTTGCTGAAGGCATGAACCTCACAGACTCTTTTAGCTGTTGCAAGGCAGACGAGAAAAAGAGTCTTGAGGGTAAGGTCCTTGAAGGAAGCTGACTGGAGAGGTTCGAACCTAGGTGACATAAGGAACCTTAAGACTACGTCTAGATTCCAGCCTGGAGTGGGTAGACGACGTTCTTTAGAAGTCTCAAAAGACTTAAGGATGTGAAGGTCCTTGTTGGAAGAAAGGTCCAAACCTCTGTGGCGGAGAACTGAAGCCAACATACTCCTGTACCCTTTAATCGTTGGAGCTGAAAGGGATCTCTCATTCCTAAGATGTAATAGGAAGTCAGCTATTTGGGTTACAGAGGTATTGGTAGAGGAAACTGCATTGGCTCTACACCAGCTCCGGAAGACTTCCCACTTGGATTGGTAGACTCTACGAGTGGATACCCTCCTTGCTCTGGCAATCGCACTGGCTGCCTCCTTCGAAAAGCCTCTAGCTCTAGCGAATCTTTCGACAGTCTGAAGGCAGTCAGCCGAAGAGCGTGGAGGTTTGGGTGCAACCTGTCTACGTGAGGTTGACGTAGAAGGTCCACTCTTAGAGGGAGAGTCCTGGGGACGTCGACCAGCCATTGTAGTACCTCTGTGAACCATTCTCTTGCAGGCCAAAGGGGAGCAACCAGCGTCAGCCGTGTCCCTTCGTGCGAGATGAACTTCTGAAGGACTTTGTTTATGATCTTGAACGGTGGGAATGCGTAAAGGTCGAGATGGGACCAGTTCAGCAGAAAAGCATCCACATGAACTGCTGCTGGGTCTGGAACTGGGGAACAGTACAAAGGAAGTCTCTTGGTCATGGAGGTGGCAAAAAGATCTATTGTCGGCTGACCCCACAAGGTCCAAAGTCTGTTGCACACACTCTTGTGGAGGGTCCATTCCGTGGGGATGACCTGATCCCTTCTGCTTAGGCGATCTGCTGAGACGTTCATGTTGCCCTGAATGAACCTCGTAACTAGGGTGAGGTTTAGACTTCTTGACCAAATGAGGAGGTCCTTTGCTATCTCGTATAGGCTCCTCGAATGGGTCCCTCCTTGCTTGGAGATGTAAGCCAAGGCTGTGGTGTTGTCGGAGTTCACCTCCACCACCTTGCCTAGCAGGAGGGACTTGAAGTTCAATAGGGCTAAATGAACTGCTAGTAGCTCCTTGCAGTTGATGTGGAGCGTTTCCTGTTCCTCGTTCCACGTTCCCGAGCACTCCTGTCCGTTCAAGGTCGCGCCCCAGCCCGAGTCCGATGCATCCGAGAAGAGATGAAGATTGGGGGTCTGAATAGCCAACGATAGGCCCTCCCTGAGAAGGAGATTGGTCTTCCACCACAAGAGAATGGTCTTCATCTCTTTGGTGACCGGGATAGAGACTGCTTCGAGCGTCAAACCCTTGTCCCAATGAGCTGCTAGATGGAATTGGAGAGGGCGGAGGTGGAGTCTCCCTAGCTCGACGAACAGGGCCAACGATGAAAGGGTCCCTGTGAGACTCATCCACTGTCTCACCGAGCAACTGCTCCTCTTCAGCATGCTCAGGATGCAATCTAGGGCTTGGCTTATCCTTGGGGCCGATGGAAAAGCCCGAAAATCCTGACTCCGAATCTCCATTCCCAGGTACACAATGGATTGGGAGGGAATGAGCTGGGACTTTTCTAAATTGACTAACAGACCCAGTTCTTTGATCAAGTCCAAAGTCCAGTTGAGACTCTCCAGACAGCGACGACTCGTGGAGGCTCTCAACAGCCAGTCGTCTAAGTAAAGGGAGGCTCTGATGTCCGATAAGTGGAGGAATTTTGCTATATTCCTCATCAGATGCGTAAACACCATAGGAGCTGTGCTTAGGCCAAAACACAGGGCTTGGAATTGGTAGACAACCTTTCCAAAAACGAATCTCAGGAAAGGTTGGGAGTCTGGATGAATAGGAACGTGAAAGTAAGCATCTTTCAGATCCAACGAGACCATCCAGTCCTCCTGCCTGACCGCTGCTAGGACCGACTTCGTCGTCTCCATAGTGAACGTCTGCTTGGTGACATAAGCATTGAGCGCGCTGACGTCCAGCACCGGTCTCCAACCTCCTGTCTTCTTGGCCACCAGAAAGAGACGGTTGTAGAAGCCCGGGGATTGATGGTCCCGGACTATAACCACTGCCTTCTTCTGTAACAGGAGCGACACCTCCTGGTGCAACGCTAGCCTCTTGTCCTTTTCCTTGTAGTTGGGAGAGAGGTTGATGGGAGATGTGGTCAGAGGGGGTTTGTGGCAGAATGGTATCCTGTAACCCTCCCTCAGCCAACTGACAGACTGGGCGTCTGCACCTCTCTTTTCCCAGGCTTGCCAGAAGATCTTGAGTCTGGCTCCTACTGCTGTCTGGAGAGGAGGAGAGTCAGTTTTTGCCTTTAGAAGCCTTGGAACCTTTCCTAGACTTGCTCCTGGAAGAGTCTGGACGGGAGCTTCCTCGGCTGGGGGCTCTACCACGAAAGGGCGGAATAAACCTCGTAGCAGGAGTATCAGCCACTGGGGTGCGATAAGTCCTGGGGACTGAGGGAGCAACCTTAGTCTTACGAGCTGATGAGGCCACAAGATCATGGGTGTCCTTTTGAATCAGGGCCGCAGACAAGTCCTTAACAAGCTCTTCGGGAAACAGGAACTTAGAGAGCGGAGCGAAAAGGAGTTGAGACCTTTGACAAGGTGTGATGCTGGAGGAAAGGAAGGTACAAAGCTGCTCCCTTTTCTTAAGCACTCCTGACACAAACATTGAAGCAAGCTCGCCAGATCCATCCCTAATAGCTTTATCCATGCAGGACATTAAGAGCATGGCTGAGTCCTTGTCCGCAGGGGAGGTCTTCTTGCTAAGGGCCCCCAGGCACCAGTCTAGGAAATTGAACATCTCAAAGGCTCGAAATACACCCTTTAGGAAGTGATCTAGATCGGAGAAGGTCCAGCAAACCTTAGAGCGCCTCATTGCTGTTCTACGAGGAGAGTCTACCAAACTTGAGAAGTCAGCCTGGGCAGAGGCAGGTACTCCCAAGCCTGGTTCCTCTCCTGTGGCATACCAAACGCCCGCTTTAGAAGTGAGCTTAGTCGGAGGAAACATAAAGGAAGTCTTTCCTAGTTGCTGCTTAGACTGCAACCACTCTCCTAAAATTCTTAAAGCTCTCTTAGAGGACCTTGCAAAGACGAGCTTAGTATAAGTTGACTTGGCTGGCTGCATGCCCAGCGAAAACTCAGATGGCGGAGAGCGGGGGGTAGCAGAGACAAAATGGTCTGGGTATACCTCTCTGAAAAGAGCCAGGACCTTACGAAAGTCAATAGGAGGCGGAGAAGACTTGGATTCATCCACGTCTGATGAGGGATCCAGGTGTGCAGCCTCATCATCAGAAACCTCATCACCAGAGTGTAGCGAAGTGAGAGGTAAGGTATGCTGAACAGCAGAATCTGCACGAGCGGGAGCAAAAACGCTAGTGGTTTCATCCTCAAGTCTCTGTTGCTGAGGCAAAACCTGAGGTTCAGGCTGCAAAGGCTGGTCAAAAGGAGTAGCAGAAGGTAGGCGCATGGGTTGAGGAGGCTGACTCCTGGCATGAGTGTCTTGACTCAAGAGTTGCGCTTGCTGTAAGGTGAGCGGATGCGCAGTAGCAGGTTCCTGAGGAACGAGTTGAGGTTCCTGAGGTGTGAGCTGCGAGAGTTGAGGTAGTGGCTGCGCAGAACGCAGTACTTGTCTCGCGAGTTGAGGTTCCTGAGGCGCAAGGCTAAGGTGTTGAGGCTCTCGCCTTGAGGAGGGTTGAGGTCGCTGCAGCGAGAGCTGAGGTGTCTGCCTCATGGAAGGGAGAGGTTGTTGTACCTCAAGAGAGTGTTGCCTCACTGGTGGAACCGCAAGTGGAAGCGGAGGAAGTAAGGTATAAGCTTCCTGTTCCCATTGCTGAGGTTGCCTTAAGGAAGGCGGAGGTAGCTGCACACCGCTGGAAACTGGCAACTCAGTACGTGGTAAGGTATCCTGAGGAGCCTCAACATCGTACGCCTGGCAGACAGGACTGCGGTTAGGCGGAGCGATCGCAGGAGGAGGTGTAACCTTCTCAGCCTGACACTCACGCATCAAGACCGCAAGTTGTGACTGCATGGACTGCAGTAGAGTCAACTTGGGGTCGGCAGACACTAAGGTCTGCTGAGGCAAAGCCTTAACAGAAGAGATCTGTTGCGGCAGCACCTTACTCCTCTTAGGAGGAGTGCATTCAACTGATGACTGCGGCGAGTCAGAGCTGATCCAATGACTGCAGCCAGGTTGTAGAGCTCTTGAGGTCTGGACTCTGCGTTTGAGAGGTCTTGAGACCTGAGTCCAACGTTTCCTCCCTGACAATTCTTCAGCAGACGAGTAAAAGACGGGCTCAATCGTCTGCGGGTGGGAGTGACGGTCTCTGGAAGACACGCCCGCAACCACCGAGGATACTTCTGTGCGCCGATCAAGGCCTGCCGAACCCTTTTGCCCTTCGACATTGCTTCTCCCCTGGGCTTGGGAGCTTGCAAGAGGTCCCGGACTGGGAGGACGACTGGCACGCACAGAAGTACCCTCACGCACCACACTGACACTGACACTAGCACTTGGCACTGCACTGACACTAGCACTTGTCACAGCACTGGCACTATTACCACCCACTGCACTCTTGACCTTAAGTTCCTTGACTTCGGCCATAAGAGACTTATGATCACTAACCACCGATTCCACTTTGTCACCTAAAGCCTGAATGGCACGCAAAACAACAGACATATCAGGTTGAGGGCAAATAGTAGGTTCGGGGGTAGCCACTACAGGGGGAGGAAAAGGTAGGGGATCATGAGGTGAGGAAAAAGTGAAGAGCGAGAAGAACTCCTCCTAACTCTCTCTCTCTCTAACTTGGTTGAATATTTAAGAAATCGGACAAAATCAAGTTCCGAAAGTCCGGCGCATTCCTCACATCGATCTTCCAACTGACAGGGTCTTTCCCTACAGTCAGAACAAGCGGTGTGAGGATCTACCGAGGCCTTCGGAATACGCCTATTACAAGACCTACATCGTCTAGGGGGTGGGGCTTGTGAAATGTCAGACATCTTGAATCAAAGAGTTAGCCAAGTGGGGATTCCAAATCAAGCAAAAAGATCGTTAACCATTAATCAGAACTAAATAATAGCTATCTAAGCTAATATAGAAGTTTTCCAGTAAAGCGACAGCCGAAATCTGAGAGAAATACTTCACCAAAAGCCGTGAAAATACTCCAAGATCATAAGCGTATCCCAGAACGTCTTGCCGGAAGCACGACAGAGGAAAAATTGAGGAGGTGTCAACAAGAAGTACTGTAGTACCTGGCCACAGGTGGCGCTGGTGAGTACACCCCCTTCTAGTATTGTGATAGCTGGCGTATCCCTCCCGTAGAATTCTGTCGGGCAACGGAGTTGACAGCTACATGATTATCGGGTAAGTTTAATATTGAAAACTAAACGTTAGTTCATCTTTGAAAACAGTACGAAGACTATCAAAGAAATTCTTTCATAAAACATTAAATTTAAAAAGTTTTAAATTCTTTAAAGGCTAAATACGATATAACGGGCTCAACGTTGATTAACTTTGGTTCCAAGTTATGACCGCCTACTTTCAGGAAAGGTCGCATATAAACAAAACATAAAAATTATCTTTATATGTTTATAATAAATGGAAAGTTAATCGAAGAGGCCTAATAAAGGCGGAGAGATATAAAATATATAGATCTATAACGTGTTAAGCAAAATTACTAAAAACCTAAACACACTTCCGTCTAAGGGAAGGGTCGGCCATTTAAAAGTGAAAGAGAGTCCATACTCTCTTTGTCACCCTAATTAAATCTATCCAAAACGAGTTCAAGTTTTGAGATGAAGATAAAACACCTGCATAGCGAAAGCTCAAAACTAGAATAGTGTACTTCACCAAATAGTTGTGAAAACAAATCCAGTTAGTAACAGCGTATTAGTAGGTCTTGCCGGTAGCCCGACAGAGAGAAAATTGGTTCTGTGTTTTACATTGAGTACTGAGTACCTGCTAGACAGATGGCGCTGTTGATGTACACCCCCTACCTGCATAGCGATCGCTGGCGTATTTTGAACGTAGAGTTTTCTGTCGAGCAACAGAGTTGCAGCTTATATAATCACCGGCTAAGTTTAATATGGAAAACTTGAAAATAACAAGAGGATAAAAACTTCAAAATAATGACATGAAGATAAACAATATAGCAAAAGAGAAAAATTGATGGAGTTGTGCACAAATAATGCTGTTCCAACTGGCTCAAATGATTGATTATACCATCAACAACAATACATAATGGAATGAGCTACCTAAGTGTAATATTATCTACTGTCTATACCAAGCCAAGAAAGCTAAGTGGTTACCAAACCCACATGTGTGAGTGAGCGGAGTAACAGTGCTACGCCAACCGCATACTAGCAGGTGGGATAGTTATCCCTCACTAAAAATAATCATGTCTGGTTCAGCTTCGCCAAAAACAATAGACTCAATATAAATAGTGGAAGGTCTGTATTCGTGCTGGAACAAAGCTTTTTTTTGTTCAGTTGTTATTTCTTTACTGACGATACTTTTATCATTATCTTTTAATTTTCTAACCCATTGAAAGATGGGATACATTATTAACAGGTTACCATAGATGTCAGATTACTGTGCTAGAGATGACTCTTAGTTAATCTTAAATTGTACTGTGCAGTATACATATTATACAGTACAGAATTACAGTAATATTGTGCAGCGAGTCAAGTCCTCCAAACAAAAACAGCAACCACTTAATAGTACAGTTAAGCTTTACTGCAGTGATAGCAGCATATTACAGTAATATACACTTCAGTATAAGCGAGTCTTTTAAATTATTACTAGATAGGAACAACAATACTGTGATAGAAACCAAGTAAATACAATATTAGGCTGTATTAGTGGGTTAATTATCAGGGCGTAGGCAAGGGTACAGAATTGTTAGGTTAGGAGTTGTCCCACCCTTGGGCACCAATCAGTTGCGATTTTTCACTTTTCGTTCCTGTCTCTGGTACCCAACTCTCACAAAGTAGGAAGTTTGACTGTAGTTCTAACACTTACCTTCTCCATCATTATGAACAATATTACACAACACAGTACTCTGGAAGTTTTATTTCAGCTGTGATCAGATTGTGTAATGATCTTCCAAATCAGGCTGCTGAATTATTGAAACTTTTATAGAAGTTCACATTTGGAGCAAAAGTTTTTGTTGAACCAGCTAATACACGTCTTTCTTCATAGTCTATACATACTACTGATGTTAAGATATCTTATATTTTTTATTCACTACTTCTCATATAGTTTAATTTCCTTATTTCCTTTCCACTTTGGGTTATTTGTCCCTGCTGGAGCCCTTGGGGGTACAGCATCCTGCTTTCCCAACTAGGGTTGTAGCTTTCTTGCGCCTAATAATAAATACATGAATAACAAAAAAAATAAACAATAATAATAATAACAACAATAGGCCTATAACGGTAAAATTATAGTTACAGACGGAACATTTTTAACAGAAAAAGTTTTCCCTGTAGTAAATAATGTGCTTTCATTGAATTTCACCTTCATTTCAACAACAAATATACCCAAAACCCGTTAGACCGTCTAATAACGGGGATATTTTTTTAGAAATCTAATAGTTTTAGCCCCGCAGTGCACTCACTTCACACGGGGATAAAGAAAAACATCAAGCTCCTATGTACTGGCATGCGGTACATGCTGAGCTGTGCACGCTAACCCCATTCATTATCATTTCTTAAATAATTAAGTTTTTATTTGCAGTGAAAATTGTCATTTTCAAAGAAAATGGACATTTTTCTAAATGAAACACATTTTTTTTTTTTTTATTAGAAAAGCGATTTCCGTCCATAACTATCATAAAACCCCTATAACTTTCAGTTTTAACTTATTTTAAACCATGATGATTTTAATCTCGATCAACAATAGGTACGGTGACCTTTCAGAATTCTTTTAAAACATGCCGAAGATACCCATAGTATGGACAAGGATCGTGACAGAAATTATGACCATAATATTGGAAACTTATCAACAAATCATAAGTTAAAATATTTTAGATTATGACTAACATTATGGGTAATGTGTAAGAGGTTGTGTCACCAAATTCTTGTCTGCCAAAATACTCCCCCAAAAGGCTTACGAGCGTGACACAATATGTGAAGCTTGAAAAAATAGGGAAGCAAAGAGATATTAAATTGTAATCAAAACGAGCCATAGTAGAGATAATTCCAGTTAGTGAATAACTAATGTTAGTTCGATGGACCAACATACGCATAAATATAATTAAGTGTGAGTAATGGCGCATATGGTTAAGGGGACCGTCCGCTATATCTTGTATTTTTTGTTATAATTATTCAACACACAGAACATAATTTCCATATATGTTTTAGATATATATAATATCTTCATCATACAAAAATTTAAAGTCATTTGAGCAAAAACTTATTAGATTTATAAGCAAAAATCATTATTTCTAAAAATAAAATTAGTAGCAATTTCTCCACTAATACGAGACCAACTATATTGAAAATCATACCATAAAAACTACTTTATAAACTCAATAATTATTTGCGACAGATTTTTATTTTCCTTTTACTATTTTTTTTTAATGAATTTTTTTTCTTCGTCCCGATGCAAGAAAAAGAGAAAAAGGCAAATCAAAATCCTGTCACACAAAGATTATGGGATTTTTATCATTATTATTTGCTAATCTACGACCCTAGTTGGAATTGCATGATGCTTTAAGACCAAGGGCTCAAACAGAGAAAATATAAGTGAAAAAACCACTGTATATATGCAAAAATAAACACGCAAAGACGATTCTGTCCAACTCAGTCATGCAGACGATGCTGTTAGGATGATATCATCATTCAAAGACAGCTTTATCTTCATTATTTGTATAAATAATAGGCTGAAACTTCTGGAGAGCATGTACATGTTTCTGCATACGTAGAAACAATAACTTGATTTTTTTTAAAAGTTTTTATATTATCTACCATAGCGGACGACCCCCTAAGATGGATTTCCATCGTTTATGAGTGCAGCCTGATGACTCACACCTGCACTTATCAAAATCACTATAAAATAAAACTGGTTACTTATAGAGTAAACTTTACGATATAAACCATCTATTCCAAACTACTCAAATACTGCAATTGTCATAGCCTTACCAACTACAGCCCTATGGTATGTAATAAACTGAGCAAAAAAATGGGTTAATATATGATACTTCAATGACTAGCGAAACAAAAGGTCGCTGTAAGAAATCGACGAGTGCTGGCTATTTAGGGATTTTTCTCTGTATGTTTGATAGGGGCTGGGGCATAATAAATTACATATCAGACGATTAAAAAGTGAAGTCTATCTCTCACTCTAATTCCATTTTTAACATTTGGGAGACTGATTTTGAGTTAGTGTATTGCAGTAACTGAGCATGCGTTGCTTGCATTCGCTTTGGCCAGCTTTTCTGTTCTTTGTATGACGTAATTATTACCTGGCTTTTTTTAACCAATCAGGAGCTTCCAAATATTTATGCCCAAGTTCCCGGATGTTGTTAAACAACAGCCAGTTTTTTTCACCCTTCGCTACAGCTTCAGTTAAACCACCATAACATAAAGAAGTCTCCAAAAGAGAACTTAAAGAAAGTATTGTATAATCCACTTCAAAATTTGGTGTAATTTCCTTTAAGTCGGCAATTATTTAGGATGGAAACGCTCTCCGTTCAGTATATAGCTATTTTTAATCATGTGAAAGTAAAAAATTACCTTGAAATATATGCCACAGGATTGCGAGCACAAATCAACATTAACACTTGCCAGTACATACGGAGCTTGCCGTTTTTCTTTTACCACGAGCAGAGCAAGCGCACGGTGGAGCAAACACCATTAGAAGGACATGAAGAGAATCATAAATAATTGTGATACTCTAATTTTAGGGGAATATGTATGATAGCGGCCACCTGTATATATGATGACTGCTGACTAAAAATACGGCAGTGTAATGGGAGGTCGCAGGGGGCATCAGCCCCCATTAGTTAAGTAGGTGAGGACACAGCTAATAGGTTAGGTTGGGGAGGTGAAGTTTAGGTTAGTTGGTGTCAATTTTTTAAGCACGCTGGAGGAACTGGCCGCTAATATACAAACGCTCCTGATTTCCAGCCCCATACATGAACCACATGTTCTTCCAACTGGTTATCTTGTGTCTATTTTGCACTTCTGACCATTGTCATTGCTGCAAATCACTCGTTTATGACATTCCCCCCCAAAAAAAAAAATAAGACCCTTGTTTCAAAATGGGGTCCCCAATGTCTTTACATAAGGGGGTCCAAAAACTTATGAACGGGTGGTTTGCCCAAATACTCATGGTCAGAAATTCATAAACCACAAAATAGCGAGAATAAAAAAAAAAAATATGGTTCGTGTATTTGACTAAAAATTAAAGTACATAATTACGAAAAAATGCCAGTTATACAAGGCTTGGCTAGCGGCTACGTTATACAGAATACTTTAACCACCACTTACTGACTTCCACTTTCTCCATAGCCATAGCATGTTTCAAGGTTCTTTTCACTCCAGCGATATAACCAGGCACATACTTGGGGGCCACAGTCTCGGTTTTCATTACACTAGGCCTAGGTCCAGATTCTACGGTAACTGGTGTTGGGACTCCATCTTCAGTTTTAACCAAAATTTCTGTTGTATCTGGGGGCTTTGCATCGCCATCTTCAGTTTTAATGGGTTGCATGGGCGGTTTGCCATCGGAAGACAGCAGTTTTTGTGTTTCACCGGCTGGGAACATTTAGCTGGTTGGTCTTGATAAAATGTAAACACACAAGTTGGAGTTTGATTGTCAACGTTTAAGTAAAGGCAGCTAACAACCTTTCGGTTGTCAACGGTTTATTTATACTACATAATATATATATATAAAAAAACATTTCTTTTAAACTAACAAGTGTAGATTTATGCATGAAGAATATATCAATAGTTTCATTGAAGACAAGTATAGCCATAAAAGAATTTATACAGTTTTACTGAGTGTGAAAAATCAAAGATGCAACTTATAGTCTGACAATATTGTATGCTGGCTAAAATAAGCTTTTTTGTCATATTACTGGGAAGTATTATTCCTTTTAACTGCTCCTCACTTTTCCTGGCACAATGTTTATCGGTAGTTTTATTTTCATAGTGTCTATGTCTGAATTTTCTTTGGTATGAAAAACTATTTCTACTTTTGTCTCATATTTCTAATAAACTCTAAAAAATCCTGTAAAGTAATAATGCAGAGACACGAGAAATAGATCATGAGACAAACAATTTTGCTTTCGTGACCTGCAAATAATGCTTATGAGGAGATTACAGTTTAGCTGGGAAAACCTTTACCAAAGTAGTTGGTAAAGGCAATTTTTTTTCAGTTGTTGGTGACATTTCAAGTAAACCAGCACTGTATCATCAGCCGTAGAAGGCCAAATTCAAAATTCTGAAATTAAATACATGTAATATCTAGAAAAAAAACTAAATACAAGGTACTTCAAGTTCTGATTTTTAATAAAAAGACATATCAACGAAGAAATTTTCTAGAAATGTAAAATTGATTACTGTCTTTTTCGAAGTACCAGGACGGAATTATGAATAATGTCACAATACAGTACTTAAACATCCTTAAAGAATAAGGTAAACTTTTTTTTTAATAAATCATACCAACAAGATGTAAATCACGAGGAATTTAAAAAACACATATGACTGTTCTACACGACAATTTTACAGGAGTTGGAAACACTGTGCATTCAATCAAACCTTCCTTTCTGGATAACATGGTTTCTTTTAAAAATAATTGCCTTTGAAGTATCATCGAAAACTCCTCCGCATTCTTTATCCTGCAGAAAAATATTGTCTTACGTCGAATCTTCTTTTTTTTTGGCTTGGCTATGTAGATGAGTTTCTGAGCTATCGTTGTGTCTGTGTCAGTAATCTCCTGGCTAGTATATGTAGATAAGTTTCTGAGCTAACGTTGTGTGTGTCAGCAATCTCCTGGCTAGTACATGTAGATGAGTTTCTGAGCTACATTTGCGTCTGTGTCAGCAATCTCCTGACTAGTATTATTATTATTATTATTATTATTATTATTATTATTATTATTATTATTATTATTATTATTATTATTATTATTATCCAAGCTATAACCCTAGTTTGAAAAGCAAGATGCTATAAGCCTGGGGGCTCCAACAGGGAAAAATAGCCCAGTGAGGAAAGGAAATAAGGAAATAAATAAATGAAGAGAATAAATTAACAATAAATCATTCTAAAATAAGTAACAACGTCAAAACAGACATGTCATATATAAACTATTAACAACAACAAAAACAAATATGTCATAAATAAACTATAAAAAGACTCATGTCCGCCTGGTCAACAAAAAAGCATTTGCTCCAACTTTGAACTTTTGAAGTTCTACTGATTCAACCACCCGATTAGGAAGATCATTCCACAACTTGTCACAGCTGGAATAAAACTTCTAGAATACTGCGTAGTATTGAGCCTCGTGATGGAGAAGGCCTGGCTATTAGAATTAACTGCCTGCCTAGTATTACGAACAGGATAGAATTGTCCTGGGAGATCTGAATGTAAAGGATGGTCAGAGTTATGAAAAATCTTATGCAACATGCATAATGAACTAATTGAACGACAGTGCCAGAGATTAATATCTAGATCAGGAATAAGAAATTTAATAGACCGTAAGTTTCTGTCTAACAAATTAAGATGAGAATCAGCAGCTGAACACCAGACAGGAGAACAATACTCGAAACAAGGTAGAATGAAAGAATTAATACACTTCTTCAGAATAGATTAATCACCGAAAATCTTGAAAGACTTTCTCAATAAGCCTATTTTTTGTGCAACTGAAGAAGACACAGACCTTATATGTTTCTCAAAAGTAAATTTACTGTCGAAAATCACACCTAAAATTTTGAAAGAGTCATACATATTTAAAGAAACATTATCAATACTGAGATCCGGATGTTGAGGAGCCACCGTCCTTGACCTACTTACAATCATACTTTGAGTTTTGTTAGGATTCAACTTCATACTCCATAATTTGCACCATGCACTAATTCTAGCTAAATCTCTATTAAGGGATTCACCAACCCTAGATCTACATTTAGGGGATGGAATTGATGCAAAGAGAGTAGCATCATCTGCATATGCAATAAGCTTGTTTTCTAGGCCAAACCACATGTCATGTGTATATAGTATGAAAAGTGATGGGCCAAGAACACTACCCTGTGGAACACCGGATATCACATTCCTATAATCACTATGGTGCCCATCAACAACAACACTTTGAGATCTATTACTTAAAAAATCAATAATAATGCTCAGAAACGACCCACCCACTCCCAACTGTTTCAGTTTGAAAACAAGGGCCTCATGATTAACAAGGTCAAAGGCAGCACTAAAATCAAGGCCAATCATACGAACTTCCCGACCACAATCAAGGGATTTCTGTACAGCATTGGAGATTGTAAGAAGGGCATCACATGCTCCAAGGCCTTTACGAAAACCAAATTGCAAACTAGGGAGTAAATGATTACCTTCAGCAAACCTATTAAGACGTTTTGCCAGAAGACGTTCAAAAACTTTAGATAATATGGGAGTTATGGAAATTGGGCGGTAATCAGTGGGACTTGAGCTACCACGAACACATTTACATAGAGGAGTAACATTACCAATTCTCCAACTAGTGCTAAAAGCTCCTCTTCTTGCTAACTTGCGCAAAATAACAGATAACTTTGGAGCTAAGAAATCTGCTGTCTTTATAAAAAACAAAGGAAAAATACCATTTGGGTCTACACCTCCATAAGCATCAAGGTCCACCAACAGAGCTTTAATCTCACGAGATCGAAAAGCTAAACTAGTTAGTTTAGCCTCAGGAAAACAGGAATGAGGAAGTTCAAGTTTTTCATTACCTGTTTACTGTCAAAAACATCAGCCAAAAGGGTTGCCTTTTCCTTTGGACAGTAGATGAGTTTCTGAGCTATATTTGTGTCTGCGTCAGCAATCCCCTGGCTAGTACATGTACAGTAGATGTGTTTCTGAGCTATCGTTGCGTCTGTGTCAGTAATCTCCTGGCTAGTATATGTAGATGAGTTTCTGAGCTATCGTTGCGTCTGACACCAATCCCCTGGCTAGTACATGTAGAAGAGTTTCTGAGCTATCGTTGCGTCTGTGTCAGTAATATCCTGGCTAGTATATGTAGATGAGTTTCTGAGCTAACGTTGTGTGTCAGCAATATCCTGGCTAGTACATGTAGATGACTTTCTCAGCTATCGTTGCGTCTGTGTTAGTAATCTCCTGGCTAGTATATGTAGATGAGTTTCTGAGCTAACGTTGTGTGTGTCAGCAATCTCAGGGCTAGTACATCTAGATGAGTTTCTGAGCTATCTCTGTGTGTGTGTCAGCAGCCCCCTGGCTAGTACATGTAGATTAGTTTATGAGCTATTGTTGTGTCTGTGTCAGCAATCTCCTGGCTAGTATATGTAGATGATTTTCTGAGCTATCGTTGAGTCTGTGTCAGCAGCCTCCTGGCTAGTACAATGATAACGTGTTGTAGGATATCTATAGTGTTTGCCTAGCATTCGCATGGCGGCAGATCGACCCGTGTCCGGGACCGTGAGCCACTGCTATGGTTTGGCACCACAGTAGGGGGTTGGGCTTGCCCGGCCGACGTTCTGGTATTCGTCTATTTAACACAAAAGGTTAACAGTAGAGTATACTGGTGACCTGTCAAAAGTACAGAAAGGAAAAAAAAAAAAAAAAAAAAAAAAAAAAAAAAAAAAAAAAAAAAGACTGGCTTGAGTCACGTGGCTTGTCTGATCTTAAGTCTCGAACTTGCTTATCAGCTCACATCAAAATTATCCATTTATTATTCAAAGCTCATAATAAACAACAACTCCGAGCCCGTGGAACAATTGTTACAGAACACAGCACTAAAATATGTATCCCACTTTACTTTATGGTTTTACAAGTGTATCATGCATAGCAAGTGTACTTTTCTTTGGATTGCTGAAATATATATACTTTTATATTGTATCTGTGTGTTTACCTATCTGTAATGGCTTGGACTTAAATAAGATAATTGGTTCCTTGCTTGTTTAGAAAGCAAGGCACCGGTGTACGGTATTTCGGCAATATTCCTCGCTCGACTCCAAACCCCCATGTCTACCACGGTCTACCCTTGAGTTTAGACATTAGAATGGTCTTTTGCTACCTACGTCAGAATTCTCTGCCGTTAAACTTAACAGGCAAATCTATATCACCATTAAAATCAACATAATTGCAGTATCTCGTATTTGTGTATTGTCAAGGGATTTCAACGCATTTGCTGGCTTTAGAATACTTAAAGTAAGCTAACTTCACTCCTGAGAGTCCTTCGTAGAATAACACTACCTGCTGCTACATTTCCTTATGTAGGGGAACTTGCATGATTGCTTAATTATGGTAGATTATTCCCCCCGAGAACCATTATATTACATTGATTAATTTTCAGTTTCTAATGACATTATTCATTTTGTAATGGACTCGTTTCTTTAAGAGCATTTTCAAAATAATCTTAATTTATTTAGATGGAAGTTGATATACGCATGTATATACAATAAGTGTATTATGACTGTCCAGTAATATTCATTCATAAAAAAAATATCGTCTTAAAACTTTATTTCTAGGTAAGTTTATATGTAACGGGTTTATTCCTATTAAACGACCTTGTTCTTGGCTACTTACGAATTATGAGTGATTTTAGTGAATTCTCGTTTAAGATAACATTAAAAGAGAGTATCCCTAAACTAGAAAAGAACTTGAATTTTAGTGGTTTTGCGATAAGACTTTGAAGCATAGCAATCATTCCCACGGCAAGTAAGTTGCTAGGAATGTATGAACTACTGTTTTGAGTCCGTCCAAATCTAAATTGTCTTAAAATCGTCGGATTCTGAGTAAAAAAAAAAAGAAAAAAAGTTGCTAAAAACCCGATAATATTGCTTATGCAATAGTATCAGTAATTTCGGTAAATATAGAATACTCTCATTTCTAGCTAAATACATGAACCATGCTGTACATTTTTCATACTTGTTATCATGTGTTTTATCCGTTTCTGACTATGAATATTGGGGCAAGCAACCCATTCGTGTAAGTTGCGTTAAATTAAAGTATTATAAATACCTATGATTCACATCACCTCTATCAAATGGCCTTTGTTCCACCGTACTTCCTTCACTCGTAAATAGACATGGGCTCATTGATGCTCTTCTGTTCTGGCAAGTGGTATATGAATGTGATGTGCATAACATCTCTATGGGTCACTATTTAAGTAACATAATTACCTGTAATCTATATTATGTCCATCAAATTATCTTTGGCCCGCTGTAGTTTCCTTTGCTCGCAAATAAACTAATATCATCCAATTTCTCCTCTGTTCTGGCGAGCTGTAAATGATTGAGCTACCCATGCCAATCATGTGTAGTCATTATTTCGGGGATTTTTTTTTTTTTAATTTCAGATGAACAATGCCTATATATTCAACAGAGAGTGATAGTGTTTTAAATATAATTAATGACCAAAATCTATTAAATTACGCTAAAACAGAGAAAATAGCCCGGTGAGGAAAAAAAATAGGAAAATAAAATATTCGAAGGAGTAACATTTAAATAAATATCTCCTATATAAACTATAAAAGCTATAACAAAACGAGAGGAAGAGAAATAAAATAGAATAGTGTACTCGAGTGTACCCCAAGGCAAGAGAACTCGAACGTAAGACAGTGGAAGACCATGGTACATAGGCTATGGCATTACCAAAGACTAGAGAACAGTGGTTTGATTTCGGAGTGTCCTTTTCTTAGGAAGATATGTGGTCTGTAGGGATCTTTATGCCGTTCGTTCGTTTTAGATTGACAATTA
Source organism: Palaemon carinicauda (assembly GCF_036898095.1). Classification (NCBI taxonomy): domain Eukaryota; kingdom Metazoa; phylum Arthropoda; class Malacostraca; order Decapoda; family Palaemonidae; genus Palaemon; species Palaemon carinicauda. The sequence continues at coordinate 137,398,545 of NC_090735.1, read as the reverse complement.
CGCAAAGAAAATTGTGCAAAATGGCAGCCTGTAAGTGGGGATCTTTATGTCGTGATCCTTGCAAACGCACCTCTCATTTTGCTGATGCAAGATCACTAATTGCCTGGCTGATGTACTCGTGACTCGTTCTCGACTTGGTCTGGTTTCGTGAAAAGGCGTGATTTTCGTAAACATTGGTGTAAAAAAAAGCGATTTACCATTAAACCAATGAGCATAAAGTTAAAATACGCTATAAAAATATCATAATTTTTTGGTAGAACTAATATGATTGTATGCTTAGTGAAATATTACTTATTGGATGAAATCCTAAAGTAAACTTCCATTACAATTTATAACACATAATCTAAATCATGCCCCTCTGGGTGATAAGAAGTTGCACAATGCGTGTAAGCACTATGAGTTACATAAAGTAAAGCTAATCATAGCTAGACTACTGTTTGAATGAAGTGATCAGTAATGGGAGGGGTTCTGAAACAGCAGACCATAGTCCAACTCGTCCCATCGCCAAGTCGGCCCATTGTGACTACCAACTCGGTCCATTGCCATCTCGGTCCTCTATATACCAACTTGGCCCTCTATATACCAATTCGGCCCACATCCAAATTTATCTTATTAAAGCTATCTTATATCATTATATTGTGTGTTATTTTCTTTTATTATGTTTTGTTCTATTTCGAGATCAGACCTGAGAAAAGTCTCGTTTATCTCATTCCAAGTAACTTTGTAAATAAATCTCCGAGGTAAGTAAAAACAGTTTGAAAATAGAAAGAGTAGTCTTTATAAATAATATAATGATAAAAAGTAAAACACATTGCTAAATAAATCTCTTAGGTAAGTAAAAACAGTTTGAAAATAGAAAGAGTAGTCTTTGTTAAATAATATAATAATAAAAAGTAAAGCACATTGCTAAAAGCTTCTAAAAATAATAATGTACATATTACGAAACATAGACAGCAAAATGATGAGAAACTGCCTTCAGTAATTGTCTGGCCGATCTTTCATTATTATTATATTCGTCCCATAGTTTTACAAGTTGGCCGTGATGTTTATTATACTTATGTTGCTGCTTTCTCTAAACCTTCCCTTCTGACAGCAGCCGCACCTGTAAATTAACTATGTTTGCCTCATCATGTAGGAGCTTTAAAAGTAAATAAAAATTTAAGTTTCCTTTCCTTGACTTTAAGTTTATTCTGTTATGCCATCCCTCAACATCATTATTTGTTCTGATGCTCCGACCGAAGACGCACCACGTGTGAGGTGGCCATATTGCAGAATTGATCCACGTCTTTTTCACGTAATTTAAAAGGCTTATGAGTTCACTCACCCCTGCAGCTTTCCTATAAAATCTGATAAAAAGCTCTTCTATATGTTCCTGTGGCATATATGGGAGAGACAACAACTGCCTTAAAAACTTGTAAGTGCCGACGTCGTTTGTGTAAGAACTTTGAAGGCCTAATTCTTGCACTTTCCTCCATACAGCCTGGCCCCAGTGGAAAGCACAACCATGGATCGTAACATTTGGTAAAATGTCGGGAATAGCACGCCATACACTGCCTTCAAAGTCAATTAAAACTTCTTCAACTTTAACGGCATGCCCACCTATCAGTTCTCTTATTTCACAAAGAACTTTTTTGTAGTCTCTGCGCCTTTTTCCTGACATAAGCGCAAACAAAAGGGGAACTTGCTTCAATTGCCCATCATATTTCAAAAATGCATGGATGCTGAACAGTTGTGTAAATGGTTTGCGTACCATTTTAAAAGTAGCATCAGCATACCACTGCTTCGCTTTAGATGGTAACTTAAGTTGATCATCTGTGGCAAATATCAAATGCCGTCTTTCTCCGACAGTAATGTACCGTTGCAAAAAGTGTTCAGGAATATGGGCATCGCTAATTTCGAAATCGAGGTCTTGCGGTTCTCGTGGTCGATTTGCCTTCCGTTTACGATTTCCCTGCCTAGCAAGATTAAATGGAGCCGGTAGACATGAAACAGGAATGGTAGGATTTACTTGCTCCCGAAGTACCTCGTCAACAATATCAGAAGCAGGCCGAAAGACGTCTTCCATTGCCTTTTGCTTCACGAGTGTACACACCTTACTTTTTACAGCACAGCTGGTCTCAGGTGGATGGCAGTGTTCAGCATGCCCTCTAATAAAAGTGTTACCCACTTCTTTTACTGCCGCCATGCATGAGATTTTTTTGTTTCTAACCACACACCGCCAATGAATATTCACGTTATTTTTTCTTTTTAGTGTGTAAGAGTAGCCGGTGCTGTCAATAAGTTTCGAATTTCCTCTTTGTGAAGAGGATTCAATCTTTTCATATGTTACTGTCTCCCTTGAGGGAGACATTTCCATTGGCGTAGGATCCTCAATTGAAGAAGCACCACTGATATTTGACACTCCACCTTCAAATGAATCTAGACTCGGTATTCACATTAGTCATTGCCACTGCATCCTCAAAATATTCCGTGTTTGTGCTCGAAACTACACAAGTTTCCCCCGGACTCTGATTTTCTTGAATACACATGTGACACATCCAGTCAATATAACCTTCTTTAACAGCAGCCCTGTATTGCTCCCGGGTGATCCCACTTCCACAGGTCCGATGCTGCCAGTAGCTACATCCATCACATTGCAGTGCTTCCTGTCATATGTAAAGAACACGTTACACATGACATTGTGAGTACAAAGTTAATATATGACATTTCCTTCTTACTGTCCACAAACACCTAACAAGTGTCTCAGAGTGCAACTGCGAAGTTTTCCTCCTGTTACGTCTTTCAAACCTTTTACTGTCAATTTCTATTTCAGCGCTGAATGGCCTTAGTATCCCAGTGACTGGCATAATGCCAAAATTCTATACAAATTAAAATATATGTCATTGGAGTACTATTTATTTACTTTAAAGGTAAATCTTCTTACCTGACGGGGACGGACAGTTTCACAGCATATCAAGCACTGGTCAGCCATGTTGTCCTAGCTGCTTGAAGTCTGGCAGTAGGTTCGTAACTATATCAATTATATAAGCTATGGTTCAGTTTCGAAAATTATTCAAAGCCTTGAACTACATATACGAAACAACTATTACAATGAGGCAATGAGGCACTTAAGAGACACTTAAGTGCTTGTATAAAGAAGGTTCCTAACCAGCTCTCTCTCTCTCTCTCTCTCTCTCTCTCTCTCTCTCTCTCTCTCTCTCTCTCTCTCTCTCTCTCTCTCTCTCTCTCTGTATGTACGTGTGCGTGTGTATCTCCCTCCATCCGGTCCCCTCTCTCTCAGTATTTCTTTCTTTTCAAACAATTATAACAACAACCAAAGGATTTATAATGTTTAGGGAAACGAGTTGTCCAATAATTGTTTCTAAATGCAGTTGTTATTATAGCCATTAAATAATGTTTGGAAATGAATAATAAAACCTTTGCACCTATCATTGCGTGATATTGCTGTGCGTGTGCTGTTGCAAAAGCTATACTGGACGACTTCATTTGATCTGATCTGACCTGTCAAAAATGGGCAGAGTTGGCTATCACAAATGGGCCGACTTGGCACAGGCGATGGGCCGAGTTGGTTACATTGAATGGGCCGAGATGGTTATGGGCCGAGTTGGACCTATACCAACTTAAGACTACCTACCGTATGTCTTTCCTTGAAAAAAAAAAATATCCTTGGCTATTTCCTAAGACAGGAGTAGTCTAACTGACGTCATAAAATGCCAGTAGCTCCAAAAGCTGCCCCATGTTGTCTAAACCTTCCTCTAAATGGCAAGACAGCTCTGAACGAGGGTTTATTTTTGTTTTGTTACAGTAATTTAGATTCACACGCTCACTAGAAGTCATCTTTAACAAGAAATTCAACCGGAAATTTCCTCAAAGCGATTTTTTTTTTCTTAAAGTTGATGAATTCATGACTTTGGGCCGTATGTTCTGGCACTAAGGCCTGGAAGGCCATTCCCCGCCTATGAGCAAGTGGTTAACTCCTAAATTTGCCGTAGTAGACGTTAAATGAGTTTGGAGAGAAATGTGTTAAAATGCCCAAGTTTCATGCAGTTAATAATCACTGTTAAAGGTGGGAAGAACGGAAACACGTTCGTTGACGACCTTAGTTTCCTAGTATTCGAAGCTTAATGTTTACAAATTATAATAGTCGAAATACCAATACCAACTACTTGTGGTAATACATCTTTATAAAATGCTCGTAGGGCTTACATCTTTACATATAATTACATTATCAAATCCTCTTCCTCGAATGAACACCATAATCATTATTTTATAGTATTCACATTAATTTGGTCTTCAGCATTATGTGATAATATACATCAGAATCAATTATTTCCCCGGTGTTGGGGTTTGCTTTCTTTGTAGCTTGTTAGGACTAGCTCTCACAATTTTCTAGTTTACTCCCTCTGGTCATCCTATTTCATTCGATTTCTATAAATGTCTATTTCTCCTTAATAAACTATCATTGGGTTCTACTACATAAGATCTATTGTAAAGTTTTTCAATAACTTTACCAATATCCCACTTTTTCTTAACAAGGATGGAAGGTTTAATTCTTACAGTATCTGCCACAGTAAATTATTTCAAGACTTTAGCATCTCTATTATGATACCATTAATTTTTACAATTTCTCAAGGGTTTTTATCCTTCACAAATTATCATCAAGAGGTTGGGCTTTCAACAAAGAAGCTAACATCGGTAATAAAGTTTGAGTGCTGCTAAGACACTTTTGAGCAGGACTAAAATCAGATTCTTCCGAAGCAGTAGCCTATATCTGTAGGCCTAATCTGGAATTGTTAAATAGGGAACCTTCCCACTATCTACTGCTTTTACAAGATTTTTTTTTTAATCTCTACACCAGACTCTGCTTTACCATTCAATGTAGGATAATGAGGACTACTTGTTATATGTTCAAACTAATAATCTAAAGCAAAAATTTTAAAATCTTCACTACTAAACTCAAGACCATTGTCAGATACCACAACAGTAATTAGTCCATACCTTGCAAAATGAGCTTTTAGTTTCTTATTACAGCACTTGCATTAGTGTTTTCAAGATAATCTATTTCCCCAAAATTAGTAAAGTGATAAATAGTTACTAAATAATTAAGATTCTTTATATTCATCAAATCAAACCTTTTTCCCATGGTCTGTCAGTCAACTAATATAATTTCAAACTCTCTTTCTGCTAACCAATAGGGAAGCTATTATATATATTTCACATTTCGAAATAAATTGTTTTACATCTGCATTCATACAAGGCCATTAACGTACAAGCATTCCTTGGCTCTACTCAAACAACTGTCTATACACATATGTGATGAATATAGGTCATAGGTTGAAAAATAGATGACCTCATAATCAAGGGAATAATTACTGTCTTCCTTTAAGATAAAACCGTTATGAACAGAAATTAAACACTTACACAATAATAAGGTTTAAGTACACTTGGAATATCATTCACATGATCAGGATAACCATTCAGAATCACTGACTTCAGAGATTGCAAATCTTCATCATCATCAGTTTCATTCTGAATTGTTGTTAAACTTTCAGGCATAATAGGTAATAAGTATTATAAGTTAATCATGTTGATAAGATCAAACAACCTATTCCTACCATCATAAGGAAAGTAGGAGCTTGACAAACAATCAACTAATAGCATTTCGATACCTTTTTTATGCTTAGGCTGTAAAATTCTCATCAGCATACCTTGCAGATGCTTCGGTGCCCACATAATGGTTTTAGAATGATTGTTTCAAGTGGTTTATGATCATTTTTATTACAGTCCTTCTACCAAATGTATAATCACGAACTTTCTGGGGAGCAAAAACTATCGACAATGCCTCCCTTTTTATCTAGCCATACCTAGTCTCAGCTCAGTATCTGCTAGTGGTCTGCTTGCATATGGTACCAGACCACCGGTTTGTTATACTGCCTCAAAGTGACATCTGTTCCTTTCAGTGAGGCATCACTATGAATAGCCAATTCCTTATTTGGATTGTAATAATGTACAGCAGGTGTCATAGAGATTAGTTCCTCAATTCTGTAAAAAGCATTATCATCAACACTAGTCCACTCCCACTCCAGATGTGTCAGTTTCCTCAATGGTTCCACCTCATCAGATGGGTTGTGTAAAAATTTCCTTAAATAATTAACCATGCCACCTGATTTCTAACTACCAGTGACATCTGTTGTTGGTTCTATTTTCAAGATGGCCTCCACTTTTGAAGATTCTGCCATTAGATCATTACCAGTTACCTTATGAATAAGTAACTTCCGACTTTCTTAAACACATGCTGCGATGACTTCCGTTTCTTGGTATTCGAAACTTAATGTTTACAAGCGTTGATTACCAACTAGGCATGGTAACATATTTATAAAAATAGCATAGGACTTACATATTTATGCATAATTAAATCTATGAAATCAAATAATTATAGAAATTTCAGTTATTGTAACAGTAGATAGTCAAGCAGAAAATAGAACTGAATATTCACACAATAGGCCTCCTTCTAATCTAAATATTCTAAGCAATTCAGTATACAATTATCAAGGTGATGTTGAATATCCTTCTCTGACAATAAGTCATGCTACGTCAGGGATTTGGAAAAGCAACTCGCCTCATCAACGTTAGATGTTTCATTAAATGAATGATTACTGGCTGTAGATTTCAGACATGGTAGAAAATGTCTGTATGAAAATGGTTTGTACATAAAATTATACTTACTTGTAATAACTAGAAATATAAAACTTAGCTCTCTTGCTCTAGTCTAGACAATGTGTTTAAGGTAAGGAAATAAAACCCGATAAATATTAAAACAAATTGTATTTTCTATACTGTACAAGTAAACAAATATTCATCACAGTTGCAAGTGAAACATTAAATAGTTATATATTCTGCAAAGCAAAATAAACAGTTATACAGTATACTCCTCCTCACTATGTTCTAGATGATTGACAAAGATATCTAATCCTAGAGGGCAAATGTACTGAGTTCTATTATACAGTACTGTACTAGACGCTTCACTTCTGAATAAAATATTCAATAATAAAAAAACATAACTTCACATCAGAAACTAGGAAGCTATGGCTATTCTAAACAAATTGAAGTCATGCCTAAGCAATGTTATCCTATCAAGAGATGAGCCCTTTTGTACAAAGAGAGACACAAGACGGGCCTCCATAAATTGTAGGAGAGGATTTGATCTGAACACAGCACCTCCCTTGATGCAAGGAAGGTTAGCATCTTCACTGAAATTACACTGAGGTCACTGGTAGAATCAAAATTGTTTTCTTCAACATATTCATTTGCAACTTAGTACAGTCCTCTCTTTATGCAGGGCGTGAAAGCAATACTTCACAATTCTAAATCAAAATAAAATATTTATTGATATACATAAAAACAATATTTGTAAAATAAACCAGACTTTAAACATTTATAGATTATTTTATTTTTGCAAAGATTCATTTCATTTGTAAATCAATCCAAAACAAATTTCAGCTTTTACATACATACAAATAAATATTTCTCATAATTTCTTCCACCAATGAATATTTAAGAATGACTAAATCTCAAAAGATGAAGTCTCTGATGCAATTCTAGCCTTAATAGATTGCAATGAAAGACTGACGGAGGTAAAAAGCTCAGTATGAATTCTACATGGAATTTATCTAAAAGAGTGACTTTATTAACGTTAATTCTACAATATTAATTTGTAAGCTGCATAAAGATTTGGTTGTATGTCTCCTAACTGACACCCACCGTCAATTTTACATAGATGTTACCTTCTTACAGATAATCTCTGAGACTTGCTAAGAGGAGGAGAAGAAATAAGAAATTCTAAATATTCATGCACGTGTATAGCCTTTCAAAATCATAGCACCAAAAAATAAAAAATAATTCTATGTACTGTATATAGTTTCACCATTCTCAATTTTTTTCAGATCAAAGTAAGGGAAATCCAACAAAAATACCAATCTTATTGAACAAAACTTGAAAAAATATATAATTCTCAATCAAATATACATCTACATAACCTTAACCTTTGTGCCCAGCAAACTCATCTCAGAAACACAACACAAACAATAACAACTAAACCTATGCAGTATTGAAATGCATCCTTATTTCTGCATTTCCATCCACATTAAAAGTATATTAAACCTGTTTTAACATCATGGCTATTAAAATTTCAATTTCAAGAATAAGTACTAACATTTTTGTCGTATGTAATAAAAACCCATTTAACAATGTTTTATTACCATTACCCAAAGTCTACAAACTACAGTCAATATGAAAAAAAAAAAAAAAAAACTGCTGTACCTTATAACCTGAAAGGGGATCTGAAACATAAGCACTAGATAAAACTTCACACTCGAAGCACAAGAATAAAACATAATTTACTTGACAGGAAAATTAAGTTGAGGCCTTAATCATTTTAAAGAGCTCTCACACCAAGAAATTAATTTGATTTTGTAAGTTAAAAGGTAAAATATATTTTCATTTGTGAAATTAAAACAACATTCCAGTTCTCCCTAAATTTGGGCATGAAATGAGGCCTAATCTCAAGTTGTAAAATGCAGATTCAAATGACTTAATTTAATTTTGAAATATGGTGTAACAAATATTTATTGGTATTAACAGGGGATTTGATGAGACATAACACTAAATAATAATGCTAAAACATTTTTAATAAAGGAGAAGTTAGAGGTCTCAAAATTAATCTCGCTATGGTACATATACTGTTAATGATGCAGTCAAATTTACGACTCAATTGCAGTAACATTTTACATCATACATATGTTCAAGAGAAATATTAATAGTATTTAAATAATTATACATTACTTTACATAAAGACAAGTAGAATGGGTTCATAGTATCTAAATGGAAATGCAGTACCATAATATTATCTTGAGGGATAACAAAAAGTTGCCTGAGTATAATTTCTACTGATATCATGTGATCCACAATGGGTAACTTGTAACTGGGAAAAAGTTCAACTTTTATTGTTCCTGCATTTACAGAAATATTTTGAAAATAATTTCAAAGTAACAATAAAGTAAAATGTACAAAATCTAACACCCGGAAAATTGGTCTTCAAGATGAAAGATCTTTAAACGATATGATCTCTTCACCTATGGTTTATTTGAAAGAGATTAGCCAGTTTATAGCCTTAAAGTAAATAATAAATTTTAGGTAAACCATATTCTGTAATCAAAAGCTCACAAAAGGAAGAATTAGTAATAGCTGCCTTTACACTAACAGAAACTCCAATTACAGAATTGGGTGGGATCCTGAGTAAGTCCTTGATGTTAACTGAATCCACTTTTTTGTAAATCTTGCCCCCTTTTAAAATTCTCTTTCCTCGTTTGCACTGGCCATTTTGTAAACTTAACAATACTGAAAAGCGGAAGCACATGTAATTACATTTCATGTCTTTTTTTTTTTTTAGTTTTACATTTCATGTTCATATATCACAATCATCATCCTAGCATACAATATAAAATTTTCTTAATCACTTGTTCGGTCACTTTTTCATTCCAAAATTTTCCCAGCTGGAAGAAGAAAACATCTTTGGTTCAAAGAACTTTGCTTAATAATAAAACTTCTATGAAGCATGAATAATCATAATCCTCAATATAAAAAAAAAAATCTTCACTCTAAAAACAAGTATTTGAAGAAGAGGTAATCCCATTCAAACCAAGAAAGAGATAACTTACACTACAATACAGGTTAAGTTACATTTACAAATATCTTAAGTTACATGGCATTTATATCCTACCAACCAACACTCACTTTTATCTTTATACAAGTTCTAGTTATTCAAAGGGAGATGATACAGTATATATCATTATGCCAATACTGTCAAACATTACTTTTTGTCGCAAACTTCATATATCAGCAATTACTGTATGTTGTTTTTATAATGATTACATTGCACAGGTCTGCATGCTTGAAAAGGCTATTATGACTGACAAAGATTTTCATGCTACTGCACACAGAATATAATCATAAATATGTTTGGAATAAATGGAGATATACAAATAGTGTGAAGTACCCAGCTACTAATTAATTTTACATATACAGTACTTTTAGAATTTTTACCTAACAAAACAATGGTCTTTGGTAGAATACTTAAAAATAATTATTTGCATTAAATGAGCATTACTGCCTTGAGCCACAAGACATAGAGCTCACTGATAAAATGTATACGATATTGTACTAGAGGATTGGCTTCATACAGATAAAACATGCTCCTTGTTGAAGCATGTCTAGCCAAAATCAATGTACAGTACAGTCAAAACACCATTACAAAATAGTCTTGTACAGTATATACATTTTGCAACTGATTTAATTGCTAACACACACACACACATATATATATATATATATACATATATATATATATATATATATATATATATATATATATATATATATATATATATATATATATATATTATATATATATATATATATATATATATATATATATATATATATATATATATATATATATATATATATATTATACATATATATATATATATATATATATATATATATATATATATATATATATATATATATATAATATATATATAATATATATACTGTACAAAACTTTCCTGCCTGAAAATTTGCTTTCTGAATGGTCTCACATTGAAATCATAAAATATTAGGTATACTGTTTAGTGATATTTCTGAGGCAAAAGATTGTCAATATTTTCACTCAGATGAAATTTGGTTGCCTCCCAAGCATAAGTATTTGCATACATTACTATGCATTTCTCCAGGTATTCTCAATTTCCGAATATTTCCCTGTAAAGTTTCAGTAGTAGTTACATATGCTAATCATCCACTAAAGCTGCTATATCTCAGTAATATACGAGCACATATGACTTGAATATGACATGAAGTTAAAATCTTTCAGAAGCTCAGTGGTGGAGCCTTCTCATGTACAGAAAAATGATTGGCTTTAAATCCTTTTTACGGTACAAAGAAGGATGTTACTGCTGGATTTAACGTAGAATTGGGGAGCTTCGTTGATTGTTTCATATATATATATATATATATATATATATATATATATATATATATATATATATATATATATATATATATATATATACAGTATGTGTGTGTGTACAATGACATGTTTAAAGGTATTCAAATTCTTCATGGCAGCACCAGCACAAGAAACATTAGAAGGCATTATTTGTGAAGGTTGGAATTGGACTAGAATAACAGATGCTTACTAATAACTATTTACATTCCTGTACAGCTCTATAACACATTGGACAACCAAGCAGTGTTGAATGCACCACAGCGGGCTTGCGTACTATTTCCACGTCACTGCAAGAGTTGCGCGTTATATGTCTAAGGTTCTGTGTGTACTTTCTATTTTCTAATAACTACCATAGCCTCCTTAATTGTTAAGGTACACCTCTCAATCCTTTGTATTATGTAGCATAGTCTTACACCCTTTTCCATGAGAGAAACACAACCGTCTGCTGTATTTCCTCTGAGCACGTTTCCAGATTGTATCATAAATGAGCAGCCCTGGCCAGCAGTGCATTACTACTGTATATTAACTAAAATTCCCTACATAGAAGTAAAGTTATTGTGTGTACCACTTTAACAACTGCTTTCTGTGCTATAAGACATATACACCTCCATGTATACTTACAGTACATATTGAGATTACTATACACCTGGTATAGATTTCATAATCATTTTTACTTAGGAAAGTATTTTCACTGAATATACCCAAATCATCACCATTTCCTTCCATTGGCGTACTTGTAAAACATTTCTTTCTTCATTTCAAGAATTCTATAACTATTCTTCAGATATGGAATTGAAAGAGTTAATTTCAATATTATGATTTCAATTCCATTAATAATAACAATGTCAGTTCATGCCAGGCTAAATAGCACTGGATACCCTCTGCATTACAATCATGGCAGCAACATGAAAATGTACATTTAAAAGTAATCTTTCGGTAGTTTTGTATACAGTACTGTATGTAACTATCTCCCACTACTTGAGGTAAAACAGTCTGCAAGCAGCATTATCACATCAAGCAGTCTCTTAGGCTGCTATTACTAAGTGACATCAGTAGGCATCACCAGTGAATGTCACATCCCCTTATAATATACAAACTTTCACTTCATTTGTCGTGGAAACAGAGGCAGGGGAACTTACAGATGACACCACAGCCAGCAAAATACACAAACAACGAAAAGTTCATGACGAATTCCATCTCCTGATTTCAAAATGGGACATTGGGGAGCAATATTCACAAATTGCTCTCACTTAAACAGAAAAGAACAGACTATTTTTCAAACTAAGACTGATAAAAAAATGCATTTTGAAAGGAATGTTTCAACTTCAGTTACAAGAAAATCTTCCCTCGGATATGAGTTTTCACGAAAGAATTCTCGAGAGCCTTACAGCTTCTGCTGCTGTGACTCGTTGAGTTTCGGGAAAACTTAATTAGAACTACCTTATTCCAAACTTCATGTTCAGAATAAAATTTCCTGAAAGTAAAGAAACGTAGTATTAATATAGGCCTACAGATAAAAAACAGTTCAGCATTCTGTTAAATCGTACAAACACAGAATTTATGCATACTGATTTAAAGAAATACCTATGTATGAAAATGGGCTTAAATATCATGTAACAAATATAACTCTAAATCAACTTTGAGCACATCTAAATAAAAGTAGCACTTTTAGACTTTGAACATGTTTTACTCAATCTTTGGATATTCTAATCTAGTAAACAATCTTTGTGTGAAGCACTCCCTGTCTATAATCTACTATAGTCAGTCCATCATTTTCCCTTCGCTTACAGGTATTTAGAAAATGAAATGGACAATAATACATAGTATGTTAGTGAGTGTGTGTGTATGTGTACTAAAATGTTCATGCAATCAAGAGATCTCAACTAGTTCAAAAATACTTTTGCCTTCAAAGGTAACTTAAGTATACAGTCCTGCAAGTTACATATGAGGTTTTAGAAGTGCAACATAGGACGAAATTGAAAAATATGCAACTTAACCAACAGGATGAATTTTGACGACAATACAAAAATGAGAACACTATCCAAAAAGATATACAGTGCCAAGCTCTAAGAGTGGTCAATATATTCTGAAGACCGCAAGATGCAGTATTTGTAAATTTATGATTTATAATATAAAAACTAGTGTTCAGGTTTTCAATTGCAATTACTGAAAAGAAGTTTTCCATTGGGGTATACTTTAACAATTACTGAGCACATCTATTCAAGATGATCCGTGCTTGAATGAAGTTAGTGGAAGTTGCAATATCAAGGTATGTGTGACGCACACACTGAGAGATAGACATGCGTAGACAAATGAATGATCTATACACAGCTAGCATCTATAAATGATGATCTATCTTTCCACAGAGATGGATTAAAATTTTTTCGTCCATTCAATATCAGCAGTGATGACAAGGGAAGCAAGAAAATCTACCTGATTCATAGACGGATGGATAAATAGAAGGAAAAGGAGTCCTTAAAACTTCCTTGGTTAAGAAAAGCATCAATGCAAATTTAGAGAAATGATAGCAAGTGTGACCAATAAAATTTAAATTTTCTAAAAATTAGGTGATATACTGTACAAGAAATAAAAATACCCAACTCACATCCATATTCAAATATTATGATTTATTGACTACAAAAGTCCATCTTTGAGAGAGAACAGTTTTGTCGCAGCGTTCTGATACTAGCCCAGCCACCTTTTCTCTTACACTATCGATGCAAAGATTGTGCCCTTCTGACTTGATCATGCGGTCACCGTCTGTGCGGACCCATCTCTGAAATTAAGAAAGAGGAATACTATTCAACACATAAACAAAACATATAATAAAATAAAGGCAAATTATACCGTATTCAATTTGCAGATATGAATGAACTCCTGGCAATATTACCCCATCTCTTTAGTAAACAATGAGATCACCGTACCTGTAGATCATTATTCTGACAGGGCTCCAGAATAAGGGTCACACCTGCCCTCGGTTCTGGGAGAGTCAAACAGAGCTCGCTGTGTTTGATCAACTGGTCCTTTGTCATCGACCATTCCTGGAAATACGGGGAGGAATCAGCAAGAATATTAGAACGAATATAAGAACATCAACATTTAAAGACAACCCATTTGGGTTATCTAAGCTTACTTATATGTACTGGATCCAGTCCAAAACCCTATCTTTCTTACCTGGTTACCACCTGTTCCATGGCATGCATAAAGGCCTATGCTGCCTTCAGCCCTGTGCCCTAAGGTATCCATACATTTGAGTCCCTGCTTGAAGACGCCGAAGGTAGAATGAGCTGCGTCGGGGACCTTCAATTCTGGGTATACATTATCCATGTACCATTTGAAATTGTGGCACTTCAACTGTTTCCGCAGTTCAGTGCGACTCTGGATACTGTAAAAGACAAATCACGTAGGGAACTATGTACCAATAAATTCTAAAAAGAACATTCAATATTATAGAAGATATATCTAGAATGTATTAAAATAGTATTGCCTTTTAAAGTAGGATATATATGGTTATTCTGTCTATGTTTCATCAAACATAGTCATGAAATGTTAATATGGAACATCTCGCACATCAGTCCCAGGAATCACAAGTGAGTCTAAATACGTTGTCATCAAACCATACGAAAACATCCGAGAAAAACAGTCTCTTACTTTCCGTAATTGACGCTTTTGGCCAGAGGTACAGCCGAGTAGTAATATTTCTTATAGTCATCCATCCAGACCTCCGCTGCTCGACGGGTGTTCCGAGCGAAGACGTTGCCTGACCCACCAGGGAAAGTGTAAGGGTGCTGCTTCCGGAACACATGACCTACCCTTGAGCATGGGACGATCTCCAAGCTGCCTCCGCATTGCCATACCCGGAAGGATATTTCTGGAAAGGAAATGCAATGTTCGTGAAAAATATGAATAACAAAAGGTGCACGATATCAAAGATATATTTTGTTCAAGTTATAAAAAGTATCTTTATTTATTTATGATGATGTGAAATATAAGGCAACCGCACAAGCACTGGGATCATGGGCCTCAACTACTGGGGTCATTGATACCAAATTATTTATATCACCCTGGTAAAATTTGAACATCATGCTATCACAAAATCAAACCATATACTGATTGGAGTAAATTTCTTATAACCTCCTTCAGGTTCTTACATTTTTTTTTCATCTAAAGAAATTCACAGAGTATCTAAATCCTTGGTGACATTCCAAGAGGAGTAAAGTTGCTTATGGAAGTTTTTGAGAGTATGTTACCTCAAGATAACTCACCAAGGTTCTCACCACCCCAAATATCCATCGCCATGTCGTACTTCCCAAGCTCCTCGAAGTACGATTTATCTATCATGAATAAACCTCCAGCAATCATCGGTGTCCTGAGTTGGGGAAAAATAAGTAAAACCTGGTACCAGAAAGTAAAGAAAACTGAGCAAACTATATTTGCTTTCAAAGAAGTATTGAAAGATCAAATAAATTAAGGATTATTCTTTTCAGTTGCAATAGCTAAAATATGATAACAAAAATTCCATGCATGATTATTTAACTCCGGTTTTGCAAAATTATTGACATTATGATGGAAAAAAATATCTACAAGTTTCCTTAGCACTGCTCCAGAGAGAAGCAATATTTGACACATCCTTACTACGATCAGACTTTAAACTCAAAATCATGAATGAGCCTAATGTACATTAAAAACTTTCACAGCTTTACTTTATAGAGCTACTCATAATGCTCATCAGCAATGCGCAAAACCCCGCAACCAAATATGCACCATTAATGTTCATCGTTAACCAGTCACACTCCCTAAACAATACGGCCCATCCTTTCTAAGACCTATTTAACGCTATCTGTAAAGCCATTACTTTGTCTTTCTCTCCTCTTTCCCTCTAACACTTCTAGAATCTAGATTATACGCTTTTCATTAAACCTATCATCCCAAATTCTCTCACATGACTATACCATCTCAAAACACTGACTCACTGTGTCACCTGGGTTGACATTTTAATCTCTTCATTTCTCCACCTTCCTCGCCCTCTGCAGCCTTTCATTACACACATTTTAAACAAATAGTTTATCTCATCATCTTCAACCTTTTACTTTCATTCATATTCAAATTTCCTTGTAATCCATTATGAATTTTCCCTTAATCAAGAGATTATTCTGTGAAATTTTCCTTTTCATCTCTGAGGCCAAAGATTCGGATTTCGTTTTCATTTCGACTTTACTTGCTCATTACTGCTACGGTATTTCAAGTTTTCTTTTGATAGCCGTATTAAATAGTTATGATTATTCAAAATGGAAACGATTATAAAAACAACTTAAAATATTCCCCATCACCTTTCTCCTCATCAGATGCTTAGTCTGTAATGTAGGTTAATTCAGGGCGCCAGCATGGTGGGGGGGGGGTGTACTCCCGTCCCGGGGCCCAGCAGTCAAGGAGGGGGGGGGGGGGGGTGACAAAAAGGTCTATAGATATAAGTGACAGTACCTCGTTTATTTTGCATTTTCTTTTTTTAAGAATAACAAAATCAAATGAAAGATACTATTAGAGGCTATGCTCTCCTAATAATCAAATCAACTGAAAAAGGATGCCAGAAACCCCACATACGTAATCATGATCTTTTAATTACTATAGTAAGACGAAAACTGCAATAAATCGGAGAAAACGGGTAAAATTCAGTGGAGTCAAAAAGTTACAAATAACTCTGCACATGATTTAAACTTGTTACTAAGTAAAAACTAAATAGTAATTAGTTAACTAACAATCAAAGGTTTTTACTAGACTTGGGACGCAACTTTCCCTTTCTCTTGAGGTAACTGGTGAATGAATCTGTGATCATCTGTTATCATCGTAATTATTACATAAAACACGTTACATGTAGATGAATCTGGATATGAGAACAATTTATTCCTGAAAGCTTGATTGGTGCAGAGTACGAGTACCTTTAACTTCCAGCGAAATTAAAGGTTCGGTATGTGTAACTTCTTCCATCTTAGTTTACGCTATAAAATTATGATATTCATGAGGGTATGGTTTGGAAGGGGTGTATTTGGAGTATCTCTATCATAAAGCTGGAACTAGGTGCATCTTTGTTGGCAAACAAAATATAAACATATTTACAACTGTATGAATGTATGCAAATATACTCTCTCTCTCTCTCTCTCTCTCTCTCTCTCTCTCTCTCTCTCTCTCTCTCTCTCTCTCTCTCTCTCTATATATATATATATATATATAATGTATATATATATATAAAATTTTGGCGCGTAATTCATATTGAGGGCAGATATAATGCATACCTCCACCACTGGCAACACATTTATGTTTTATTTTAAACAAATTGAAACATATATATATATATATATATATATATATATATATATATATATATATATATATATATATATATATATATATATATATATATATATAAGGCTCCCATGGATAGAGAAAGAGAGAGGGATGGGCCAAGTTTTTTTTTTTTTTTTTTTTTAAAGTATTGGGCCCCGAGAGGGCGATGCCTAAGCCCTGGGTTAACTTGACAGCAATCAGACTGATATCGATACGTTATCAACCTCAATATCATATCTTACTTTATCACTTGAGTCGGATCCTTTTGCCGTTTCTTCTTCTCGTCACTTGACAGGTACTCCCACTTGAAGACTAAATTCCAGTCAAATCCACCGCGGAGGTCCGCCGATGCTCCGATGTACTGGAAAGTGTCCATGCTGATGACGTCTATGATCGGACACACAACGCGGGTTCGATCCTGAGAAGATGCGTGGGGGAAACAATTTATCAATGGAGGATTTTGGCCAGTGGTTCCCAACCTGGGGGAAATTTGAAGCTTCCAGGGGGGGGGGAATAATTACACTACCTACTAACTAAAACAAGCGGAAAATGTCCACATAGTACGTGCGGTAATTTGTTGTTGGCCATTCAATTGTGATATAATCATATCATTTCTCACTGACATGATATTCAAGGGGAGAATTGGAATATCATGCCCATTTCTGAGGCAGGCGAGTGGGCATGAGGGCTGGGCGGGGCATGAGGGCTGGGCGGGGCATGGGGGGGGGGGGGGGGGGAGAAATCCGTGCGCGGACAGAGTGTCGAAAGACAGAGTGTCGAAGGACAGAGCGTCGAAGGATAAAGTGTCGAATGGACAAAATGTCGAACAGACAAAGTGTCGAACAGACAAAATGTCGAACAGACTATGTGTCGAACAGACAATGTGTCGAAATTATAAAAATGATAAATGATAAAAAGAGAGAGAATACAGTATCCACTTAACTAACGACCTAATTAACCTTTAACTATATAACAATGTTTATAATGATATATCCTTACATATAACAATTCTTACATTGTTATATTCTTACATGCATATTCTAGAGAGAGATAGAGAGAATATATATACGGTATTCAGTCTGTTAGAGATTTCTCACAAGTTAACTTCCTTCGAGATTCAAGTTTCAGTTTAAATTTCCATTCTACCTAACCTATAATAATGGAAATAATCAAGACTCAAATGGGTGGATAGAAACTGCTAAATGAAGGCTATGCATACGTGATACATAAAGTGGTTAACGAAAGAATATATTGGAAATGTGAAAAACGAAACTATTGTAACGGCAGAGCAATAACTCAAGGTGAAACAATTTCCAAAACTACTTAGCATTCACACCATTTTATTTTTTCAAAAGCGCTGAATGACCTTGTAATCCCAGTGCTTGGCGTAAGCCTAAATTGTATTTTCATATTTTATGTCTACTCATAAATAAATTTTTATTGCTTATATTGATGTATGATGTATATTTATGATCCTATAACAATTTTATTTTTTCAAAAGCGCTGAATGACCTTGTAATCCCAGTCCTTGGCGTAAGCCTAAATTGAATAATCAACTCAAAAAACATTTATAACTCCTTGTAACTCTTTATCTTCTGGATGACCTTGAAGTCCCATTGCTTGACGTAAGCCTAAAATCAATAATCAAATCCAATCTATCTCTCTCTCTTTTTAACTTTTGTCCATTCTACACTTTGTCCATTCGACACTTTGTCCTTCGACGCTCTGTCCTTCGACACTCTGCCTTTCGACACTCTGTCCTAATACCGAGGAAATCTGGATGGTTGAACTGGGTGCAGGGGGGAAATGACTGAAAAAAGGTTGGGAACCACTGGTTTAAAGAATGTTTTTACTGTTTGTATAATAAAAGGGACTTGTAACATACACTGTTAGAAAAAAATTTAATTTTAATCGAGAAATATCCGTAAAAATATACTGTTCTCAAACGTAGGCTATTCAGCAAAATACAGGTGACTGTAATTTTACCTTAATTCGTTATTATCTTGTACGAGTTGGTGACCGTAATATCACTCTTTTATGTCAATATATCCGGTTTCAAAACGGTAAAAATCCTGGAATAAATGTTGCCAGACATTCACGGTTTTTTTTTTTTTTCATTGTAAATTTCTAACAGTGTAGTATTAAAATATACATAATGGAAAAATTCTGTGAATTAAGCGATGGTTTTAAGTGAAATATTACCATAAGAACTTTAATATTTCCCAATGAATAACAATTAAATAACAATATCAAATATAATTATATTTCCATAAATGTTTAGCATAAACACTAGCGCATTGGCTTGTTGCATGTTTTTTAGAGATGTCTATTAGAATAAATAATAAATGCTAAATAAGTTTATTAGAAAAAAATATAAGCTGTTATGTATGATTTTTTACAAGTATATTGCCAGGCAAAAGAAAGTAGAAAATAAATTTCCCTAGACACAATTTTATACACAACTTGCATGGATTACATCTTTATTTGGATATCTATATATATTTTCGAATAATAGGCAATTCCTAACCAATGATTTTTTTTTATAATAAAATTAGTATTCTTTGTAGATTTGAAGATTTTTAGCCAATCACTATATTTCATATAATGAATAACTCAAGAAAATACTTTAATATGCATTTTAAAATCAATCACATTTTTTCATGACGAATCAAATAAAACAAGAGATTTACATTTAGAATACATTTTATCGCTTCGTGAAATGATTGATCTAGAAAAGTACGCCATGTGTTTTTCAGCATCCAATTATCAAGCTGTAAGAGAACAGCACACAAAAAAAGACGTCTATCAATCAACCATTCAGTAATTTCAGTTTTCCTTACCTCGGCCACCCTTTCCAGCATAGGTTCCAGCCAGTGTTGGTTGCATTCGCAGTGCGAATCCAGGAAGGTGAGAATTGGGGCTGTGGCAGCATCCGAACCGCGGACTCTAGATCGCATCAGACCTGCAGAGAGAGAGAAAGAGAGAGAGGAGAGAGAGGGAGAGATTGGAATGAAATCAATGGCAGGGGAGGGGGAAGGGGAGAGGGAGTGCCATTATTCGTCGCAATATCATATGCAAATTATGCCAGCTCCAGGTTCGAGCCGATTAAATAATGGCACTTTGTGGTTGATTCTCATAAGATTCAACTTGAAGCGTAAGATATTTGGGAGAAAACATAAAGGATGATGGGTGGAAGAGATAAGAGGCGGGTTACACAGGGAAGGTGTCTGGATATCTGCAATAAATTGGGAAAAGACTTGTAGTGTGAGGACCAGTGTGCAATAAATTGGGAAAAGACTTGTAGTGTGTGGACCAGTGTGCAATAAATTAGGGAAAGACTTGTAGTGTGTGGACCAGTGCGCAATAAATTGGGAAAAGACTTGTAGTGTGTGGACCAGTGTGCAATAAATTGGGAAAAGACTTGTAGTGTGTGGACCAGTGTGTAATAAATTGGGAAAAGACTTGTAGTGTGTGGACCAGTGTGTAATAAATTGGGAAAAGACTTGCAGTGTGTGGACCAGTGTGCATTAAGTTTGTTTGGTCGTGTTGAAACGATGGTGAAAATTGTATGTAATTCAAAGTACTGTATTAGGGAAAAGAGAGAAACGAAGACTGAAAAAGAGATTACATAGATGGAGCAAAGATTATGAATATCTAGGAAACGAATGCAAGGAGATGAACACTATAGTGTGGAAAGAATGAAGGATAATTAAGTGTGTGAAGAGAGTGCATTGATTCAGAATTGCTAAGAAGCAGGAGGCAGAGACCTATAGGGAAGATTCGATATATGGCGTAAAAGATATATTGGAAAATAAGGGCCTTGATATAGGGGAAGCGCAAGAATGCGAGCGAGATGAGGAATGGGTGGCGCAGTGAATTCTGTTGATGAGCTAATGTTCTAGAAGGTTTATAATACAGATGGCTCAACCATGCCTCAGCAGTTGAAGGATGAATGTGGCAGTGACTATAGTTTTTTTTGTACCCACCCTTGCTATATCTATATATATATATATATATATATATATATATATATATATATATATATATATATATATATATATATATATGCGTGTATACAAAGATAGCTAATTCCTATTATATATACATATATTTTTGGGCTCAAGCCATGTCGTCCTGATGGAAGTTCCTATTGGGTAGCTTCCTAGGGTATATTACAACTACGGCGATATTCCCAGAGAATTTACCTTAAGGTACCAGAATTCTAACTCTGGGAGCGAATATCCCTCGTGAAAGGGATATCGCGACATATCAGAGGACGTATTCTTGACACGCCACATGGCAATCTACACCCTGAACAGAGATTACGTATCGCAGGGGTCAATTGGCAAGAAACGAAATCGGGAAAGAAAAAGGGGGAGCCGCTCCCAAGGCTCCCTATCTCCCGTTTCGTAAGCGTGCCTGGCGCCAATCCTGGCGCCATCTGTATTCCTTTTTGCGTAGCTTAACAACTCAGTGTTTTTTCCTGTGTTTCTCGCAAATCTTGGATTTATTCTACTTTTCATGGCTTCTCCAACTTCGTCGGCCTCTGATAAGTTGAGTAACATGTCTTTTAAGTATAAATGTAGGCTCTTGGTAATTTTTTGAGTGATTAATAGGTTTAATCTTTGTTACAAGAGCCGTAGCCTACCGGAGGCATCATGGATGCTGTCGCTCGCTAGGTATAAGTTTAGTTAGCCAGAGCGACATTCCCGGTTGTTTCGCTTTAATAAATTTTAGCTATTTAGCGTTACATAGGATTTCCTTTCGTGCTTTAGTATTATTTTGGCGAAGTATTCGCCAATTCTGGCCTACGCTAGGCCATGTAGCCTAGTCGTTTGGTCCTAGTACTTCATGCATGATTTTGGTTTTTCCGAGTGTATTAAAATTTTATTGAAGCTTTAGGCTGTTTTTTATACATTTAAGATTATGTTGAATATTTCCAAGATAGTATACGAGTGAGTTTCGGTGATTTAGGTAATCGATTCTCTTGGTGCCTAGGCTAAGTTGCTTATGGAGCCTTAGTATACTTTCTCATACTCCCCGGTTGCTTTCTTTTCTTTGGAGAAGGTATGCAATCCCTTTCCCTCTTGGGCTTATCCCTAAGTGGTTTATCTGAATTAATTTTCGATAAAACTATACTGGGGTGTTACTGTACCTTCCTGTTCCAGTAAGTCTGGTTTCAGAGAGGGACAAAACAACAGAGTTTTTAGTCTGAGTCTGTGTTTGTCTGGCTTGGGGTAGAGTCTCCCTCGCTGGCCTGACACAGACATAGGAGGCTTAGCCTCCTTAGGTCACTACCGAAGGTTTCTGTACGAGATGATTCCTTCTTTTGTGATCTACCAGACTAGTCTTTGTTGCTGTTCTTGGGGGAGGATAAGTTTCTTTCCCTGGGAGTAGCAACATCTTCCTTGCTTTGGTTCTCTGGGAGCTGGCAAGTATTGCTGGCCTCCCTCCTTGGATCTCCCTTAGGCTAAGATGAGTTTCTTGGCTGCGGGTGATCCTTCTCTAAAGCAAGGTTGGTAGGACCCTCTTTTGTCCCTTCCCCCTCTATTTCCGTAATGGCCTAGCCATTACAGTACTGTACGTCATTCTACATCTGAACCTAGGATAGGTAAGGATGTGGAATTGACTCAGTCCCTTGCCGGCCGGCAGAGCTGCCGGCCGGCAAGGATCTTCTGCCTTGAGTGCTGCCCGGACCTCTCTTGGTCCCTCATCCATGCCTGCCTGTAGAGCCAGACGGCACTGGTCAGGAAGCCTGAATTAGATTCTCCCCTTCCTTATATGCACTCTTTCGGATTGCCGGGCTTGGAGGTAGTATACGCTCTTATCCCGGCATCCATTCTGTTTTCTTCTAGTACTGTACCCGACCCGGCTGCCGGCCTATGAGGCCGGCAGCCGGGCGGTTGTAGTCCTCTGGTTCTTTTGCTGCCGGCTGGCATCGGTTCTGTACCTTTGCCGGCTGGCTAATGTCAGTCCTTGTCTGCCGGTTGCCAAGAGTGTGGCCGGCAGCTGGGTACTACCTTGAGTAGTGGCCGGTCGGCAGTCATTGCTGGCCGACATTGGCTGTTGCCGGCCGGCACATGCATTTGAACCAGCGTTCTGCCACCTTATAGCTGTTAAGTAGTATACTTTAAAGCTAGTTATGGTGTGTGCCGGCCGGCACATAACCTCCTATACTGTACCAGTATTCTTCAGTATAACATATACTGTAAGAAGAAAACTATAGTATAGGTTTTGGTACAGCACTGTGTGTTCTAACACTTTTGTGTTTTCTTGCACAGCCCTTTGCTGTTGCCCTACAGATAAGAAAGTGAGTTCTTTCTTGTCTATTATCCAGGATTTTAAAATCATTGCTTAGGTGTGAGCTCCACCTGTTTCCTCTGGAAACTTTGCATTGGTTATTCTAGAAGAGATTAACTATTCGATTTTATTATCTGGAAGGCTGCAACAATTGGTTGTGAGGGAAACACAAGTGTGTGTCTTTCCTTTCTGAATTGTTATGCTATACTATGCATATCCAGTGATACATAGTTCACTTAATACTCATGGAAATTTCTTCTCTTTACAGGAGGACCCTCCGAAGTGCGGAAGTGTTTTCTGCAATGTCCGCAGCAAGAACCTCTGCGGACATGAGTTTTGTAGGAGACACGTAGCATGCGCTGTCTCCAAGGATGATCTCCGGTGTTGGGAGCCTCAGGTATGTACTGTGTGCACTAACCTGATTACTGAGGCCTTTGATTCCCCTAGGACGGCGGAATCAAGGGATATAGCAAGGGAGAAGCTTCGTACCTGAGTAAGGGGCTTCCAGAAGAACACCTTTGGACCTTATCTTCCAAGTGAGAAGATGAGGGCGTATCTTTTCCCTAAGGCATCAGCTGATGCAGTGATTCCCCAGCCTCAAGAGGAGATCCCCCAAGTTCAGATCCAGGTGGATGCTGAAGTCGCGGTCGCGATGCAAGACATCCAGTTAGATGACAGGATGTCTGACGTGGGCGAGCGTCTGGAGGAAGACCTCCTGGCAGAAGCCCAGGATGAAGTTCAAGCCCCAGACGTTGTAGAGGAAGAGGTCGACGAGGTGTCGGCTACTCCGGTTCAGATTCCGGAGCCTATTCCCTCAACATCGGCCGGTCTCCCAGTAGAGCTGGGACAGGCCCTCTCTTCTATTGTTGGAATGATCCAACAAATGCAGAAGGAGAATCAGGAGAAGGCGGCTGCAATGGAACTGCGGATGCAGAGCCTTGCAGAATCACATGGGCCCCAGAAAAGGCTCAATGTGAAAGACCTTCCCCTGTGCTCAGATGCTAACCCATGGAGGTATGCTGAGCACATGCCGATGACGACTGGAAAGATCCTCATCTCGGATAAGTTGGGCTCAGTTCCCCTAGAGGAGGTGGAATTCTGGCCCAGCAAGGCATCATATCCGGACTGTTATGTCCGGCTGAGGAAGGAACCAGCTTCAAAGGAGGAGACAGAGCCGAAGGAGGTCACTTTTCAGTGGGTACCCCAGGCTGTGTCGACACAGTCCACGGCATTCACCCCAACGTTCGAACGGCAGTCTACTTCCTTTCGAGCAAAGCCTAGAGGAGCAGCCAGAGGCTCGTCTAGGCGCCCCTCAAGGGGAAGGGGATTCAGGGGTGGTCGTGGTCAGGGAGGCAAGACCTCAGGACGGCAGTTTAAGTGAGATGATACCGGTAGGAGGGAGACTTCTGAAATTTCGGGATCGGTGGACCTTCGATCCCTGGGCCCACAGCCTACTCAAGAATGGACTGGGCTGGAGCTGGTACAGCACTCTACCCCCGTGCCTTCGGTTTTTCCAACACTCCACCCCCGTTCTGGAGGAGTACGTTCAAGAACTGTTGGAGAAAAATGTGATCCGAAAAGTGAAGTCCATCAAATTCCAAGGGAGGGTGTTTTGTGTTCCCAAGAAAGACTCGGAAAAGCTCAGAGTCATTCTGGACTTGTCACCACTCAACATGTTCATAGTGAATTGCAAATTCAAGATGCTAACACTGCAACACATAAGGACCTTACTGCCCAAGAGGGCATATTCCGTCTCTATAGACTTGTCAGACGCCTATTGGCACATTCCAATCAACCGTCGACTCTCCCCCTACCTAGGGTTCAGGCTACAACGAAGACTATACGCCTTCAGAGCCATGCCATTCGGGCTAAACATAGCCCCAAGGATTTTCACGAAGCTTGTGAGCGTAGCTCTCAAACAATTACGCCTAAAGGGAATTCAGGTAGTAGCCTACCTGGACGACTGGTTGGTGTGGGCAGCATCCGAGACAGAATGCTTGCAAACTTCCAGTCAAGTGATCCAGTTCCTAGAGTACCTAGGCTTCAAGATCAACAGAAAAAAGTCTCGACTTTCTCCATCTCAAAAGTTCCAGTGGCTGGGAATCCACTGGGACCTTTTGTCACACCGTTTCTCCATCCCGGCGAAGAAAAGGAAGGAGATAGCGGGTTCTGTCAAGAGACTTCTAGATTCCGAAAGGATATCAAGATGCGAACAGGAGAGGGTACTGGTCTCTCTCCAGTTTGCTTCGGTGAAAGACCCAGTGCTAAGAGCACAGCTAAAGGATGCAATCGGAGTTTGGAGAAGGTATGCATCAAACGCGCGAAGAGATCTGAGAAGACCAGTTCCGCTTCGGCTACGTACTCTTCTCAGGCCTTGGTCCCAAGCCAGACATCTAAAGAAGTCGGTTCTCCTTCAGCCACCTCCCCCGTCAGTGACGATTCACTCAGACGCCTCGAAGGAGGGATGGGGAGGTCACTCTCATCGGAAAAAAGTCCAGGGGACTTGGTCCAAGCTATTCAAGACCTTTCACATAAACTTTCTAGAAGCTATGGCAGTGCTCCTTACCTTAAAGAAAGTCTCCCCGCGTCACTCGATCCACATAAGGTTGGTGATGGACAGCGAGGCAGTTGTGAGATGCTTGAATCGACAAGGATCGAGGTCACCACCTCTCAACCAGGTGATGTTGGCCATCTTCCGATTGGCGGAGAAGAAGAAGTGGTACCTATCGGCAGTTCACCTTCAAGGAGTCCGCAATGTGACAGCGGCCGCTCTATCCAGGTTCACACCGATAGAGTCGGAATGGTCCTTAGACGCAGGATCATTCTCCTTCATTCTGAATCAAGTCCCAGAACTGCAGATAGACCTCTTTGCGACGAAAGACAACAAGAAGTTGCCCCTGTACGTGTCCCCGTACGAGGACCCCTTACCGGAAGCAGTGGACGCGATGTCCCTCGACTGGAACAGATGGTCCAGGATTTATCTGTTCCCTCCTCACAACCTTCTGTTGAGGGTCCTCAACAAAGTGAGATCCTTCAAGGGGGTAGCGGCAATAGTGGCCCACAAGTGGCCGAACAGCGTGTGGTTCCCCCTGGCATTGGAACTACAGCTGAAGTTTGTACCGCTACCACATCCAGTTCTGACCCAGCGAGTCCAGAAGTCGACTGTCTGCGCTTCATTACAGAAAACCCGGACCCTGCAGCGCATGATTTTCTCTCCCTAGCGGTGAGAAAGCGTTTCGGGATTTCCAAAGCCAGCATAGACTTCCTAGAGGAATATACAGTAAGTGCAAATCTACTAGAAGGCAATATGAGTCATCTTGGAGAAAATGGGTGGCCTTTGTCAAGGCGAAGAATCCGCAGGAGATCTCGACAGACTTCTGCTTATCTTTCTTCATCCACCTCCATGGTCAAGGGTTGGCAGCTAACCCGATTTCAGCGTGTAAGTCTGCTTTGACAAGACCCATTCTATATGCCTTCCAGGTCGACCTAGGTAACGATATCTTTAATAAAGTTCCGAAAGCCTGCGCTAGGCTCAGACCTTCAGCACCTCCAAAGCCCATTTCATGGTCTTTAGACAAAGTTCTTCATTTCGCTTCTCTGTTGAGCAATGAAGAGGGTGCGTTAAAGGATTTGACACAAAAAGTTATTTTCTTATTTGCACTCGCGTCCGGGGCCAGGGTTAGTGAGATCGTAGCCCTCTCGAGAGAGGCAGGTCGTGTTCAGTTCCTGGATGGGGGAGAACTGAACCTGTTTCCGGATCCTACGTTTCTCGCCAAGAATGAGTTACCCACCAATAGGTGGGGTCCCTGGAGAATCTGCCCTCTGAAAGAAGATGCATCTTTATGTCCAGTGCTCCTTACCTTAAAGAAAGTCTCCCCGCGTCACTCGATCCACATAAGGTTGGTGATGGACAGCGAGGTAGTTGTGAGATGCTTGAATCGACAAGGATCGAGGTCACCACCTCTCAACCAGGTGATGTTGGCCATCTTCCGATTGGCGGAGAAGAAGAAGTGGTACCTATCGGCAGTTCACCTTCAAGGAGTCCGCAATGTGACAGCGGACGCTCTATCCAGGTTCACACCGATAGAGTCGGAATGGTCCTTAGACGCAGGATCATTCTCCTTCATTCTGAATCAAGTCCCAGAACTGCAGATAGACCTCTTTGCGACGAAAGACAACAAGAAGTTGCCCTTGTATGTGTCCCCGTACGAGGACCCCTTACCGGAAGCAGTGGACGCGATGTCCCTCGACTGGAACAGATGGTCCAGGATTTATCTGTTCCCTCCTCACAACCTTCTGTTGAGGGTCCTCAACAAAGTGAGATCCTTCAAGGGGGTAG
This sequence comes from Palaemon carinicauda, assembly GCF_036898095.1. NCBI lineage: Eukaryota > Metazoa > Arthropoda > Malacostraca > Decapoda > Palaemonidae > Palaemon > Palaemon carinicauda. Next base: position 137,370,499 of record NC_090735.1, on the reverse strand, counting down.
CGGCAATAGTGGCCCACAAGTGGCCGAACAGCGTGTGGTTCCCCCTGGCATTGGAACTACAGCTGAAGTTTGTACCGCTACCACATCCAGTTCTGACCCAGCGAGTCCAGAAGTCGACTGTCTGCGCTTCATTACAGGAAACCCGGACCCTGCAGCGCATGATTTTCTCTCCCTAGCGGTGAGAAAGCGTTTCGGGATTTCCAAAGCCAGCATAGACTTCCTAGAGGAATATACAGTAAGTGCAAATCTACTAGAAGGCAATATGAGTCATCTTGGAGAAAATGGGTGGCCTTTGTCAAGGCGAAGAATCCGCAGGAGATCTCGACAGACTTCTGCTTATCTTTCTTCATCCACCTCCATGGTCAAGGGTTGGCAGCTAACCCGATTTCAGCGTGTAAGTCTGCTTTGACAAGACCCATTCTATATGCCTTCCAGGTCGACCTAGGTAACGAGATCTTTAATAAAGTTCCGAAAGCCTGCGCTAGGCTCAGACCTTCAGCACCTCCAAAGCCCATTTCATGGTCTTTAGACAAAGTTCTTCATTTCGCTTCTCTGTTGAGCAATGAAGAGGGTGCGTTAAAGGATTTGACACAAAAAGTTATTTTCCTATTTGCACTCGCGTCCGGGGCCAGGGTTAGTGAGATCGTAGCCCTCTCGAGAGAGGCAGGTCGTGTTCAGTTCCTGGATGGGGGAGAACTGAACCTGTTTCCGGATCCTACGTTTCTCGCCAAGAATGAGTTACCCACCAATAGGTGGGGTCCCTGGAGAATCTGCCCTCTGAAAGAAGATGCATCTTTATGTCCAGTGCTCCTTACCTTAAAGAAAGTCTCCCCGCGTCACTCGATCCACATAAGGTTGGTGATGGACAGCGAGGTAGTTGTGAGATGCTTGAATCGACAAGGATCGAGGTCACCACCTCTCAACCAGGTGATGTTGGCCATCTTCCGATTGGCGGAGAAGAAGAAGTGGTACCTATCGGCAGTTCACCTTCAAGGAGTCCGCAATGTGACAGCGGACGCTCTATCCAGGTTCACACCGATAGAGTCGGAATGGTCCTTAGACGCAGGATCATTCTCCTTCATTCTGAATCAAGTCCCAGAACTGCAGATAGACCTCTTTGCGACGAAAGACAACAAGAAGTTGCCCCTGTACGTGTCCCCGTACGAGGACCCCTTAGCGGAAGCAGTGGACGCGATGTCCCTCGACTGGAACAGATGGTCCAGGATTTATCTGTTCCCTCCTCACAACCTTCTGTTGAGGGTCCTCAACAAAGTGAGATCCTTCAAGGGGGTAGCGGCAATAGTGGCCCACAAGTGGCCGAACAGCGTGTGGTTCCCCCTGGCATTGGAACTACAGCTGAAGTTTGTACCGCTACCACATCCAGTTCTGACCCAGCAAGTCCAGAAGTCGACTGTCTGCGCTTCATTACAGAAAACCCGGACCCTGCAGCGCATGATTTTCTCTCCCTAGCGGTGAGAAAGCGTTTCGGGATTTCCAAAGCCAGCATAGACTTCCTAGAGGAATATACAGTAAGTGCAAATCTACTAGAAGGCAATATGAGTCATCTTGGAGAAAATGGGTGGCCTTTGTCAAGGCGAAGAATCTGCAGGAGATCTCGACAGACTTCTGCTTATCTTTCTTCATCCACCTCCATGGTCAAGGGTTGGCAGCTAACCCGATTTCAGCGTGTAAGTCTGCTTTGACAAGACCCATTCTATATGCCTTCCAGGTCGACCTAGGTAACGAGATCTTTAATAAAGTTCCGAAAGCCTGCGCTAGGCTCAGACCTTCAGCACCTCCAAAGCCCATTTCATGGTCTTTAGACAAAGTTCTTCATTTCGCTTCTCTGTTGAGCAATGAAGAATGTGCGTTAAAGGATTTGACACAAAAAGTTATTTTCCTATTTGCACTCGCCTCCGGGGCCAGGGTTAGTGAGATCGTAGCCCTCTCGAGAGAGGCAGGTCGTGTTCAGTTCCTGGATGGGGGAGAACTGAACCTGTTTCCGGATCCTACGTTTCTCGCCAAGAATGAGTTACCCACCAATAGGTAGGGTCCCTGGAGAATCTGCCCTCTGAAAGAAGATGCATCTTTATGTCCAGTAGAATGCCTAAAGGTCTATCTTCATAGAACTTCAGACTTCAGGGGTGATCAACTATTCAGGGGAGAAACATCAGGCTAAAATTTATCTCTGAATCAACTCAGAGCGAAAATCACATATTTTATTCGCAGAGCGGATCCTGACAGTACACCCGCAGGTCACAATCCGAGGAAAGTTGCCTCATCCTTAAATTTCTTTAATTGTATGGATTTTTAACATCTCCGTTCATACACTGGCTGGAAGTCTTCCAGAGTGTTCTTTCGTCACTATGCAAAGCAAGTAGAGGAACTAAAGAGATCTGTGGTAGCAGTGGGTCGCGTCGTTAACCCTACTGTTTAACTCTGCGAGGAACAGTGGTTTTAATTGGGACGATTAATTCCAGGGTGAGTGTGTAGTTACATACTGTACTACAAACTAAATGAGGGCACTGAGTTGCCCATGTAGACTGTTCCATTTCCAAAGGTGAACCTAGCATAAGTGCAGACATGTGTGCCGAGCGTTTCTAACGCTAATGTAATTGATTTGTAATACAAACTTTTATGACTTTGATACCTCGGTATCTTAAAAGTGGCATTTAATGTTTTTTTCTTTCAGATAAACAAGTTCTGTTTACTATCACACTTATGCTTAAAGTTTTGGGTTATCTTCTTCTTATATATATATATATATATATATATATATAATTGTTGTTAACCTGTCTATTTATTGTTTGTCAATAAACTTGTTCTTGAGAACCTTAGGTCTCTTTCACCTGTGTCAATTTATTGGTATAATTGAGCATTCATTCTATGTACCTTATCTGGGATAATTCTAATAGAATTGTTCCTTTATGCAAGCTATGTTACATTGGTTTATGATTCCCTTAACGGGAGGACTCCGTCCCATAAGGGGACGAGGCCGGTTTTACTAGTTTCTTCCTATGCGGATATAAACCTTTGTCCAATACAAGTATTGTGCGGATAACTGGTCGATATTTCATATTGACGCAGTGGTTCTTTACAAACTATGCTTTACTTAATATAGGGTGAGACCACTATATTAGTTTACCTGGTATTCATACATACGTATATGTACTCTTCGAGACTTTTCCAGAGCCCAGTAGGACTCTTCCCTGTAGGGGGCAGGAAGCTCTAACATGGTTTAT
>NC_090735.1:137356858-137361757 GCF_036898095.1 Palaemon carinicauda | reverse complement strand
GGGGGGGGTAATAATGCTAGTACATAGAAAACTTAATTTACATTATTCCCTTGAAGGGCTGTTTTCCTGGTCCCTATCACAAAGGGGGAACCTTGTGTCCTGTAGAACATACATCAGTTTATCGTAAAACCTTATGTATTTAGCGTATACATACAGTCCCTGATAAGTAGGCTATACACAGTTATTTAATTATAAATGTTCCATAATGTCACTAAACTATAGCCCTAAGAAATTCTGCATTTTCGCAGCCTTGCCTTTTTTGTTAAATGGATAAATTCAAAATTCTTTCCTTGGTGTTTACAACTTAGTTTAGACTGCTGTCATTATCAGCCACGCCCACCAGTTACTCTCTCTCTCTCTCTCTCTCTCTCTCTCTCTCTCTCATGCATATGTGGATTTAGTAACACACTTTGATGCACCCTTTTTTACTCTCTCTCTCTCTCTCTCTCTCTCTCTCTCTCTCTCTCCTCTCTCTCTCTCCTCTCTCTTCTCTCTCTAATGGCATAGGTGATTGTCTTGATAATCCAGCATGCTTCTGTTGATGATCCCCGTTGTAAATGCTGTACCTGGCTGCAGTCTCTCTCTCTCTCTCTCTCTCCTCTCTCTCTCTCTCTCTCTCTCTCTCTCTCTCTCTCTCAGCTAAGGAAGGCAATCAGAGTTCTTAAAGGAATAGAAAATATAGACAACAACCACCTCTTCATGCTTAGTGCAAATCAGTCTCGTTACCTCTCTCTCTCTCTCTCTCTCTCTCTCTCTCTCTCTCTCCTCTCTCTCTCTCTCAGCTAAGGAGGGCAATCAAAGTTCTTAAAGGAATAGCAAATGTAGACTACAAAACCTCTTCATGCCTAGCACAAATCAGTCCTCGAAGTAACGGATTCAAAAAGGATTTGAAAAAATACACCCACCACTCAATGTGGTAATTTCTTTACATATAAAATAACAACTACATAGAATAGACTTCCAGTAGATGTAGTCAACAGTAACACGGTAAACGAGTTCAAGAATAAGTGATACAAGATCATAAATCCCTCTAAACGTTTAAAACTGGTAAGCAGGTCTTCTAGGAGGACACTCCAAAATCAAACCATTCTTCTCTAGTCTTGGGTAGTACCATAGCCTCTGTACCATGGTCTTCCACTGTCTTGGGTTAGAGTTCTCTTGCTTGAGGGTACACTCGGGCACGCTATTCTATCTAATTTCCTCTTCCTCTTGTTTTGTTAAAGTTTATATAGGAGATATTTATATTAATGTTGTTACTCTTCTTAAAATATTTTATTTTTCCTTTTTTCCTTTCCACACGGGGCCATTTTTTTTGTTGTTGGAGCCCCTAGGCTTATAGCATCCTGCTTTTCCAACTAGCGTTGTGGCTTAGCAAGTAATAATAATAATGATGATAATAGTAATAATAATAATCCATCCAGGAGCCAAATGACGTTTCTGCGGATGGACTAAAAAAGTCTTTGAGAGATCCAGAATCCTTGTAAAACTCTCTCTCTCTCTCTCTCTCTCTCTCTCTCTCTCTCTCTCTCTCTCTCTCTCTCTCTCTCTGTGTCATTTAATGATCATCCTGTTAGTAAACTTGATAGTTTTATGGATGGGTCTCTCTCTCTCTCTCTCTCTCTCTCTCTCTCTCTCTCTCTCTCTCTCTCTCTCTCTCTATTTAACGATCATCCTGTTAGTAAGCTTGATAGTTTCATGGGTCTCTCTCTCTCTCTCTCTCTCTCTCCTCTCTCTCCTCTATTTCTCTCTCTATTTAACGATCATCCTGTTAGTATACTTGATAGTTTCATGGGTCTCTCTCTCTCTCTCTCTCTCTCTCTCTCCTCTCTCTCTCTCTCTCTGTCTGTTATTTAACTATCATCCTGTTAGTAAACTTGATAGTTTCATGGGTCTCTCTCTCTCTCCCTCTCTCTCCTCTCTCTCTCTCTCTCTCTCCTCTCTCTCTCTCTCTGTCATTTAACGATCATCCTGTTAGTAAACTTTATAGTTTCATGGGTCTCTCTCTCTCTCTCTCTCTCTCTCTCTCCTCTCTCCTCACCTCTCTCTCTCTCTCTCTCTCTCCTCTCATTTCAGTTATTTAACAATATCATGTTAGTAAACTTGATAGTTTCATGGGTCTCTCTCTCTCTCTCTCTCTCTCTCTCTCTCTCTCTCTCTCTCTCTCTCTCTCTCTCTCTCTCTCTCTCTTATTTCAGTTATTTAACAAATATGTTGTTAGTAAACTTGATACATTCATGGGTGGGTCTCCCACAGAAATGGTTCTTAGGACATAACAGTTTGATTTCTGTGTCCCTTCAACATTGTCAATAATAACTTTGCAATATTATCTCAGAGTAAAGCAAACGTAACTAGACAGGTACTCAGTAGACCACAGACCTCCACCACGGCAGCGTATTTCTCGACCTTTTGCTAGACCTTGACCTTTGACCTTAACATACAATATTTGGCGTGGATTTTTATACACTCAAATATGAAAACAAGGTTGAAATCTGTGAAAACGATGTCCAAACTTATGGCTGATTGCGTGAAATTGGACGTTTTGCTTGACCGTGGCCATGATCTTGACCTTTGACCTTGACCTAATATTTAATAATTTCCAGCTTTTTATATAAGTTAATCCCTGCATGTTTCATTACTCTATGATTAAAATTGTGGCCAGGAGGCTATTCACACACACAAACAGGTGATAAAACACAACCACCTTCCAAATTCGTTGGCGAAGGTAATAAGAGGAAATATACTATATCAGCAGCAGGGACTTCCAAACTTCCACAGTCTGTAAAATTACAAGATTTTTTTTTTTCTTATAAATTCAATCCCTTATTTTGACAAGGACACTTCAGTCCTTCGACAAAGCCAACCCAGCGAAGGTTCTCACTTGGTCCTACCCTTGCGAAGTAGGATGTTAATTTTATCCTTTTAATTTCCCGGCAATGAAGTTAGTAGGAGGTTATGGTTTCGCATATTGTTTGTCTGTCTGTCTGATTATGAATGTCTTCCTGTCCACAATTTTACTCATAGAGTAATGAAACTTTCAGGGATCAATTTTTATGTTGAGACGTGGAAGTTGTTCCATCTCGAACGTCCTAGGTCAAAGGTAAAGGTCAAGGTCGAGCAAAAGGTCGAGAAATAAACTGCCGTGGCGGAGGTCTGTGCTCTGCTGAGTGCTCCTCTTGTTTTTAAATAAGTTTTTAATCTAAAAACATGAAGTGATAAACAGTATGAAGGTAATAAAGTTGAATTCGTTTTGCATGGATTAAGTTTGTTATTGTTTCGTGTGGAAATTTCCGACCACAATATTATTTTGAGGGTACAACTTGGGCACACTATTCTTTCTCACCTCTCTTCCTCTTGTTTTATTAGAGTTTTTATAGTTTATATAGGAGATACTTACTTTAATGTTACTATTCTGAAAATACTTAATTTTTCCTTTGTTTCCTTTCCTCACTGGGCTATTTTCCTTGTCGGAGCCAACGAGCTTATAGCATCCTGCTTTTCTAGATAGGGTTGTAGCTTAGCAATGAATAATAGTAATAATAATAATAATAATAATAATAATAATAATAATAATAATAATAATAATAGTAATAATAATAATGTTATTAATAATTATAATAGAAGAATATCTCCTATATGAATCATTATAACAACTTATGTTTTAATAGATAAGTATCATGCTATTGGTAATGATAGTTTAAAATAATAATAATAATAATAATGATAATATTAATAATGATGATAGAAATAATAATAATAATAATAATGATGATAATAATAATAATAATAATAATAATAATAATATTAATAATAATAAATAATAATAATAATAATGGTTCTTAAAGGTCTACATAAGGCTTCAATACCATCTTTAATATTTTGAATCGAAGACGTGACTATAACTTTGCGTGTACTCCAATTCCTCCTTTTTCTATGTAAGGATATTTCTTGTTTTAATTGATCTACAACTAGAGGGGCACTCAGTAGAGCGCAGACCTCGGCCACGGCAGCTTATTTCTTCACCTTTTGCTCGACATTGATCTCGACTTATGACCTTAACCTGTATTAATTGGCGTGGATTTTCTTACACTCAAATATGAACCAAGTTCGAAGTCCCTGTGACAACGATGTCCAAACTTATGACTGATTACGTGAATTGGACATTTTGCTTGACCTTGATCATTGACCTTGATCTTTGACCTTGATCTTTGACCTTGATCTTTGACCTTGACATACCAAAATATAATAATTTCCAGCTTTTTACATAACAGTTAATCCCTGCAAGTTTCATTACTCTACAATTAAAAGTATGGCCAGGAAGCTGTTCACAAATAAACACTCGCAAGCAGGGCATAAAACATAACCTTTCAACTTCGTTGGCGAAGGTAATGATTAACAACGAAAAAATTTGGACTTTGCTAAGGGTGATCATAAGGAAAGTCTTGGTTCAGATGTTATGATAATCATAATTTTAATCTTAAATTGACGTACAAATGAACATATTCACATTTGGCAATGTAACGTCCTTGCCTGGTGATTGCCAGACTGGAGTTTGAGTCCCCCTTGAATTTGTAAGCTCCTTTGGTCGCTGCAACCTCGCCATCCTTGTGAGCTAAGGATTGAGGGTTCGAGGGAGCCTGTATGTCTTATGTGCTTAGATATCAACAGCCATTGCCTGGCCCTCCTTGGTCCCAGCTTGGATGGAGGGGAGGGTTGGGCGCTGATCATATGTATATATGGTCACTCTTTAGGGCATTGTCCTTCTTGATAGGGCAATGTCACTGTCCCTTACCTCTGCCATTCATGAGCTGCCTTTTAAATATTTAAGACTTTAAACTGTTTCTATCACTGGTTCCGCAGAATATAGACAGTGATACTATAAAATAGTGGTAATCTTTATTT